>NC_143517.1:7406145-7746423 GCF_031878675.1 Megascapheus bottae | reverse complement strand
TTGCACCACTTGAGCCACTGTTCCATTTCCAGCTTTTGCTGGTCAATTGGAGATAAGAGCCTCACAGACTTCCCTGCTTGGGCTGGCTCTTCAAACCACAATCCTCAGTTCTCAGCTTCCTGAGTAAAGACGATTACAGGCCTTTAGCACTGGTGTTCAGCCAAAGACATTGCTTGTAGGCTCAGAAAGGACTTGCTGAAATGCGCAAATCTTTCTTGATTCTTGTGCTAGTAAGTGCCCGTACATTGGTGCTGTTTAAATAATTTACCATAAGTTCAATAAACCCATGTTTTCTTTTGTGTCTATAGGTCTATATCAAATATTCAAAATGAATTTAAAAGTTAGAATTTAAATGAATTTAAAACATAGAATTATTTGAGTAAATTATGTCTTATGAAAACAAATGTATATTGTGACTTTTTAAAAATTCTTTTGGAAAGGGAAGGGTCTGTAGGCAATGGAGACTTTAATTTTTTTTCTTACAATGCTGGGAATTAAACTTAGGACCCTGCACCTGCTAGGTAAGTACTTGGTCTGTCAGCTACACACCCTCTCCCTGTGGGCCCCTTTGACTACCAGGTATACAGAATAAATACTAAGCCGAGGGCCAGGACAGAGGAGAGAAACTTGGGGTGAGGACTGCTTCAGAAAGGAGGTAGATCTCGAACTGGCAATGAGTAGGTCAACTTACCATTTCTGTTTTTCTTTTCTTTTTCCGGGTATACTTGGGATTGAGTACTGAGTCACTTGAGATAAATCACTAGTCTGTTTCTCCACTGGTTATTTTCAGACTAGGGTCTTGTTAACCAACTCAGTCTGCAATCATACTATTTGTTACTCATGACAAGTACCATGCCACTTTGCCCATCCATTCAGTTTCCCTCATAGCTGGGATGGCACATGCCATTGTACCCAGCCAGTGGTTGAGATGGAGCCTCCTCACTGCATTGGCCTCTAACTGTGATTTAGCAGATCTCCAGTTCGTGACTAGTTAGGATTATAGGCTTGAGCCACTGAACTCATCTTCAGTAGTTCACTGCTTCACCCTGTCAGAATGGCTGCATAAAACATGTCCGACAGAGCACAGTATTTCTATCATAGTTCTGTGTAGTATTTTCCCTGAGTATAAACAACAATCCATTTAGAAATTCACTACTTTTGACTCTATACTGTGTTCAACTCCTTATTCAAAAGAGTAAGACTTTCATTGTGCATCTAGTGTTTTCTTTGTTTCTAATTGAGCTGAGGTCTTGCTATGTTTCCCAGCTGCTTCCCAGGTTAATCTGGACTCTTTGGCTTAGGGGCTCTTTCTGCCTATCTCAGCCTTCTTAATAGCTGGAATGGCAGATGCTCACCACCGTATCTAGCTTTGCATTTAAATCTGGTCTGTTCTGAAATTTGACTTTTCTGAGAACAGTTGTCTTTTGGTGAGAGAGAGAGAGAGAGAGAGAGAGAGAGAGAGAGAGAGAGAGAGAGAGAGAGAGAGGGAGGGAGGGAGGGAGGGAGGGAGGGAGGAGAGGGAGGGAGGGAGGGAGGGAGGGAGAGAGGGAGAGAGAGAGGGAAGCTGCAGAATCTCCTGAAATATCAAAATCCAGGTTGGGCACTGGAGGCTAGTCTATAATCTTAGCTGCACAGGAGGCTGAGATATGGGGATCACAGTTCAAAGCCAACTTTTGGCAGGAAAAATACAGGAAACCCTTACCTTCAATTAACCACCAAGACATCGGAAGTAAAAGAACACCAGCCTCAAGTGAAAAAGCAAAGGAATGAGGGAACAGATGAAATTGCAAAAGGAAATGTATTTACTACCTGACATTTGTGAATACAGCCCTCTATATATCACCTCTATAACAACAATGAAGTAAATTAACAAAGAAACGAAGTTGAAGGACAGCACCCAAGTTCAAGCCCTAATACTCTCTCTCTCTCTCTCTCTCTCTCTCTCCTCTCTCTCTCTCTCTCTCTCTCTCTCTCTCTCACACACACACACACACACACACACACACACACACACACAAACACACACACATATACACATGCACACACACACAGAGGCAAAAAATAAAACAAAAAAAGGACAACAAAGAAAAAATATATGGAAATCCAAGGTGCTCAAGTTCCTTATAGAACCTGGGCATATCCACCTGCTTATTGTAAATCATCTCTAGACTCTCAAGCCTAAACTTGATGCAAATAGTGTACAAATAAGTGTCTTTTCTGTGTTATTTAGGGAATGACAAGGAAGAAGTATCCAGTTTGTGTTCAGTACAAACAACTCAAACAGTTTGTGTTCACTGGTGCTGAGGATTAAGGACCAGAGCTTTGTGCATGCTTAGCGTGGTTTTCTTCCCCCTCCCCCCAGCTACACCTCAAGTCTTCACACAGAAAGAACTCCCCTCCCTTCATCTTTTGGGTATGGAGGCCTGCTGTACAAATAAGGGACTCAGAAGCCCAGGCTTTTTGGACCCAACGTGACATTCTAAGCTGCTTGTGGCACTTAGTTGTCACTCAGTTGCTGGCTGGTCATCACACACACATTGTCACACGTATGCACAGATGCCAGTGGCTGGCTTCCTTTGAGTAGGACACAGGGCAGAAGGGAGCGCAGCCCACGCTCACCTGAAGCAATTCACGAGGCCTGTGAGGAGCACTGAGAAGGACAGACTCTTATTGACAAATTGTGACAAAAGCCTTTGGAATTGCAGCTAGCATTCAAGCTAACCAATAAGCCTGCCAGGCAACCAGAGTAGAGAGTGTAAGGGCTATTGCAGATGTCTCCATTAAATCTTGAGTCTTGTAGCAGACATGTCTCATTTCAACCCTGAAGTGTGCTTACTCTGAAAACTATGACTTCTTTCCTTTTGGATAATCTCAGTTACAAGAGACAGAATGGACATGACTTGGTTGATAGACTAAAAAGAACACTTCCTCATGGCCTTCTCCCTCTTTCTGAATCAGTCTCTAGATGACAACAGATTAAATTCTGGAAATATTTACAATGCGGTTCAGAAATCCAAAATTTGTAAACTAAGATGTAAAAATTCCTTGTTCTTTGGTTTGTTTATTAAGTTGTATACTCACAGGCCATCCTTGAACTTTCAATCTCCTACTTCAGCCTCAGAAATTCTGGAATTACAGGTGTGTGTTGTTATACCTGATCATCCAGTTATTTATTTTTTTAGATTAATATAATAGTAAGAGAATATACTAATAAATTGCTAAGCTCTGCTCTCATTGCACAAAGACATGGGGAAAACTGTTTCAATAAAACATAGTTATAGATACCTAGAAAGTTCATATAATTTTCCTGTGTCTTATAATATTTTTTCAGCCTTTTCTTACACCTTCATGAACATACAAACCATCTTTAATTTGTAGACCATACTGAGAGGGCTGTGAATAAAACGTATCTGCCATTTGCTAATTTCTGACTTAGAATTGTAAAACTGCAGTTGCTCTTCATCCTAGCATTAGAGACAGGAAATTAGGGACAAGTACTTAGTGCAAGGCAGTAAGATAGGACAGGATAGCCAGCCAGGATTGCTCATACCAATAATTCTAGCTGCTCAGGAGGCTGAGAGCATGATTTGAAACCGGAATGGGCAGAAAAGTCCATGAGGCTCTTCAACTTACCCATGAAGTGCCAGAAGTAGAACTATGAATCATGAACCAAGCGGTAGAGTGCCAACCTCGAGTAGAAAAAGCCAAGGGATGACAGCACCCTAGGCCTGAATTCAAGCAGCAGTACACCCCCCCCTCTCTCTCTGGCTCTCACTCTCTCTCTCTCTCCCCCCACCCCCACCCCACTTATACCCCTACTTGTGTCAGATAGCTTTGAATGAGGGCCACAATGAAAACAAAACCAAAACCAAAACCCACCTGCTTACATTGCTCACCAGGTGAAGACACAGAAAGCATAGCAAATCCGTTTTTCCAGGCAAGCTTTCAGATCATGGAACTAAAAGAGCAGCCCGAGTCTGCTTCCACATTTCTGCTTGTGGCACAACACAGCCACGACACCTGGGCATTCCCACCCTGAGCTGCTGGACAGTGGGACTCAGGAGGCTTGACAATGGGAGCTTCCTCAGGGACTGCCATGGCCTTTTCGGTGGGCTCCACAGCCAGTTTATTTGCTTCTCTCTCTTTTTTCTTCTTTTCTTTTGGCAGAACTGGGGTTTGAACTTAGGGCTTTGTGCTAGCTATAAGGAAGTGCTCTGCCACTTGACTCTCCCTCCCTTCCCCTCTTCTCCTCTCCCCTCTCCTCCCCTCCCTTTCCCTTCCTGTCCCCTCCTCCTTCTCTCTCTTCTCCTTCCCATCCCTCCTCTTTCCTTCCCTCTCCTCTACTCCTCTCTCCCCCCTCTCTCTCCACCTCCCTCTCCCTCTCTCTCTTCCCCCCTCTCTCTCCCTCTCCCTTGCCCTTTCTCTCTCCTCTCGTTCTTTTGTTTTGAGACAAGGCTGGACTTAAATATGTTATACTCCTTCAATCTCCCAAGCAGTGATTTTACAGATATGTACCACCCTGTTCAGCTTAGTCTCAGTTTGTGTGTGTGTGTGTGTGTGTGTGTGTGTGTGTGTTGTGTTGGGGCTTGAACTCAGGGCCTTGTAGTCTCTAGCTTTTCTGCTCACAGCTGGCACTCTGTCACTTGATACAAGCCTCCAGGTCATCTTTTTGCTGGTTAGTCAGAGATGACAGTCTCAGAGACTTTTCTATTCTATTTGGCTTTGAACTAAGTTATCCTCTGGTCTCAGCCTCTTGAGTGGCTAGTATTTGGGGACAGTTTCCTGACACCATAGCTTTATTACTATTACTGTCCTCACAACAATTAATTCTTACATTTTGCTATTGTTTGTGAGGTGCTTGAACTAGGAGCATGAGCAGTGTGTGTGTGTGTGTGTGTGTGTGTGTGTGTGTGTGTGTGTGTGTGTGTGTGTGTGTATTAGGGCTTTTTGCTTTCATTTGGCTATTGCACTCAAGCCCGGCACTCTTAAGCTATAGCTCTACTTGTTTCTGAAAGTGGAGGTACAAATCTCATGAACTTCCTGCCTGGATTATTTTTGATATGAGATCCTCAGATCTCAGCCTCCTGGGTTGCTAGGATTATAGGTAGAAGCCTCTAGCATCCAATCTAGTGTTAAATATTTTTTGTTATTGTTGTTGTTGTTACTGTGAGGAGAAACAGTTTGCAGAGAGACGATGTGTTCTGGCTCATGATTTCAGACCATGGATGATACACCATCCCTGTGGGCCTGGTGATGCAGTTCTATAACATAGGCTACTCACCAGGTGGCCAGAAAGCAGAGAGAGTTAGGGCTAGGGCCAATGTATGGCTTTTCAGTAGACCACCTCCAGTGATGCGCTGTCTCCAGCTAGGCCCCACCTCCTGCTTTCCACCACCTTCTAATAATGCCAATTTAGTATGAATTCATCAAAAGATTAACCCATTGACTGAAACAGAACTCTCATGGTCCAATCATATCCCAATAGCACTGCCAGCTGACTACCAGGTTTTAAACATCAGTTTGTATGGGATATTTCACAATGAAACCCTAAGAAGTGGTAAGGTGAAGGACATAGAATCATTCCCCCTCAAAAGGCTCCTCCATTTTCCAATATTATTATTTTTTTTTTTCTGAGTGTTTTTTTCATATCTATAACTTCGTTCCAGATCCTCTGTTTTCATCCTTAATCCTGGTATTCTATTTTCCATCTCACTTATTCTGTTACCTATAGCTTACATTGTGGTTTGCAGTATGGAAACTATTTATGTTTCACCTATCAGTTCTCAGTGTTAATTTCATCTTTTCATGAGGTACATACCATGTCTTTTTTGAAGCCTTTGGGATTACTTTGATATTTCTGCTCTGTGTTCTTGAAATTCCTTTTGCATCTCCTCTTTTATTTCATTGGCCAATTCTCTCACCAATTCTTTAATGGTTCTTTTGTCCTCTGTTTCTTCTTCACTCTCACTGGGGTTTGTTTCTGGATTGCTGTTGGCCTTCGGATTTGTTGTCTTGTCCACCTATCTTGTAATCTTTCATTGTGATTTGTATATTTGTGTTCAGGGATTCAGGGCTATGGCCTGAGCTTGGCTTGCTGGTGCCAGACAGGTAGCCAGCCTTTGCAGGCTCCTGCTGGTTCATGATGGGTAGGCAAACCCAAGCAACTTGGGGTTGCCTTGCAGGGCTGGTGCATGTACTCAGGTGGCAGCTCCCTGCCAGGGGAACACCCTGCCAGCTGTCAGAGCATGCATGCAATTCTTTGGCTCCAGTCACGGGTCGGTGGCTCCTGGGCGAGGGGTGGGGGGAGGGGTGCTAGAGATTTGGATTTACTCTCAGATGAGGGGCGCCAGCTCACTTTCCTGATAGCCAATATTATGGGGGACACAGGGTCCTAGAATCTGTCAAAGACGAGTCTCTGTGGCCCACTGGAAGCCAGCATGTGGAGTAAGGTTAGGGGAATGGGGAGGGCCCTGGCCTTTCAATTTGTGGTGCTCCTTCTTGGGCAGGAGCGAGAGGGGTCTGGTCAAGCTCCATGAGCCACTGACAGAGCTGTGTCTCCTGTGTGTGCGTGTCCGGTGGGGTACTCATGGATCATGGTAACTGGTTCTGTCCAATGGTGCTGTGGCCAATCTCTATCTGTGCGCTACAGCTCGCTCCACCAACACTGTGCCCTGTGGCATTGATGGTGGGCTGAGCAGTGTGGTTGGGAGTGCTCAAGGTCTCTGTCCAGACTGGCGCTGTGGGAGTGCTGTGCATCTGGGGTTTGCAATCTGCTGGTGGTCCTGGAGCCGCAGGCAGCATGGGCTGCTCTCTTGGCTTAGTCATGCTGCTGGCATGGGTGGAGGAGGGGTCTTTGTGGTTTTGTTGTTGAGTGTGCAAATTATGCATTTTTTTTCGTTCCTGTGATTCTCATGCTTGTTTGTGCTATTAGTTGTTGTGGATCTGTTGGAGATTCTGTGTGTTTCTCTAACCATTGGTTAGAGAGAGCCAGGGTGATTTGATTTAGAGCCATGTTCCTTAGTAGGGGCTCGAAGGCCTTACAACTTCCTCTGTTTGCAATGTAGTTAGTTTCAGTTCAACACTGTATGCCCACTCCCTCTCCAGCCACAACTTGTGCAATTCCCTGCATGAAATCAGCATTCAGATAATGCCACACAAATCTTGGAATGGACAGTGTAGTTGTCTCTCTCCTACTATCTTAGCTTCCCAAGTGAAGGACTGGACATTTCTTGCATTAATATACAAACATTAAAGCAATAATACTTTTAGTAGTAATACCTGAATTTCTTTTGCAAATCAAGTTTATGTTCAAAAAGTTAAGAAGAGGTTGGAGGTGTAGTTCAGTGGTAGAGCTTGTTTAGTATGCATGGGTCACTGGTTTCCATCTCCAGAAATCTCTAAACTCACCCCCCCGCCCAACTAGTTCATATTGACATGACATGGCAAAAGTGGGATGGCAGCATACAGGCATTTATTTATTGTCAATCTGGGGCTTGAACTTGGGGCTCAGGCTCTTTTACTTAAGATTAGTGCCCTACCACTTTGAGCCACAGTACTCAAAGTTTTCTGTTTTTGGTTTTTGAGTGATTAACTGGAGATAGCGTCTCATAGACTTCTACCCAAGCTGGCTTAGAACTACAGTCCTCAGATCTCAGCCTCCTGGCCTGGCACCCATTTAAAAATCTGAATAAAGCTAAGTGCCATAATTTCAGCTACTTTGGAGCTGAGATCCAGAGAAGAGTCATAGTCTTAGGCCAGCCCAGGGGAAAAATTTGCTAGACTGCACTTCCAAAGTAACCAGCTAAGCTGGGCTGGAGGTGTGGCTCAAGGATTCAGTCCACAGTACCAACAAAAAAAAACAAAACAGGAAGGACCTATAAATTATATACCAGAGTGATAAGTGGGACAGGAATATGTTAGCTTTGGCTAGACTTCATATTTAGAAAGGCATGTCAGCTTTAATATTATCCAAATAGGTTGTGCTGTGGAAGATGTATGAATGTACAGAAGAGCTGATGACGAATGATGGCTTGATTCAGAATGTGGACAAGTTTGAGACCTTACACTAACGCTACATAATGAAGAATAAGCTGACTGTGCTTAGGTGTAGAACACTGTTTAGTGAGTCTGAAATTAATCCCCAGGAAAACCATTCTTTCATTTGGACAGACTTTGATGCTTTACATTATAAAAAGTAATTTCATTCTTCACGACTAGTTCAACTGTACTGCAGGGTAATTGAGTACACATGTAAAATTTCAAGAGATTAATGTTAGCACACTCAACAACATTCTTATGCTTGCAATTTTTTTTTGGGGGGGGGGGGCGGGGGGTTGCTGCTGCAGACTAAGCCCAGTACCTCATGCATGCTAAGCACACATTCTATCACTGAATCAAGTGATGAGTCAATATTTTTTCTGGTGTGATCTTTCCAACACTTATTGAAATTCCTCTAATTCATCCCATTTCTCATACCAGCTTAAATCATGTTTTGCTTTGTGTTCCACTGATGTGTTCACCTTGTTAATAGATCAAAGCTCCAGACAAAACTCAACAGCTGCAGAGTTGTGTATCACTTCTTTCCTACATGCAAAAATGACGGAAGATACTTTTTGGCTGAATAACTAAACCACACATGTTCCTTCTTTCATTGCCATTTTAATAAAAAAAGAATATAAACTGTATATTACAAATATATTTCACATTGATTTTTCAACAGGAATCTTAAAAAAACACCAAACTGTAAGATAAAAGCATGTTTCAACCATAGCTTTGAAAAATACTATGTACACCCCCCTTGTGCAATCTAAGTGCAGGAAATGAGCAAAGTGGACACCTGCTGAGAATATGCAATGAAGGATGGAGCAGAAGAGCTGGTAATGCAAAAACATGAGAACAAACTGGGTCCACCAATAGGAAGCTGGTTCATGATGGCACGACAGGAAGATGGAACACAGGACAGCTATTTAAAGGAATGAGGTAGACAATATGTATATAGTGACATGGAAAAGGTTTTCATGATACATGGATGGGAAAAAAAAAAGCATGTAGGGCGAGGTGCTTGGCTTTAGTGATAAAGAGTGTTTGCCTAGCATGCATGAAGACCCAGGTTCCATTCCTTGATACCACATATATAGAAAAAAGCTGGAAGTGGAGCTGTGGCTCATGTGGTAGAGCTCTAGCCTTGAGAAAGCCCAAGGAGAGTGCACAGACCCTGAGGGTTCAAGCCCCAGGACTGGCAAAAAAAAAGGTTAAAAAAAAAGTATGTATTCTTTAGAAAGTATATTAAAGGGGGAAAAAGCATGTTGAATAAAAGGAAAAAAAATGACACTTGTATGGGGGGTATAACGTAATTCTTTTCCATTCTCCAAAAAGAATTATACTGTTAGCTATGATTATCTTTAGATAAATGAATAAAGTATAGGACGTTTTGGGAAGACTTTCCTTTTTAACCGTTTTACATTTCTAGCATTGTTTAACATTATTACAGGAGTTAAATGGGTGGAGAGAATACAACACATCCATTATTTTCTATTGCTTTACATGAAAACCATAATACTTAGTCAGGCGCCAGAGACTTATGTCAATCCTGTTACTTAGGAGAGTGATATCATAGTTCAAAGCCAATTCAGCTTTGAAAAGTCCTTAAGATTCCATCTCCAATTAATCAGAAAAAAGTAAAGTTGGAAGTATGGGTCAAGTGGTAGAGTACCAGCTAAGGAAGCAAGCTGTGTAAGTGTGAGGCTCTAAGTAAAAATAAAATAAAATAAACCAAACCAAAGAACCACAACACAAACACCACCACCCACAAAAAATCCAAATTTAAAAACTATAGTATTTTTGCTATATAGCACATACACAGAGTATAAAAAATTATAAAATAAAAACACATATATGTACATAGACACACGCTGAAATTAAACACAATGGCACACCCCTTTCCACATCAGACACTTGACTCTTCTGCTGTGTAATATATGGTTCATAGTTAATGTTCTCCAAAGATCCCAAAGCACTTCATTGATATTCATTACAACTCACGAAGGTCTCCATATCACGTGGTAACATAAGATATGAATACCAAAGTGTTAATGAGTAGGTAGACATTCCTTAGTCTCTTTTGGATGTTGCTTTCCACATGATCTTTCTGTCTTTATATGGCCTCTTGTTTAGGTTTCAGGAGCCGGTCTTCTAATTAGGTCACCAAAATAAGCAGTGATTGTCTTCAATTTATTGTTAAGAAAGTTCTGTTCTATTTCCACTTGTCCACCAGGACCAGCCAAGGATGCCACCTAAAAAGATTAACAAAGTCACATATACATAAATATTATCTTTAGAACAATTCTTTCTTTGATTTTACTTAATCAAAAACTAGCTTTTTAAGTTTCAAATAATAAAGTACTTTAAATGTTACTTCTCAGCTAGACAGGTATTGATGCAGCAAAGTCTTGCTCTTTGTAATGTCATAGCTAAAAATGTCTGAGGCAGAGAAAATGGACAAACCCTACTCCAAATGTCAGGCTTATTTATTCACACAGACATCTGGAGAAGAAACCACTTTCCCAAAGGCCTACAACTTGTTCACTCCTCATCTCACCCTCCTAATCGGTCAACAACATATACTGAGCACTCACTACGTAAACCAGGATCACAGCAGAGAGCAAGACAGCTTGAAGCCAGCCAGGATTCCTAGTCTCATGAAGAACCAAGTCTCTAATTTCTTTTTCTTTTTCCAACCAGTCTTTTGTTCTCCTAACACGGACCAATTCTCTACCTGTTGCTCTTTTCTGTTACTTTAAACCTTTTAAAGCTTATTATTGTGCTAAATCCATATTGTCCATTTTGAGCCGTACAATAAAATAAAGCAACTCTTACTTATTTAGTCAAGGGGCTTGAACTATGGGCCTGGGCTCTTCAGCAAAAAGTAACTGCCCTACCTCTTGGCCACAACACGCTTTCAGTTTTCTAGTGGTTAATTGGTGGTAAAAGTCTCACAGTCTTTAGGGCTGGACTTTAGTGCCTTGAACCATGATCCTCAGATCTCAGTCTCCTGAGTAGCTAGGATTACAGGCATGAGCCACCACATCTGGCTAAAGTAACTTTAATGGCAAGCTAAAAGCACTTCTGTTTCTTGTGAAGAGATAACTTCAGATTGTCATGCCAATGCTGGACAATAGGTGCAATTAGCTGCTGAAAGTTCATTAGCTTGGATAATATGCTTTAATTCTGGGCTTGGGCACTGTCCCTAAGCTTTTTTGCTCAAGGCTAGCTCTCTACCACTTGTGCTACAATGCCACTTCTGGCTTTTTCTCAGTATTTCATTGGAGATAAGTGTCTTATAAGCCTTTCTTGAGTGGGATGGCTTGGAGTCATGATCCTCAGATCTCAGCTTGAGTATCTAGGATTAGAGGCATGGGTCACAGGCACCCAGCTGCTTGTTTTCTCTGTAAGGCTTTAAACCAGCAATACTTCATTCAGTTCTTACACAGATAAGATCTGTATTTTGATGTATTTTTCCCTGTTTAATCTCAGAGATCTATTAGCTAACAAAAAAGACAAATTCTAATCCTCGATCACAGCAACAGAAATCAGACTACTAGGATGGCAACAGGAAAGACTATCAGAAGGCGGAATGTGTTGGAGTACCCTAGACAGGGAAGGCAGAAATTATGCAGTAGAAGAAAGGGATGTTTCAAGTACTAGGGACAAAGAGAGGAAGCCTGTGCACTGTCATCAATAAAAATGCAATTGGCTATATTGCAAAGAAAGGTATTCGGTCTAGTTTGGTTTTGAGAGCTGAGACTGTCAGAGCTGTAATAGAAACAACACAGACATCTGGCAGGGTCAGATTTACTGTACTAATGAGCATGTATTTAAAATTATTTCAACTTCCTCTTAGAAACAAGGTTGAAGATAAAGAAACAGGGACAAATTAGGCTATTCCATGACATACTCATCAGAAAACACAAACAAAAAACTGTTCCACAATGCAGTAACATCATTAATCAGCATCACTGCCAAAGAACTTCAAAACAACAACACAAGCTGGTTGTATCATTTTGTAAATAGAGGTACATGAAAACAAGTCCAACATCAACTACCTTATAATGATTAAAAGAACAAATGCATACTCTTTTGTTCATAAGGGAACTTGAAATGAAAGTAGAAATTTAAAAATAGCCAAGTGACCAGGATAGCAATTATTAGGAATGTGTTTTACATTGTACTTGGTACTTTTGTATCAGACTGACATTTTATAAGAAAGGGCAAAATGAGGAATGCTGACCAGTTCATCCAAATCTAGTCATTTCTCAGTCTGTGTGTACTAGTCTTGGGGCTGGAATTTAGGGTTTGGGTGCTGTTCCTGCATTTCTTTTGCTCAAGGCTAGTGCTTTAACACTTGAGCCACACACCTCCACTTCACTTGTGACAGATTTTTCTGCGCAGGCTGTCTTCAAACAGCAATCCTCATATCTCAGTATCCTGAGTAACTGGGATTAGATGTGAGTACCCAGCTCTCTTAGTAATTTTTTTCAGTTATCACTTAGTGCAGTATTAATATCTTTCCTATTCTTTCTATCTTTCTTAAAGACTGTAAAACCAGAGAGGTGAAGACTCTGAAGAGATCTGAAGAGAGTTGATGGAACAATGAGGGAATACCTGCAGCAGGACCAAGGGCAACAAACGTTTTCTAATTCATCAGATTTTTTTTTTCCTTTTGTCAGTCCTGGGGCTTGAACTCAGGGACTAGGCACTGTCTTTGGACATTTTTGCTGAAGGCTAGTACTCTGCTACTTTTTCTTTTTGGTTGGTCGTAGGGCTTGAGCTCTTCAGCTCTATCCCTTGAGCCACAGGGCCACTTCTGGTTTTCTAGTGGTTAACTGGAGATAAGAGTTTCATGACTTTCGTGCCCAGTCTGGCTCTGAACTGAGATCCTCAGATCTCAGCCTCCTGAGTAGCTATAATTACAGGGGTGAGCTACTGGTGTCGGGTCAAGCCTACAATTCCTTAACGTGTCAGAAACCTAATCCAGTCTTTTGTGCTTCTTCTAGTAGTCTCTCATGTTTCTAACTCTCTAACCTAGATTAAAGTCATCTATCCATAGGAGTGACTTCATAGTACCACATGTATGTAGATTTACTGTATGAGAATGCTATCAGTGGACTAGATTCCCATACAATCTTAATTTAACTCAGAACCTCTCCCTCTCTCTCTCTCTCCTCTCTCTCTCTCTCTCTCTCTCTCTCTCCTCTCTCTCCTCTCTCTCTCTCTCTCTCTCTCTCTCTCTCTCCTCTTCTCCTCTCTCTCTCTCTTCTCCCTCTCTCCCCTCTCCCCTCTCCCCTCTCCCCTCTCCTCTCTCTCTCTCTCTCTCTCTCTCTCTCTCTCTCTCTCTCTCTCTCTCTCTCTCTCTCTCTCTCTCTCTCATTCAGGTACTGGGGCTTGGATATATGGCCTGGGTATTCTCCTTTAGCATTTTTGCTTAAAGCTGCTTAAAGCTTCCTGAGTAGAGAGGATTATAGGCATGAGAGTTACCTGACATCCAGAACATTTTGACATGAATTTTCAAGTGAATTCTAATATTTAGCAACCTGAAAGCCCTTATTTTCCATTTGTTAAATAAGCGAATACTAGTATTACTTAGAATGAATACTTGTAAAGAAGCCAGTTACAAATTTTTACTATTGAACCAAAACCATTAAAAATACCAGTGAGGTGAAATTGGTTATAGCTAAAATTTTTTCGAAACAAAACTATCATCTAATCAGTTCTCTTAATTCTATTAATTCTATTTATTCAAATGTATACTACCATATTTTTCTCACGGCAAGTTTTAGAAATCACAAATAACATACCTCATTTATATTTATCTACACACCAATGAAAATAATCCACTGGAGGCTGGGGATGTAGTTTGGTGATATGGTGTTTGCTTAGTATGCCTGTGCTCATTTCCCTAACAAAAACAAAAAAATCCAGGAAAAGTCTATTAAAAAGTGTGACTGCTATGATTAGGAATGTTTCCCTCCCTAGACATTATGGAGTGGAATTTATCTTGTTAATTTTTCTTTTCTTTTGTTTTTCATGTTGGGGATTGAATCCAAGGCCATACTAACCATAGTTTACCACTGGGCTATACACTCAGACCCCTGTGGAATGTAATTTATAAAGCCAGTGAGATCCTGGAGTTCTGCCCTCTAGAAAGGGATACATTCCTTGATTAAATCAATCTCTGTACTTAGATACATAATTTCAATCTTAGGGTGTTTTGTTTAAGTATGATGTTCATTTGTAAACATTTTTACTCTTTCTGAAGAAATGAAACAAATTGGGTGGGAGGGGAGGGTGGTTGGTCCAACTGAAGCCAGGATGTACAGCTGAAGAAGCCATGGCAGGTATTGTATGATAGATAAGGGTTAGGAATTATCTGATGGAATGCCTCCAGCTTATTTTTACATAGTTCTCTTGCCTAGTGTTACCTGTCCTCTGCACTGGTATGAACATGGTTAAACTATTCATTTGGAATGAATTTGTCTTATTACTTTTTTAAGATGTGTCTTTCAATGTCTAGTTATAAAAATCAGAGATAAAGAGCTATTGTTCAAAATGGATCAGAACTCATTTTTACGGTGTCTGGCTAAGAGACAATACTCTTCATGCTTACAGGTTTACTTCACCGCAGACTGCACACAGGAGTGGTGCTTAATAACTACTGTGCAGTTTCTATGGGAAGACTAATCTTCTGCTCATAATTTTATCTCTATGCTGTACAGGTTTAATACTTAAAAGAGGAGGTTTTCTCACTTCAAGCTGGATTCCCATGATGGCAAAAAAAAAAAAAAAGGAAAAAAAAAGAAGAAATGAAGGAAAATCTAGAAGATACAGACATCGAATAGATAAAAGTAGTGATTGTGGCTCTCTGAATTGAATCTACGATATGTCTTTGAGGTTCAATGGCAATTTTAGAGAGTGAGATTAACTTCACAGAGTTTCTCACAAAACAAAAGCCTTAAAATTGCTCAATTTAAGTAAGTTTGAATAGCAAGAGATTCATGTTCCAGAATATTCCCACCAAAGAAAAAGGGAATCAAGAGATCAGAACAAGGGAGGAGTTATAAAACTATTTTACTCACTGGGAGTTCATGCCTATAATTCTAGCTACTCATAGTAAGCTGACATTTAGTGGAATGTGATTTGAAGCTAGCTGAAGTAGAAAAGTCTAGGAGATTCCACCTGGAAATGACCATCAAAATGAAGGGGTGAAGTGGGTTCAAATGGTACAGTGCCAACTGAGCAAGTTAAGCAACCAAGTGAGTATAAGCCAAAGTTAAAATTCTAGTACCACAAAAAGGAACAAAACGAAACATCTCATTGGCTACAGAGAACAATCATCATCATCTCTTATACAGAATGATTTTCAAGACAAGCTTTTTTTTGGTGTTATGTCATATTTGGTTTGGGATAATAAAAACAGTCTATCATACAATCCAGATGGGAAATTAACTGCTCTTTTTTTTTTTTTGCTAGTTGTGGGGCTTGAACTTAGGGCTTAAGCACTGTGCTTGGACTTTTCTCAAGGCCAGAGCTCTACCCTTGAGCCACAGCACCACTTCCAGCTTTTTTCTACGTATGTGATGCCAAGGAATTGAACCCAGGTCTTCGTGTTTGTGCATGCTAGGCAAGCACTGTACCACTAGGCCAAACTCTCGGCCAATTAACTGCTCTTCTATAGAAAAAAATGCAGCTGGAGTTTCAAGCAGCAGGCTCATGAACTTTGTCAACTTTTAGAACCCACGCTACCTGCTGTAAGGTTGTGACATTCTCAGCGTTCCTGAAGTCAGTTTTTTAGTAACTCTGGTTTCTCTCAGTTTTTTATTAGTCTCTTCTCACCAAATACAGATATAGTTCCTCTTTTAAGAAGAAAAAGTTGACTTCCTACTTTAATTTGACCTAAATTTAATACCACACAAAATAATGATATTTTACCAGTTTCTTTTATGACTTGTGTTATTTACTACTATTATTACTCCCTCTACAGGTAGAAAACATGAATGAACTATCAGCCTTAATTTTGGCAAGGCTTTCAGAGACAAAAAGTAGAAATTTCTCTTCGGGAAGAGGAAGATAATTTAACTAGAAAAAAAATTTAATTTAAAATGAACATTTATAATGAACAACCACTTTCCAATTACTTTTCCAAACAGACAGACAGACACAGACACAGACACACATACACATGGATCAACTGATGGATAAGAATCATAGTACCACAGCCCAGTTAAGATGACAATGTCTGCTAAGACAGTTGTAGACCAAATGATTAAATGAGAAATGCAATAAGTATGGAATCAGAAAACTCAGTCTTATCCAAAACTCTAGAAATTAGCTCTGCATAACTCATGTGTAGTAGAAAACATATTTAATATAGTGACAGCTATAAATTCCTTAGACATGCCACTAAAAACAGAAAACACACAGACAATATAGACTTCCTATTATATACCTGATATATCTGAGTTCAATAGGCAGACTGAGATGTTCTTGAAGAAATATCTAAAACATTAACAAGCCCAGATACAGAGGCCAGAAGTTTGACCTAGTAGTAAAGTGCTTGCCTAAGTGCTTGCCTAGCATGCATGAAAATCCAGGCTCAATTCCTTGGTACCACATACACAGAAAAAATGCCGGAAGTAGTGCTGTGGCTCAAGTGGTAGAGCTTTAGCATTGAGAAAGCCCAAAGACAGTGGTCAGGCCCCAAGTTCAGGGGCCAGGACTGGCAAAAAACAAAAACAAAAAGACAAAGGCAGCAAAGATATAGAAGGTCAACTGGTAAGAAATGGCTGTAAAAAGAGGTGTCAAGAATATGGCTGAGGAACAGGAAATAGAGTTAAAATTGTTCCTGGCAAATGAAAGGTCTTATCTCTCTATAATTGTATCTAGGCTCCATTCTCAAGGCAGTTATCAGTCAAAGTAGATTGTGGCTAGTTTAGTTGTATGGCATCTAAAACACATTCAATCATTCTAAAAGGATTTACTGAAAATACATCTTCATCAAAGCCTAGAGTGCTTGGTTTGTATGCATGTTTCCCTAGGAACTATGGAGAGGAGGACAAGGTAACAGACATGTATGTATTTGCTGGATGCTTCCAGTAGCTAATTACAGTCCACAACACAGGCCAAGGAAATGTCCTGTATAATTTTCTGCCCATTCTATGTAATAATCCAGTGGTCCATAGAAATTCTGAAGCTATGCTTACCTGGTCAATATCAGCATTTCTTGGAAGAAAATAAACAATATTATTAGTGATCTTCTGGGAAAGTCTGAAAATTTCAAAGGTGGAGAGCAGTTAAGGAAAAAAAGCAGTTTTTGACCAGAAAAACAGATACTGTTTATTAATGATAAGCCATATGTAATTTAGTATGTAATAAAAAGGCACAAATTTAAATTCTTCAAGGGAGTTTTCATGAAAATTAGATACAAGATTCTAAGTCACTAAAGACTCTTCTGATCTCTAGTTAGACATGTTATCCATTGTGCCACTAACCCTCAAGACTCTTAAGAATAGGTTTGAGCAAACCAATTTCTAGATGATAATTCCAGACAATAAATGTACTGCAGTTCTTGCTTTATAATAGTAAGTCAGATGAAATGTGACTTCATATTTCCTATTCCTTTTCAAGATCAACCAACAATTGTTTTTTTTACATTATGTTTTTTTATATTATCTGAGGTTTTCCTTTTCTTTCTTTTGCAAATAAACTGAAATCTATCAAATACTTTTAGCTAGTATCTCCTTCCTTAACCAGTTTCTCTCTCCCACATACATACTTCGCCATAAGCAATTTACTTAGGACTTCAAAGGATATCCATCAGGAGACATCATTGTCCTGATGTCAAAGGTCTCTGCAGTGGCATAATCTGGTCCTCCCCATGGCGGGCTCAGGAACACAACATCAGCCCTTAAACAAGGAGCCAGGAGCAGGAAATCTCCACAGATGAACTCTATCTTATCTGCTACCCCGTAAACTTCAGCATTATTATGAGCAAGATCAATCTTCACAGGATCGATATCAATGGCAACCACTAGGAATCAGTAACGATAAAAGTGAGTTGACACTGATGTTAGTTACATAGTAGAGTTCTTTAATCCAACAGTATGGTGATATTCTATATAAAAAACCTGGGCCAGGAGTTTGGCCTAGGCTAGTGTGCTTGCCTAGCATGCAAGAAGACCGAGGTTTGATTCCTCAGTACCACATACATAGAAAAAAGCCAGAAGTGGTGCTGAGGCTCAAGTGGTAGAGCTCTAGTCTTGAGAAAGTCCAAGGACAGTGCTCAGGCTCTGAGCTCAAGCCCAGGACTGGCAAAAAAATAAAAAAAAAAACAACCAAACAAAAAAACAACCTCTTTTACAAGCCAGTTTTGGTGGCTCATGCTTGTAATCCTAGCTACTCAGGAGGCTGGGATCTGAGGTCACAGGTTTGAAGCAAGCCAAGGAAGAGAAGTCCATGCTGAGTATTTCCGTTCAAAGCCAGCCTGGCACAAAAGAAGGAAAAAGGAAGAAAGCAGGTCAGGGACAGTGCTCAGGCTTTGACTTGAAGTCCCAGGATTAGTGAGAAAAGAGAAAAAAAAAAGTCTTGAATGCAATCTTTTTTCATCTGCCTCCTGAGCAGCTCAATTTACAGCTGTGAATCATATTACCTGGCTTGTCGTTTGAGAAAGGATCTCACTTTTTTCTCCCCAGGCTAGGCTTAAGCAGTAATCCTCCTATCTTTGACTCCTGCACAGCTAAAAGTATGAGTTGCCATGCATGGTCCATTCCTTAGTTTCACTGACAGATAAATAGTAAAGGAAATTTTCTTTCTTTTTATTCTAAAGTCAAACAACTATGAAGGTGATTTAACATTTTAGAATAAAGTAATCAATTACTCAGTTTTTGGAAAGACAAACTAAAGAAAAAGGAAGACATGCACGAATAAACTGGAAATAGAACAGTTCTCTTCTATCAATGACTAATTACCTCTTTTTCCTGTTAGGGCGAACTGAATGGTATTTCCTCCAACTCCACAGAAAGCATCTACTATAATGTCACACCTGAAGGACTGACTGACTCGGCCAGCGATGTGCTCAGCAATCTTCTCAGGTGTAACTGAAAACCAGCCTTCTGCAAATGAAGAGGATCTATCTTAAGATGGTCAGTTTCAAGCCAAGTGAAAATAAAACAAACATTTTAGCAAATATGTCACACATTTTAAAAAAAGCTTTCTTTCTCTTTTCCATAAAATTGAAGCTAATTAATATTAAAGAAAAGCTCAACAAAGCTTGTTATAAAAAGCAGTACCAAACTAAAAAAAAAACCAAGGAAACAAATTCTTAGCCAAACTCATCTAATTCCTACTTTTCCAGTAACTTTATACAACATCGATATTTCTGTTTGAAGAACTAAGAACTGCTTGTAAGTTAGCATTTTGTAACTTTCCTAGAAAGTATTTCAACTCCTAATGGGAAAACAATGTCCCAGTTATACTGGACATGCAGGGGAAATTGGCATATTTTTTGCCAGCCCTAGGGCTTGAGCTCAGGGCCTGAGCACTGTCCTTGGATATTCCTCAAGGTTAGTGCTCTACCACTTGAGCCACAGCACCACTTCTGACTTTTTTCTGTATATATGGTACTAAGGACTGGAACCCAGGGCTTTGTGCATGGTAGGCAAACTCTCTACTACTAGGACATGCTCCCGGCCCAAATCTGCATGGTTTTAAAGGTTGAAAAAGTAAGAGCTGGGGCATGGTGGCTTACGCCTGTAATCCTAGATTTCAGGAGGCTGAAATCTGAGGATTGGGTTCAAAGTCAGCCTGGGCACTAGAGCTTGTGAAACTCTTATCTCCAATTAATCACTAGGAAATAGAAAGTGGGGCTTGGCTCAAGGGGCAGCGCAGTAACCTTGGGCTGAAGACTTGGGGACAACACCCGGGCCCAGGGTAGGGCAGTAGTCTTGAGTTGAAGGGCACAGTGACAGTGCCCAGACCTAGAGTTCCAGTCCCATAACTGACAAAACAAAACAATAACAAAAAGTAAGAGCTGGCAACACAAGTACCATGTTAACAGTAGAGCCCTCATAATTCTGGAAGGAAGGAATTATCACTCTCTTTCCCCAGTAGAAATATACATTTTTCAGAAATGCAGTTCTCTGAACAAAATTGATATACCAAATTTCCTGTCTCCCCTCTCCCAACTAAAAATTTAAAAGTATCCTTATTACTGGAAGATTAAGAGTATAAACTCCTCCTGCCCCTTTTAGTGCCACTTCTGAAGCTTGAACTCAGGGTTTAGGCATTGTTCTTGAGATTTTTTGCTCAAGGTTACTCTTCTACCACTTAAGCCACAGCTCTACTTCCAGCTTTTTGCTGGTTAATAGGAGGCAAAGAATCTTACTAACTTCCTGTCTGGGAGGTGTGAGTACCCAGCTAAATTCCTTTTACAAAATGTTAACAAAAGTTTTTCCTAGTTCTAATGAACTTTAATGAGGAAGTAGAGATGAGGATCAAGTAGTAGTGAAAACTCCTAGCAAAGAGCCTGAATTCAAGCCCTACTACCAGGACAAACAAGCAAATGAGTCTTAAAAAATGAATTCTTGTAAACTTTTTGCCATAAATATTTTGCAAATTATGATAGAAAACTATGAGTTCTGAAAAATTATAGATCAAGACATTTTGCTTCTAATAGTTTAATAAAGACTAGTATTTAAGCTGGGTGCCAGTGGCTAACACTTGTAATCCTATTTACTCAGGAGGCTGAGATCTGAGGATTGTAATTTGAAGCCAGCCTAGGCTGGCTTATCACTAATAAACTACTCAGACAAAGCAGGAACTTGTGCTATAGCTCAAGTGGTAGAGTGCTAACTTTTAGTAAAAGAAGCTCAAGGACAGTTCAAACCTCCACCACTGCCCAACGAATGCACGCATGCACATATCACACTAGTACTTAGGAAACATTAATATGAAAATGAGTGTCAGTATGCAAGTCAATTGTTCATGTTCAGAATAGGAAAGGTTAAAAAAAATTCAAGTTCCCAAACGTCAATTAATTAATAAATTAGGTGTCTGTGAAGTCGTCAGTGGCCCTTCCTTTGAATTTTTCATTACTTTTGGAAGATACTACAAATGCAGATTAAACTTCAGTCTAAGGTTTTAAAAATACATAAGTACCTAAACTGAGGGCTACTGTACAGAACATCACCCCTGTGGCAAATGTCAAAAGATGGCTGTGGTGTAGTCATTGGCAAAGCCAAGGTCTATCATGTGTAAGGCCCTGGGTTCCATTCCTGATGTGAGGGTGGGAATGGTAGAAACTTAACAAACTCTTACAGATTAAAGGAAACTAGAGAAACATGAGAAATAAATGTAACACATGATCCTATACTGAAAGAAAAAAAATTGTATAAGGAACATGATTAGGACAATTCATGAAGCCTTGAAGACATAATTATTATTGTTACATAAAACTATTCTTTTTTTTTTTTTTTTTTGGGTGGGTCATGAGGTTTGAACTCTGGGCCTGGGCACTGTACCTGAGTTCTTCAGCTTAAGGCTACTGACCTACCCCTTGAGCCACAGAGTCACTTCCCATTTTCTAGTGATTAATTAGAGATAAGAGTTTCTTGGTCTTTGGAGCCCGGGCTGGCTTTGAACCGTGATCCTCAGATGTCAGCCTCCTGAGTAGCTAGGATTACAGGTATGAGCCATCATGCCCAGCTCATAAAACTATTCTTGTTCTTAGGAAATGCAAACTAAAGTATTAAAGTATGTTAGCATGATGCCTATATAGATCACAAATACGAATATATGTACATAGAGAATGCTAAATATGACAAGTGTGGAAGTAACAGAATCCAAATAAAGAGGATATGAAAATTCTACTTATGTTGTAGCCTTACTGTAAAGCTGAAGTGATTTTGAAATAAACTTAAAAAATATATACACTTTACCTCTGTCCAACTTAATCCCATCATCAAAGCGTGAAAAAAGCCTGTATCTCTGGGCCCAGTATTTTGCCAGCTCAGGAACAGAAGCTATTTCAGGAGGCAGCACATGGATCCTTTTGTTCTTGTTTTTCTTTTTCTTCTTCTTTATTTCAGCTAAAATAAAATACAAAGAACACAGGTATTCACTATGAAAAAACAAAAACAGAACCCAAAGGTCTAAAAGGGTAGCCGCACCAAAGCCACAATTTTGCACTGTTTCCCAACACATGTGACGACACCCCAGAGTAGCAGGAGGGGAACCCTGGCTTCACATCATAACTGTTGCTTTCTTTTTAGTCTGGAAAAGTAACTAAAACTTTTTAAGATTCAGTTTTTAAAAGAAGTCAATGAATGTACATTTTACTAGTTTCCTTTGCAGCACTGACAGGCTGATTAACCTAAATGGGGATAATACAAATCAAAGACAAAAATGTTCTCACAGAAACCAAGCAGCAAATTAAAAGTATATGTATAGTCTTACTCTCAGTTTCTAGCTGGGGACAGTCTGTTGTTTCTTTAGATACACAATTCTGCTCCTCCAAGACAGCAGCTACCAAGATATCTCCTATTTCCTTTTCCATTTCCAGTTCTCCAACAGAAGTGTTGGCCTGACACTCTCCAGGTTCTGGACTTCTAGTCTCCACTGGATCATCAGCTTTATTAGCAGGTATGTCTTGTTCCGATTCACTGCTTGTGCAAGTATCTTGTACATGGTCTTGTGAAAATGATGTTTGTAATGTTTCCTTATCTGCTGGTTCATTAATCCATTTCAAGAATTTTTCTACCTGAAATTTGAGAATGCCGTTATGAGCATGGATTAATAGTAAACACAATCTCTTTCCACCTTTTCCCACTTGTGACTTGACTTACAAACCATACCATTAGTTCACACAGATATACTGTAACACACAAGCTTAAAAAAGTAATTCTGGGTATCCCATGGCCTTATTAAAGATTTCTTCAAAAGGAAGAAAATATAAGATTAAACACTTCCTGCTATAAATTAAGAAGATAAAGCCAAACAGTCTGAGTAGTTTTACATGCTGACAAAAAGAGCTGTGCTTATGTTAAATGTCACATGGCATCAAAGATGAACTCTAAAAGACAGCATGTCTATTTATTTGTTTTTTTAACTCAGTGGTACTACTTTGGAAAAGAATGAACTCTGTCTCTTAATAAAACAGCAGTGTCATTAAGATTAAGCCTCAATGAAGTACGTTTATTTGTTGAAATGGTATTCTGTAGTAAGAATATTCTTCATATCAAGTCTTCATTACTTTGTCACAATTAAGTAAACTAACATTCCTAATCTTCCTAGTACTAGCACTAGTAAGACTGCTTCAGATACAGCCAAAGCTATTAAAATATTCATTAAATATCACCAATATCCAATCAATCTGAAGTATAAAATGAAATCAGCTATAAACTTGCAGCATGCTTTCCAAGTATGCTGAGGTTACGGAGGATGCCGAAACCTGAGGGTAACCATCATTGAAGACTTTGACATTAGGCTCCCTTGCCCTAAACCAGCGAAGCCTCTGTTTCTTAGAAGGTAAGACAGTTCATCAATCCAAGCAATCCTCTGTTTGCTTCCCAGGTGCTCGAATGGGAGGTATAGCAAAGCTCAAGACAGGATATGCAACTTTTTCAGATCATAACATGAATCATTAACCTGGTTTTTATTTCATACTACAGGGGTGAACTTGTTATTTCAAAGGATGATCAACTAACTACCAGTGGCGGAGCTCAGAATTAAGGCTGAGGTATATGCTGTATCACAATATGGACTGCCTGCCTTATATGAAACAGAAATTCTCCAGTTCTCAGCTGTTACTACACAGACAGCATAATTTGACTTATCTGTCTTAAACACCACCATACTACAATTTTCCAACACACCCTTTCTGTATCATCTCCCCTTCCTTTCTGTCAGATCTAGTTTACACAATATATACATTCACGAAGTAGGTAGGAAAGAATTTTAGGACTCTACACAGAAACAGGCTGGCCATTACGATACAATGATTTTAAGGAGTAAATTTCATAAAATGAAATTCTAAGTAGAAAACAAAATGTATCCATACCTTACTCAGAGTTTTGCTTTTCTTAAAAAATGGTTTTTCTGATTCTTCAGTAAAGAAGATGTGTTTGTTCTTCATCTTTATTTGTCTGCGCATGTCCAGGTACTTTGATGTGTGTTTCATATTCTTTTCTAGATACCTGACCTGTCGATGACTGAAATTAGGAATTTCACCATATCTGTGTACAGATCAAAAGAACAGACCTAACACATTAATTCTAGGAGAGTGTTTCTTTAAAGGAAATGAGAAAAACAATTTCCACTAGTTTGTTATTAGTATCTGTTATTTCAATTTTATTAAATTATGAAATAAAGAAATCAAGTATAAATTATGGAAGTGTTCTTGTTCTAGCTTTTATGTTAATTTTTTAAAAAATGTGAAATCTCAAAGATAGGCAGTTTTTTTTTCCTTTTCCTTTTTAGATGTAGGTTTCAGGATAGCTGAGTATTTCTTCTAATTCTATCTGTATCCTCCTGACTTAGCCTCTCAAGTGTTGGAACAACAGACAGGAAACACTATGCCCAGTATATGACATTTCTAATGTACAACAGGAAGCTGAATATATACAGTGTATTGCAATTTAAAAAAAAACAACTCTATTTCTTTGGGGAAATTATCCCAAAAGTGGGGTGATGCCAACATTTTTTAACATATTTGAATGTGTTCAAATTATGCTACAAGCAGTCATTAAATTCTTAATCTAATGTAATCTGCGCTTATAAAATAAAAACAAAAGACATACTACCAAAAATAACTACAGGGTATTTGATAACTATTGGAATTTTTTCAATTCTAAAATAGATGTATCTATCAGAAAGCTTTTTTTTTTATCTACATCAATTTAATTTCCCCTTTTCTATTCATGTTATAAAGCACATTATAATAAAAATAATCTAATCCTTCTCTTTTAAGTTAAATCCCAAGAAACAAAAGAGATCTTTACAAAAAGTATATTATGAAGAACTATACAAGAGTTTGTTACATAGTATCATAGGTGCATAGCAATAAATTCTGCCAGCAATTTTTCTGTGTGCTGGTATGGGGGCTTGAACTGAAGACCTTGGCACGGTTCCTGAGATTATTTGTTTACCACTAGTGTTCTACCAATTAAGCCACAGCTGGCTTCTGGCTTTTTTGGTGGTTAAATGGAGATTAACCACCAAAGAGTTTCATAAACTTTCCTCCCTGGGCTGGTTTTAATGTAAGATCCTCAGATTCCAGCTTTCTGCGTAGCTAGGATTATAGCCTTGAGCTGCCTCACCCAATCATGCCAAGGATTTTTAAACCTTTGGCACCATTTTTATGGTATTTAGTTTTAAATGATTATGCAAATCAGGACTATTTGAAAATATCAGGAGTCAGATTTTGAAACTTCATAAGACTATCAGCATATAAGTATTTTTGAACTAACAGCATCAATTTCCATGTCAATTTTTTGAGACATTCCTCATGTTCTTTTCTGATTGTACAGTTACCTATTAATATTTCCTAACATATAAAAGGTAGTTGGACAGGAAGTCTCAATGTTTAGAAACATACTACTAAAAGAATGATTATATAAACAGTACTTATTTAGTACTTTAGTTCAGTCTTCCTGCCATAGGGGAAGAAATTTCCAATTATTCTTGTGTAATCATCTACTTATACCTTCCTCTTTATAACCAATGCTTGGCCATTTAATCCTAGAAAATATTTAAGTTTGTACACTCAAATGTTCAGAGTGGCTTTATTCATAATAGCAGAGTGTCCTTGAACATCTGTGATCACATTTTGATGCATTCACACAATGGAACACTTCAGCAGTAAGAGGGGCCATTGATAAACAGTAAGCTGGAGGGTATACTGAGATCCTAGGAAATAATCTAGATGCTGTTAGAATGGTCAATTAAACGTAAAGCCCTCATAGAAAGGATTAGGTAAATTTATGTACAAGGTGTTCAGGGTACACTGCTACAAGCTGTAACACAGGCACTAATGGCTCATGCCTTTAATACTAGCTAATCAGGAGGCCGAGATGAAGAAAACGGCAAAGGGGTCCATGAGAACTCATTTCCAAAGAATACAGCAACAAAGCAAGGTTGAAAGTTTGGCTCAAGTGGAAGAGGAGCCATTGAGCAAGTCAGCTAGGAAGATCAAGGGCCCTGAGTTCAAGCACCAGCAACAAACAAACGAAAAGTAAGCCAGGGGCTAGAAGTGTAGCCCAGGGGTAGAGTGCTTGCCTAGCACACACGAAACCCTGGGTTTGATTCCTCAGTACCACATATACAGAAAATGCCAGAAGAGGCTCTGTGCCACAAGTGGCAGAGTGCTAGTCTTGAGCAAAAAGTGTCCAGGGACTGTGTGCAGGCTCTAAGTTCCAGGCCTTAAGTTCAAGCCCCAGGACTGGCAAAAAAAAAAAAAAAAAAAAAAGTAAGCTAGTATATGTACATGATGCCCCCCATTCCCTTTTTTCAGCATTTTAAAACAGATAAGCAAATCTGGAAGGATATACATCAAACTCTTTAAACACTGTCTACCTTTGAGTGTTTTAAAAGAACAAAGTTTTCACTATCTACTCTACTTCATTATTTCAGTTTTATTACTTTTGTAATAAAAAAGCAAAAAGGTTATTGCAAATTTGAACAGTTCACGGTATGTTTTTCATATTCTTTATTTGCATATAGGAGTAAGTTTGTTACGTGCTAGGTGAAAACTATGTTTAGGTTGGGCTTAATCTCTTTCCTGAGAAATGATCTGATCTCCATTAAGCAAAAACCTCTGTAAGTTGCAGTTGGTTGTGAAACAGAGTAACACTAGACTGCTAGAAGTGCAAGTGAGTCATATAGTTATACATGATATGTATTTGGTTACCTCTATTATAGTGCTTACTAACAGGGGATGTTTGTGCTATTTACTTGTAATGTATCAAATGCTTTCAAATATAGAATCATTTATTATCTATACAAGTATCAGTGAGTTTAAGGTAGCTTAAAACAGAGAAAGCCTAACTTAGTCATTAGGCTTTTTGAGGATAATAGCTTTTATGGATAATTACTTTTGTCCTGAGCCATATTTGAATCCTAGGAGGGAGCCATTGTCATCAAGGTCTGAATCTGGGTTTTCATCGATGTCCAGTTCATGGCTAAACAAAGAAAGGTTAAACAACAATAAGCTATTAACTTCAGTCCACTTATCCAACCAAGTATCAATAACCAAAAACAGTTAACAAATGCAGGAGGTCAGGAGAAATATTACTTCAATCAGGATTTTTCCAAATGACTTAAGTAATCAGCAGAGTTTGGAACACAGTAATAAGCACTCTAATCTTCAACACTAGTCAGTTAATTACCTACTTCCAAACATGGTACCAATATTGGTCTTTCCATCTTACTTTGGAAAAACACCAATAAAAGCCATGCCTAAAATTAATCTCCTAGAGTGATTTCTCTATAAGGTCTCCCTAAAAACAAAGAATCATTTAACAAGTATACCAGACCAAAAGTTTCTGTCTACCTCGGTAATGGCATCAAGTATACAAACATGGAGAAAAACATTTTTCAGAAAGTTAGTTCTTTCAATTAAGTTAAGGTCACTAAATATTTTGAGTATCTTCTTGGTTCCAGAAATATTAAGTACATGAGCTCTGCCTTTAGGAACTTGCAGAAACAAAATGGATAATTATTAATAAGGTCTACCACAAAGAGGACATAACTATGGAAGAATCAGGCCCCTCTATACTGAGGAAGCCTCCAGAGCTTGGTTACAGTTTGTTTTTTTTTAGTGGTTATATAAAGAGCAAAGACATGGAGTATCTTATATCCTATTAGAGAAATGAAATTTCTTTATGGTTGACATTCTGAAATGATCCTATTCTTTGTTATCTATAATAATAGTATCTGATGACATCCTACTTTATATTATACCTTCATTATTCTGTTGTCTAATTATACCAAAAGGTGATAAATGGAATAGTGGTTATAGTAGAGTTGGGTTGCAGTCTTTTTTTTTTTTGGTCAGTCATGGGACTTGAACTCTGGGCCTGGGTGCTGTCCCTGAGCTCTTCAGCTCAAGGCTACAGCCTACCTCTTAAGCCACAGTGCCACTTTGGGTATTTTTGGTGGTTAATTAGAGATAAGAGTCGTGCACTGTAGTGCTTGTGCTGGCTTTGAATCATGATCCTCAGATCTCAACTTCCTGAGTGGCTAGGACTACAGGCGTGAGCTACCACGCCGGGCTTACAGTTTTGTTTTAGGTTACTTACTGCTACAGTTTAACATGTCTCAGTATTCCTATCTATTCAATGAGAATCAGTGCTATGTCAGCACTAAAAATCTGGAATAATGTAAACCCAGACTTTTGAGGGGGGAGGAGGGGAAAGAACCTGAAGATATGGGATATTTATTAGTTAAAAGTTATAATCCACTGACAGCATCAGACACATACCACATGTCAGCTTAAGTCCATCAAATGATCAGTCCAATTTTACAGATGAGAAATTAAGAAAAATATTTAGAACATATAAGCATCAGAGTTGGGATATGATCCTGAATCTAGAAGTTCAGTGTTACCAGAGATCCTGTCTTTTGTTATATGCTGAATGAGTAACAAGTCCTTCACTCATTTATTTTGAACATTGAAGAAACCAGCAACTTACCTCCTCTTGAGTTTGCTGGGTTTATGCTCAGGTGGATCATCTTCACTCTCATTTCCATCAGTCCCATTGGTGTGTGGTCTGTTTTTGCATGTATTTGCTCCCAACGACTCCTGTGGTCCTAAAGGGGCAAAGGTAGTACAGTGGATTTACTCTTTGGTTTGTAAACCTACTTAAAAAATTTTTTTTTGCTTCACACTGGAATAAGGCTGAGAATAAATTCACTCTGTATCAGATTTCTCCAGCACCAAACAATGATAATAACACAACTAGAAAATATTTGTTCCTCTCCAATTTTCCAGATGTAATTAGTTTGTGGAAACTTCTCTCTTATAAGAGCATCTTCACCCTATTCTGAACTTCTTTCAACAGCTTTCTTTAGTTTTAACTGACAATAGTAGCAGTTTGTACAATAAGGGTTTTATTTTATTTTTAAATATTATTCAAGAGTGCATGGTTAGTATTGTGGGCATTTTATTGATGAGAATTCTGAGATCAATCTTTTGTAACAAATTAGTATCATGTCTTATTGATATTCTCTAGAGAGCAATACTTCACTAGTCCTAAATGAATCCCAACTATAACTCACATACTCATAATGTCAAATGCTTGCTCTTAACCACTCTAACTCATTTGATCTGGAAAACAGAAAGGTCTAAGCTTATTCTAAATTAGTTTTTAAGAATTTGCACATTTTTTCCCTCACTAGCCACCAAGACACAAGAGTAAGGAATAACATTTTTGAGGACCACACGTAAACATTCATATTAATTCAAAATATAAATATAAAAA
This sequence comes from Megascapheus bottae, assembly GCF_031878675.1. Classification (NCBI taxonomy): domain Eukaryota; kingdom Metazoa; phylum Chordata; class Mammalia; order Rodentia; family Geomyidae; genus Megascapheus; species Megascapheus bottae. Next base: position 7,716,898 of record NC_143517.1, on the reverse strand, counting down.
AAACCAAGATCCAATACTTCCATCATCAGACTATGAAACATAATTGGTATTTAACTCTACCCTAAAAGATAAGTGGTAATTATTTTGCTAAGTAGGTTCACTTTGCAAACTATAACTTAGCAGAATAGACCTGGGTAATCTTACCTGGAGCGGGCTGGTCTGGGCTGCTATTCTCAGATGAGTTGCTTTCCTTGCTTGCTCCGTTACATGGTTCACTCTGGCCAGAAGCAGGGCATTCTCTCCTGCTGCTAACTTCACTCGGCTGCCCACCACACCTTTCAGAGGATCCTAACTGCCTCTGTTCTGTGTCCTCTGAACTCAGAGTTATATGACTGATTCCATCAAGTATTTCATTGTGATCCTTATCATTTGAGGTTTCTTTATCAACCATATTAGGTGAAGATGAAGCTATCAAATCCATTTTCACGTGATTTTCATCATTCTTGTCTAATTCTGTTTGAGACACACAAGTATCTGTATCACAGCTTGGTGAGGCATCAAAAGTCCAGCCCTGGGCTTCCCAATACTGAAACTGTTCCAAATAATACCAGTAAAGCTGACTATAATGGTGCTCCCATTCCTCCTTTGTGTCAGGAAAGTTCCAGGGTTCAGAAGACAGTGTCTGATCTGGATGGGTTTCTTGCCAACTTTGCCATAACAGTCCTCCTCCATATTCATTCCAATACTTTTCCCATTTTTCTGTAACCTCTAGCTTTGGTGATGTCTTTTCAACAAGATTTTCAGGTTCGGTATGTTTTTTGCTTTGAGAGTCACATGTTTTGGTGTCCTCCAACTGTTCAACTGAAGATGGATCATCTGAGACTAAAAGATCCTCTTCTTCATAGTTCTCTCTCCAAGATTCTTGCATAATTTCATCCAAGTACCTCTTTTGATGTTTTCGCTTTTTCTTTTTCACTTTAACCTTATTTCTAGTATTCATAGACACCTACCAGACAAGTGAGAGGTGAATGTAAAATTTACTTCATAAACTAGAAAAGTAGAATCCAAGTCTAGTTTGGTATTAAACTAGACAAACACTTCTCAACCTCCAACCTGGGCTTTTTATTACATAAACAAATGACTCTTCCTTCCTCTGAGGAAAAGTCAAAATGAGGCATATCTCAGCTTCTAATTTTGGTTAACTTACAAATCTGTACATTTGAAAATAGCAAGTATAGTGAGTATATTTAATTTTTGGGTAAAACACTCCTTATAATACTTTATGAAGGAAACTAAGGAACAGAAGTAAGTACATTAATATTTACCTCAAAATTCTTATGTGCAGATACGCCACCAAACTGAAGGGGCAATCCCATACTTCTCATGAGTTCGGCTTCGGAGTCAAGTTCACTTTCATCTGGACCTATGTTTTCATTGTTGCATGATTTTGTAGCGTCATGGGGATGACAGTCTTCTTCCTCTTCTGTAGTTTGGTCTCCTATATCCAACATTCATTAGAAAAAAAATTAGTGACAAATTTTCTTATCCTCATGATTACATGACTTGAAAAAAAATATGAAAGTTATTTTAGAAAAAATTATATGAACTAGCATTAAGTCAGCCAGGGGGCCGGGAGTGTGGCCTACTGGTAGAGTGCTTGCCTAGCATTCACGAAGCTCTGAGTTCGATTCCTCAGTACCACATACATAGAAAAAAGCCAGAAATGGTGCTGTGGCTCAAGTGGTAGAGTGCTAGCTTTGAGGAAAGCCCAAAGACAGTGCCTAGGCCCTGAGCTCAAACCCCAGGACTGGCAAAAAAAAAAAAAAAAAAGCCAAAATTAACAAAAAAGAAAACCCAGTAAGAAATTAAAAGTAACAGCATCTTATCTGGCCATGTCTACAAATGACACTGCAGGTTCCCTTTGTCTTACTTAGGGAGCATCTTTCTATGGCAGGTATCATGCCAAGTGTTGAGAAGTCATAGGGCACAGGGCAATATGACAGGACAGTACTTACATGTTCCACACCTATACACAACACCACTGACAAGAGCAGGGGATTGCGAATCATGACTGGCAGAATTATGTTAGGAGCTGTTAATGAGAAATGAGAGGTACCTCCTCAAGCCCTTTATAGACCCTTCAATACAACAGGAATTGAGGTTCCTAGATTCTGTGGATGAACTGATTTAATGAAAAAGTTCTGCTATTAAGACTGAAATTCACAAAATGGATCTGTGGAAGCTCTGTGATTCTAATCTTACAGAAAAACTACCATAATAAGTTTTACTTTGTTTTAAGCTTGACAGCAGATAATACCACTGTCTAGAAAAATACCATTCAAATGCTCTATTAACTATTCAAACTGAGGTAACAAAAATCACTTCATATATACCTTGCACACTCAATGTCGAGCTGCACTTTAGGTTCATGATCTCATGCAACAGAAAGGGAATCTTACACAGCAAAGTGGAAGACTAACAGAAAGAAAATATTTAATTTCATGTAGGCATATGCTACTAGATTGCCCAAAGAGGGGATACTACACTGTCTATAAACAAAGGTGATTTCATGCATCATTCCATTCAATAAGTTTAGAAGAACAGGAGTTAAGCTTTGTATTGACATATTTTCTTATGTTTGGTAGAAGCCTTACTTGTAGCACAGTGCCAAAAGCAAACATTTCATCCAGTGTGTAACTACAGCAACAGTGTTTCATCCAGTATGTGACTGAAGCAATAGCGTTTCATCCAGTGTGTGACTGAAGCAATAGTGATATGTTCCATCTTGAGAGCTGAGGGATTTTTAAAAAAATTACCCCCACCGCTGCTCCCCCATAGGTGATTGTGGCAGACTATACTGGGACTGAAGGACCAGGCCTTTTAACTATACATGCTGCAACTCTAAAAACAAACAAATTCATGTGGAAAGATAAATGGGCTAGAAGTCTCTGAGCAACGTGAGGCTCAATATGTAGACACAATTCAACTTGTTATTTAGGAAAGCTAAGTGAACCTGGCAAGGGTGGCTGTCAATTGGACTTTATCTCAATTCTTTGCCTTCTCTACTTTCAAAACTTTAACATCCAGGCTAATTTGACACTTCAGAATGGATACTACACAGTACAAGAGAGTCTACATCAAGTCTACACAGTAGCTACGTGAAAATAAAACATGAGACTGCATGAGATTTTAGAAACATGTTAATACATATTTATGCGCATATATAGTATGAAAGAATGTCTATGATTACCTGCATTTGATTCGAGTAAACATAACATTGTAACAAATTATATATAAATTAACATTGCTTTGGTAATTTTATCAAAAGTAAGGGCTACATAAATAGTGTTATATTACCTGTATTGTTACCATTGCTTTTGACATAGTAGCCTTTCAATCCCAATTTGCACAATTTTCGATCCCTGGGAAGCAAATTAAAGAGCCCATATTGAAATAAGTGAAAATATAAAACAGGAAGTTGAAGGCAACAGATTTAATTAATGAAAAAAATCAAGGAACAGAAATTTGTCAGTAAATTTATAACACAGACATAATGCATTTCCCATGGAGCCAAAGACAGACAATATATGTAAAATATATGTAAAATATTAGCATATTTTCTGATACAGAGCAGCAATCACAATTATAACTGCTACTTCTCCTTCATTATGAGGGAAGAATCTGATATTCTTTGTGTATTTTGTTGGGATAATGTACAGAGGGGCTACAGTTACATTTGTCAGGTGGAAGGTACATTATTTCTCGAACCTTGATACCCTTTTCCATGTTTTTGTCCCCCTTTCCCTCTCCCTCACCTTCTCAGTCATCTTGTTTTCCCCTTTCCCTTCCCTATTTCAAATAAACCAATGAATGTTTATACAGTACACAAGTATACAAATTTGAATTTGATATTCTTTATGATACATAAATAATGTGTTAAGAATTGAGTGGAACATAATGTAAAGATTTACCTTACATATAAGACTAGTCTTATTTGCAAGTGGACTGAACTATCCCTTCTCTACTAGACAATTCCTGGTAAACAAAGGTTATCTGGAGGAACTATTAATGACTTAAAAAAATTGAATTATTATCTTGAATAAGTTATTGTTATATTGCACGAAGGAGTTAGCATTAAACAAAGCAGTTTATGACTATAATATATCTTGATCAATGTCATCCCTTTCAATAGTCTTATCCATTCCTCCAAACCCTCTGGTTCCCTCACTTTTCTTTGTAGTATATACAACGAATTCCCGATTACATTCTCCCCCCTTTCCTACTCTTCAATTTTTTGTTATACTTTTTCTTTTGTAATTTTAAACTGTTATTGTAAAAGTGATATTCAGAGGGGTTACAGTTGCATAACTTAGTAATAAGTACATTTCTTTTGGACAATATGACTCTGTCCCGTTCTATTTTTCTCTTCTGTCCCAACCCACAAGTTCACGTGTCTAGTGTGTAGCACTTACGTTCATTTTTGTCCCTCCATTTCTGTACCTTCATTTACTGTCCCAAAGCCAGACAAATGAACATACAAGATGAGAAGAAAACACCAACAAAAACGAAGAAAAAAAAATACTAAAAAATTTGAGGGTAGCAGGCTTGCAGCTTGATTACAATGAACGATCAAGGAAATGTGCTGAGGGTGACTGTTACTTAATCCAGGAGCTGGTGGCGCTTGCCTATAATCCTAGCTACTCAGGAGAGTGAGATCTGAGGATCAGGGTTCGAAGGCAGCCTGGGCAAGGACCAAGGAAGTCTATGAGACTCTTATCTCCAACGAACCACTAGAAAACCAGAAGTGGCTCTATGGCTCAACATGGCAGAGTGGTAGCCTTGAGCTGAAGAGCTGAGAGACAACACCTACGCCCAGAGTTCAAGTCCCACAACAACCATGACCACTACCACCACCACCACCACTAACAACAAAAAGAATGTTACTCAGGCTCAGGATATCATCTAAAAACAAGGAGGCTGTAAACTCATGTTATTTTAGTTTATATACACAGCAGATATCAAAGTAGTTTTAAGATGCTATAAAATGTACGCATGTACACATTCATATACACTTAGGTACAAAAACACACATGTACACACACATGCTATCTCTCTCTAATTCAGTCTAATGAGACACATTCAGAGCACTAAATATACCAGCACAGTTGGTTATAGGGCTTGAAGTCAGGGTCTTGGTATGGTTTCTGACCTTTTACTGCTCAAGGTTAGTATTCTAGCACTAAAGCCACAGCTCCACTTCCTGTTTCCTGGAGATAAGCGTCTCACCAACTTTCCTGCCTGGGCTGGCTTTGAACTTTGACACTCAGATCTCAGCTTCTAGAGTAGACAGGATTACAGATGTGTAATAGCCCAGGTTTTTTTTGGGGGGGGGGGGAGGAGAGGAGGTGGTTGTGGGACTTGAATTCTAGGCCTTGGATGTTGTCCCTGAGCTCTTCTGCTAAAGTCTACCATCCTACCCCTTGAGTCACAGCACCACTTCTGTTTTCTGGAGATGGGTCGCTTGGACTTTAGTGCTGGCTTTGAACCATGATCCTCACATCTCAGCTTCCTAAGTAGCTAGGATTACAGGCATGAGCCATCACTCGGTTCAGCTTTTGGTTTTTGAAGTACTAGAAGAACCAAAAAGCCTCGGAGAAGCATCAGTTCTATGGACTGAAAAGTTATCTGTCACAGTGCTGTGTCAGGAAGTTAGGGACCACTTAAATAGCAAAATAAATGACAGTAATGGAACAAAACTGGCAATGTATTCAGAAGCAGAAATTTATATTAACATAAAAGAACAGATGAAGAAAAACATTTTGGAAGTAACTTGTCCCCAGGGCCTTGTGTTTTACCACTTGAACCATACCCTCAGTCCTCAAATTAAATTTAAACAAAGTTGCTTAAATCGAGTCTTGCTGTCTATTGATTTCTAGCAGTTTAGTAGTTCAACTATTTTTTTGTAACTTATATTCCACCCCCTCGGAAGGGGAGCTTCTTGAAGGCAACACTAGCCCCAACTAGGCTGCTGCCTAAAAGCACTGGTTGGCACAGACTATAGACAGACTCTTTTTCCTTGGCTCATACTTCTAATATACCAGAGTATTCTTTTCTGGTGAACCTACTGGCCCCACCCACAGGGCTAGACTGAATGGCCCTAGCTTGAACCATATGAAGTGCAGATACTTCTTTGCCGGTGAGAAGTAACAGATGTCAAGAGTATATGTAATCATCAATATGTACAGTTAAATATTAATTGACATTCATGTCCCATTCCTTTCATTTTTTTAGGCCAAGTATTTGTAATTGGTCCTCTGTTTTCCTTAGTTGAACCCTCTTCAACAAAGTGACTATACTTATTATGTCTGTTTGTGTGTATCTACTGGAAAATATAACCCTATTTTTGCCTTACAGACATCTTAATGTTTGAATTTCTATCAACCAGAAGTTGGATACATCTAAAATCCTTACTGATAAACTGAAGTGAAATATACTGAGGGATCATGTTTTGTGTTATACTAATAAAGCTTAGAGAAGCAGGCAGCCATGAAGTGAATGGAAACTGAAATATATATATATGATGATCAAAACAATTCATATAGGAGGAAGACAACCTAGCATAAATGGAGAACTTCAAGTTACAAAAGGGCTGAGGAGAGAAAGACCACAGCTCCTGTATAAATGTTTAGAATCCTCAAGGAAAACAGAGATGAAATTGAAGTTCTGTTATTACTCAGTGGTAACTGAGTCCGTGTTCACATTAGTGCAGGCTGGTATGAACTGTTTTCCAGGTCCCAGAGAGAGAGAGAGGTGTCCAGACCTGAGTTTTCACATCCCCTTGTCTGCCCTATGTGTGGCTGACTCCAGGAACTGATGATGGGAAGTTAGTGTTTTCATGTTGGTAAAATCAAGATAATGGCAATTCTGTTAATAGACTGTACCTAAAACAATCTTACTGTTTTTTGACAACCAATAAAAAGTTTCTTGTGAAATGTTAAGTGATAAAATTGGTCATTATATTTGCTGCTAACATTTCTTCTACACGTAACAACTATTTTCATATTTTTGCTGACTGTCACGCAAAATAAAACTTTATAAGGTTTAAGGAAAAAAAAGAATGTTCCAAATGGGCCAGGAGTTTGGCCTAGTGGTAGAATACTTGTCTAGCATGCACAAAGACCCGGGTTCAATTCCTTGTGCCACATTCATGGAAGAAAGCTGGAAGTGGTGCTGAGCCTCAAGTAGTAGAGCTCTAGCCTTAAGAAAGTCCAAAGACAGTGTTCAGGTCCTGAGCTTAAGACCAAGACTGGTTAAAAAAAAGGGGGGGAGGGGAGGAGGAATGTTTCAAACTACAGATAATCTGGGCATACACATTAGCAATAACACAGAGAATAGCCACCTAGCAAGCATGAGACTCTGAGTTCAAATTCCATTATCCTTCCTCCAAGTAAAGAAAGTTCAGGGGATTTCCTGAGGGCTTGACAGGGCTATAGAGAGGCTTTGTTCAAGACTATTGTGATAGGCTTAAAGGCTATAGCAATGGGGGGAGATCTGCTCAACTACTAGCAAAGACAGGTGGGGAAATATAGATCACAGGGATGGAACATTATTAAAATAAGGAATCAATGGTAGAAGGGATTTTGCTAAAGGCAGGCCAGGGTGATCAGAAGATACTGAGGGTAGGAGGAATTATCAGTAGAAATTCTTTCATTTGGGTGGGGAGTTTGGCCTAGTGGTAGAGTGCTTGCCTAGCATGCACAAAGACCCAGGTTCGATTCCTCGGTACCACATACATAGAAAAAAGCTGGAAGTGGTGCTGAGGCTCAAGTGGTAGAGTTCTAGCCTTGAGAAAGTCCAAGGACAGTTGCTCAGGCCCTGAGCTCAAGCCCAGGACTGGCAAAAAAAAAAATTCTTTATTCTTTTTGGTTGGCAGTTGGGCTTGAACTTACCGCCCTTAAGACCACCTTGCTCTGTGGCCCAGGCTGGCGTAAAACTCATGTTCTTCCCATATAATTCCTCAAAAATGGACTCTTACCTTTCCAAGAAATGATTTCAATCACTATCTAAATGTGAACAACTCAAGTTTCAAAGATCAGCTTAAAATTTTGTAAAGCTCCAAACCAACACATCCACCTACCTGTATCATCTATTTTTAACATAATTCATTGATTCCCCAAATCAAAATGTAAACAAAATCTATCTTAGGGTATCTTCACCACTGTTCCAAAAATAAAACATATTCCAATGATCCCTGTCAGTAAGAGGCAGAAATTCAAGAAATCAGGGAGTTACCCTTCATTCAATCTCCTTCACAGCTACATTTTGTCTTTCCTTCACTCTTGAACCAACTCCAAATCAATTCACAACTCCTAAATCTCTCTTTCCACCTTTTCTGTTTCTACTTCTCATCTATCATAATCCAAGCCAAAAGTCTCTTACAAAAGCTGGTGCCATGTATCTAGATAGATACTACTCTATATGACTTTCATATTATCATAACATCAAAAAAATCAACATAATCTGGGATGTACATAGTCTTCTTACAACATCTTGCACATCTTACATATTTTACTGTTGCCTACCAACATTATCTCTATCTTTCCTTCCTAGTCATTTCATTTCACAGGATTCTTTTAGCAACTTTCAGGCCTTTTTACAGCATCTAGTCTGTGGAATGCGTCCACCCACTCAAATTTACATCAGTTTACTTCCTTTAGACCCCATTCTAAAGGCTACTTTCTGAAGACATCTGTGATGCTTGGAGAAAGCTCAAGTTACTCTCAAAGCATCAAGTTCTTCTCCTTTATAACTATGACAACTGTGACTAAGCAATTACCTAACCAGATATTTTTATGTATGACCTATTTCCATTGCCAGAAAAATAATGCATGTAGGGGAAAGATCTGTGCAATCCCAGGGCAACAAGCATACCAGAGACATAGGACCATGAAAACCATCCACTGAATAAATACTTATATACAGATTTAAGTCTGATGATTTAATGCATATTCGGGATTGAACCCAGGACATCACACCACTTTAGCTTCTAGTCCCCCCCTCCTTTGTATTTTGGTTTGGTGTTAATATCTCTTAATTCTGGAGGGCAGATAAGTTGGAACTCAGAATTCTTTTGCCTGGCATCCAGGGTGGCTGTGAATGTAGGCCTATGCCACAGCCCCTGGCTGAGACAGTTTCTTTTCACATTAAACGTCACAATATTTTATCCTTTTGGATTTTCAGATTACTCCACAAAATCATATGATGAAAAAAAGCCCTTCAAACTTAAAAGTCTATTATATAAAATTCACTTTCACTAAGCTATGAATGTAACAGGAGGCATGTGGGATTAAATACACACGACTTAAGAGAGGGAAAAGAATGAGTTAAGTGGCTAATTTACCCATATTAAAAAAAAATCTAGATTCCAACTTTCTTGTTACTTTCCCTCCCTATGAAGTATCTATTTTGAGGATTGAACTCTGGGCTTGAGCACTGTCCCTGAGCTCTTCAGCTCAAGGCTACTACTTGAGCCACAGCGTCACTTGAACTGTCTATTTTCTATGCCAGACCTTTTTTTTTTTTTTAAACCAGAAACAAATGCTTCTTTCCCTAAATCACGGATCTCAAAAAACAGAGGGGGGGGGAACAATCATTCGACTTTTGATCTCAAATCTTTGTTAAGTCGTAACAGTATGCATGTGAGCTTGAAAGGTTCGTCTTGAAAAGATGTTTTCTGAAGTTTCAACTTTGACCTTATGATGTCACACCAATAAGACAGTTTACCTTTCATCCGCCCTCCTCCTCCCTTTTTCCAATGCTCTCAACGTTTACAAACACAAATGGTATCTGTGAATTAGCGCGTTTTCCCGTCACCAGATCCCTTTAAAATCGTTAACAGTCTCTTCCCCCATAGCAAAGGAGGCAGCAGGAGGGGGCGACCATTCCGTGACCCCGTGGAGGCATCACGCCCCGACCCCCAGGCCCTCCGGCTCCGTCCGGAGAGCCCCCTCCACGACGTCCGGCACCGGCGTGCCGGGCCGGCACCGAACGCGCGCGGGGCGGAGGAAACGCGGCCTACTCACTCCACGAACGCCCTGGAGCACAGGCAGAGGACCCGACAGTCCTCCTCCCGGCCTTCAATGAACAGGAGCATCTCGGCCACGCGGCTCCACTTCTCACAGCACATTTCAGCCGCAGCGGCCCAGGCCCGGCCTGCGCGGGGTTACTGGAGGCAGACAGGAGTCGTCCTCGGTGCGCCCGGGACGGAGAAGCTCAGGAACGGGCCCGGGGCCGCTCGAGCCAGGAGCCAGCCGGGGAAAGCCGCCACAGGAAGTGGTTCCGGGTGACTACAGGAAGGGGCGGAGCGACGCGCGGTGTCACACTCTACGCGGTCCGGGCTTCTTCCTCACAGGGGGACCAACAAGTCATTCCGCCGCTCCCGCCCCCCCGGGTAGAGCCGCGCAGCTCCGCTCCTTTCCGTCCGAGGTACGTCGATCCCCGCTGTGATTTCCCCGCGCTGGGTGGGCGTCGTGTCGGTCCGACCCGGCAGGTCTCCCTCTGGCCTCTGAAGTTCCCCGCGCGGGCTGGCTTGGTGGGCTGGGCTTCCCGCGGGGATCCGGGTTCACGGCCAGCCAGCCGTTCTCGGCATGCTGCGTGTGAACTCACCGCGGGCTCCGGGAGGCTGGGGCCGGCCCGGTGACGTCCCGGGGCCCGCTCGACGGCGCCTGCGGGCGTAAAGGCCGCCCTCGAGGAGCGCCCGCGGGCCGTGTGCTGCGCGCCACCCGTGGGGCCGGGCGGAACACCGAAGCGCTCTCAACTTCGTCTCGCTCGTCTCTCCCCAGAGTTGGGCTTTTCCACCCTAGGCACCAGACCCTGGAGTCCTAACACGGGTGACCTTTCTCTCGCCATATGCCAGACAAGTAGACGTGGTGAAGGCCAGGCGAAGACAGACTCCTTACATGGCAACCACGGAAAGTCAGCGCTTCCCGACATCTTCAGGCGGGGGGCGGTACAGACATTGCCTTCGGGTTCCACGGGGAGGTTTGAGGGCAAGGGCTGGGAGAGATGATCGTGAGTAGTTGAAACAGGCCCAGATTGCAGCTATGGCTCAGCCTCGGTCCGAAACCGCCCTGGAGAAGTTACTACCTTCTTCCTTGGCCAGAACAGGAACCAAGTGGTTTCCTGTCTGTGTAAGATAAATAAGGCTTGCTCGTTTGAGGGCCAGTCTGCCTTTCACACAAGATGGTTGGTTATCCGACTCCTCCCTTTTCTCCTGGCAAAGGGATTGCAGTGGGAGAATAATCGCTCAGATCCAAGGGCACAGGTCTAAAGTTGGGGGGGGGGGCAGTAAATTAATTTACTGGACCCGCAAAAGTATCTTTTTAAACTTGACTCCTGTATAAACTACTTACGTTTGTTACAGTAGGAACAATTCCTGTATCAAACCTTTCATTGGTACTATTAATAGTTAACACACCTGTAGGCATCCCATCTTTGGGTGAAGTATGCAACCTGTAAAACAGGTCTCTGCCTTTAGGCTGCCAAATATGTAATAAAAATATGCCTATCCCCATTTAGGCTGCCAAATATGTAATTAAAAATATGCATATCCCCAGAAGTGAGATGGAGAGAACCTTCGCAACTTTGTTGTATGATATTCCTTGAGATTGGCCAGACAACTTCTCCCAAGAAGCAAGTTGAGGCTTGAAAGTTGTTGGAGTTGAGGAGTTGGTTTGTGCTGTTCCTTCTGGAAACTGCTTTAGTACTTCTTTAGGACCGTGTAAGAACTGTGTTAAGTCTGGCGTCAGTGAGTCTAGCACATAGGAGAATTTCAGGGCCGGTTCTGGGCCACCTAGTGAGATGCTGCCTTACACACACACACACACACCCCACACACAAAGAAATAAGAACGGAGTTAAAATCCAGCTGTTAGAGGAGTTGTTACTATTCAGGCCATATTTATGTGTGGCTGGAAATACTCATTTTCAAGTTATTTAATCCCATATCCTTTCTGCTTCTTTATTTTGGAGTCAGAGATAGGCTGACCTTAGGGATTTAAGAAGGCAAGGAGTCCTGCACAGTGCCACCTGTGCTGTACCAGGTGCACAGTGTAACATCATAGGGATGGGTGGCTACATTAAGTAAGGGCAGAACAATAGCATCAAACAGAGAGGAATGTGTTAGCAAAGAGTTGAAGGATATTCCAGAATTTCTTTTCTTTTTTGCCAGGCCTGGGGCTTGATCTCAGGGCCTGAGCATTGTCCTTGGACTTCCTCAAGGCTAGAGCTGTATCACTTGAGCCACAGCACCACTTCCAGCTTTTTCTATGTATGTGGTACCGAAGAATTGAACCTCGGTCTTCGTGCATGCTAGGCAATCTTTCTACCACTAGGCCAAACTCCTAGCCCTTACTTTTTTTTTTATTTTAATATTGAGAGGTAATTAATATCAGAACCTTGAGCTTGAAACTTGAAATTCAAAAGGTTTTACTAATTTTTTTTACCAAAGGTTTTACTATTTTTTTTACTAATTTTCTACTAATTGAAATTTTTGTGTGGCCTTTTTGAGAAAAGATTGATTATGTAATGCAGGCTGAAACTCAAAATCGCAATCTTATCACTTTAGCCTCTTAAGTGTTGGGATTATAGGTAGGTATGGGCCAGCATATCTATTTTTTATTTATATTTTTAAATTGACATAATAATTTTACATATTTATAAGGTACAGTGGGAACATTTTAATGCATATATACAAATGTATATATCATGTGATACAATTATCAAGTCAGTATAATTGACATCGGATAGATAGATAGATAGATAGATAGATAGATAGATAGATATCATTTCTTTGTGTTGAGGACATTCCAAAGCATCTCTTCTGGTTATTTTTTTTTTCTTTTTTGCCAGTCCTGGGGCCTGAACTCAGGGCCTGGGCACTGTCCTTGAGCACTTTTGCTCAAGGCTAGCACTCTGCCACTTGAGCCACAGTGCCACTTTTGGCTTTTTCTGTGTATGTGCCACCAAGGACTGGAACTCTGGGTTTTATGCCTGCTAGGCGGGCACACTTCCACTAGGCAACACTCCCTGCCTTTTCTGGTTAATTTGAAATACTTATTTGCAGTCAGCCATAGTTACACTAATATACTTTAGAAGATTGGAAGTTATTCCTCCTATTTAGCTTCATCCCTATTCCCGTTACCATGTTCTCTCCATCTCTTCCTTCCCTATACCCTTCCAAAGATCTGGTAACCACTATTCAATTTACCTCTTTTATTTATTTATTTTTAAGAATATTTTATTTTATTTATTAATTTTTTTTGCTAGTCATGGGGCTTGTATTCGGGTCCTAAGCACAGTCCTTGGGCTTTTCTCAAGGCTAGCACTCTGCCACTTGAGCCACAGCACTACTTCCAGCTTTTTCTATGTATGTGGTACCAAGGAATTGAACCCAGGTCTTCATGCATGCTAGGCAAGCACTCTTACCACTAGGCCAAACTCCTGGCCCGGATTTACCTCTTTTGGATTAACTTCCACATGAAAGTGAGAACATGCTATATTTGTCTTTCTATGCTGAGTTATCATTTAGTTTAATGCTCTCCAGTGTCAAAAGACCAAATTGCATTCTTTTTGTGGCTGAATAATATTCTATACTGTGTAAATAATACCCTAGTTTCTCTATTGATCCTTCAGTGAACATCTTAGTGGATTCTGTATTTCATCTTATTATGCTAAGTCTTGTAGTAAACATTGTTGTAGAGGTGGCTTTTCAATTAAACCTCTCTCCTCTTTTTCCCTCTCCCTTTCTCTTTCCTCTTCTCCCTATTCCTGGAGATAATGTCCAGGGCCTTGTGCTTGCTGAGCAAACATTCTGCCACTTGTTCTATGCCCTTAGACTTTTGTCTTTATTATGTTTTTGAGGTAGGTAACTTTGACTGGACTCAATTATTTATTCACTAGCAGGCTGGCCTCAAACTTATGATCACTTGCTTGACCTTCCAAGGAAGTGGAAATACAGGCATGTTCCCCCTTGTCTGGGTTTCTTTCTTTCTTTTTTTCTTTCTGCCTTTCTTTCTTTCTCCCTCCCTCCCTCCCTCCCTCCCTCCCTCCCTCCCTCCCTCCCTTCCTTCCTTCCTTCCTTCCTTCCTTCCTTCCTTCCTTCCTTCCTTTTGTAATTATAATAGAAGGGTTACAGTTACGTTCGCCAGATAGAAGGTGCATTACTTCACACACATTGATACCCCTTCTCATGTTTTTGTCCCCATTTCCTTTGCTGTAAAGACATTTAGGCCAGTTTCTTCATATAAACATACATTCATATGATGGTCATGTGGGAAAATAACCACTTGATAATACTCAAGAAGTTCCTGATTTGATGGGATTTGGGCATTTTGGATCAGAGCCTGATACTATCCTTAATATTTTGCAGTCCTCTTAAAAACCAACTGAAGGCTAAATAATTTTGTGCAGGTGTATTAAGCGGAGAGAGTACATAATTGAAGTGTGGATTGGGACTAGAAAGAGTTCATGATAAACTGCTTGAGAGGATACAACTTAATTTATTAAAACTGCACATTTAGAAACATACCATTCATAGCATTCAATATTTCATAATTTTTAAAATTTATCAGTACTTTTTAGTTGTTACTATATATTTTTAGAATATTTTCTCTTTCCATTAGTAGTTATTTCTCATTTTCCTGATGGTTTCCATTAACCTTTATATCTCTATGGACTAGGTAGTTTTGTGTATGTCATATAAATAGAGTTGTATAGTGTGTGGCCATTTTATGTCTGTCTTTTTTCACTTAACATATTCTATTTTTCAAGTTTCCCCCATGTTATGAACTAGTATAGTACTTTATTGTTTTTTCTAGCTGAGTGATATTGTTATGAATATACTATATCTTGTTTATCTGCTTCTCAACTGATGGAATTTGGGTTGTTTCTGTGATTTAGCTATTATGAATAATGCTTCTGGGAATGTTTGTATACAGACTTTTATGTGAATACATTTCCTGTATTCTTGGATATTTACCTAGTTGAAGAATTGTTGAATCAATGGGTAATTTCATGTTTAGTTTTTTTGAGGGACTGTCAAACTGATTAGCATAGTGACCCCAACTTTGCTACCAAATATGTTTAGAGATTCTAATTCCTCTACATTATCAACAACACTTGTTGTTGTTGTTGTTTTGTTGGTTATGGGGCTTGAACTCTGGGCCTGGGTGCTGTCCCTGAACTCTTCAGTTCAAGTCTAATGCTCTATCACCTGAACCCCAGTGCCACTTCCCATTTTCTGATGGTTTGTTGGAGATGAGTCTCATGGATTTTTGTGCCTGGGCTGGCTTTGAACCACAATCCACAGATCTCAGCCTCCCGAGTAGCTAGGATTTACAGGAATGAGTCACCAGTGCTTCTAGCTTATTTTTTCTTTCTTTCTTTCCTTTTTTTTTTTTTTGACAATATAGCTACCCTACTAGAAAAAGCTCTCAATTTCTGGTTTTCAATTTGCAGTGTTGCATTTTAGATGGTCAGTTTACATGGGTACATTTCAGTTGTAGTGATGCAGTTCTTCACATGCACTGCTAGAATGGAATGCACATAAAGCCTGTGCTAAGGTGCTTCGTGAGTTGTGTGTTCACCTTTAGTTACTAGAATAGCTCCCCATTTCTCACAAGTATATTTTGTTGGTTATGAGGAAATTAGACTAAACCTTTTATCTCTGTGAGAACAAGTCAAAATGTATGCTCTGCTAAAAACAAACAAGAAATCAAACAAAAAAGAAAGATAATCCTGGCATAAAGAGTATGTGATTGAAGAGAGTGTGTGATTACTTATATATATTTGACTTTATTTTTTCTTTCTCTTTCTTGACTCAGTCCCAAAGAATTGAGGTGATTCTCATCATTTGAGATGATTACATTTAGGCTTTATAAAATACATTTAAGGAAAGACTCAGGATCAGTGGAAATATGAGATGAAAATTTTACATAGAAAAATTTTACCATAGGGATAATATAATAGTTTTATTGAGTGACACATATGACTATCACCATATCTTGAAAAGTTAGTAAAAAGAGATAAAAACCAATTACAAATCTAAACTGTATACCTTTCCCTCCCAAAGAACCAAAGCTGTTTTTTTTTTTTTTTGGTCGGTCCTGGGGCTTGAACGCTGGGCCTGGGCACTGTCCCTAAGCTCTTCAGCTCAAGACTACTGCTCTACCCCCCACTTCTTGTTTTTTCTAGAGGTTAATAGGAGTTAAGAGTCGCACATTCTGTTCTTTAGTCCCCAGGTTGACTTTGAACCTTGATCCTCAGATCTCAGCCTCCTGAGTAGCTAGGATTATAGGCTTGAGCCACCTTGCTTCTTGTAATCCCTCTAAAGCAAACTTTTATGTGGGGCTTTACATGGTGGTTTTAAAGAGTTGTCCTAGGTAAAGCAATCGTAGCTTGTGCATAACTTTTAATTGTGATATAGCCTGGAGCTATATTTGTTAAGTATTTGTGAATGTTTGTTGCTACTGATTTAATGGGAAATTTAAATCTAGTTATTAATGATTATCTTTTTTCTTTAACTGTATATTGTGTTTATATACTGTGCTTTTCAGAATATATACATTGAAGCTTGAGACAAAATTTACCCAATTTCTGGTAAGTCAAGAAACTTTGAGAAAGTAAAGCCATAAAGTAATGTTGTATTTTCAGCCATTTAAATTTTAAGGGAAATTTTGATGACTGTAGGATAGCCTTTATTATTATTGCGTAATGACAAAGGAATAGCTTATTTTTGTATACCTTTCTCTATAAATGATAATATGCAAAAATATGTCATTTTTCTAAAGGATGTGGTTACTTTCATTGACTCAGATAATGCCTTATAAACAATGTGGTCTCAACTTGGCCTAGGTTAAGATCCAAATGTTCAACATCTTTCACTTAATAAGAGGAGGCGGAACTTTTCTTTCCTCTTAAGTTTTTTTCTTCTCAGCAACAGCCTGCAAAGTTTTTAAAAAACTAAACCCAACACACTTCATGCATGAATACGTGAAACCTTATTTATTTCTGGTGTTTAGAAATGACCATTAATTCAGTGGTGTGACTCCTCTGAACCAGTTGTTTAAAACAGTGAATACCAGGAAGTGAAAACATGTTTTGGGGGATGCTGGAAGAATGAGAGGCACAAGAGTGAAGAGAGTCTTCATAGCCAATGTATAAAAAAGAACTGATGATTTGTGGGTAGGGATGAGAGGGAGAAAATTGGGAGAGAATGATGGAAGGGGTGACACTGACCAAGAAACATTGTATTCATAATCTGACTTTCGGAATCGTGACCTCTTTGTACAACTATTAATTAAAAAAATCCTATATGGGATTTATATAAACTGAAATGTTTAAGTTTGTAAATATGAAAAAAATAACTCTAGATTATATTTTACCTTCTAGGTCTAAATTAAAGATTTGATATGGCAATGAAGAAAGAGACTGAGTTTGCTATTTTCATCTGAAGAAAAAAATGATAGACAAAAATCAAACCTGTGTTGCAGGCCAGGATTCCATGCCTTACATGACTTGTCTGATTCACGTCTTTGAGGAATGGCTTGGAGTGGAGCAATTGGAGGACTATTTAAATTTTGCAAGCCATCTCTTATGGGTTTTTACCCCGCTCATCCTTTTAGTACTTCCTTACTTTACCATCTTTCTTCTCTACCTTACTATTATTTTCCTACACATTTATAAGAGGAAGAATATGTTAAAAGAAGCCTATTCTCATAATTTATGGGATGGTGCCAGGAAGACAGTGGCCACCCTTTGGGATGGACATGCAGCAGTGTGGCATGGTAAGTGAGAGCGGGAAACTGTTGCCGTGGTGGGGAGCACCAAACCTGGGTTAGCTGTACTTCACAGGAATTAGGAAGTGAATGAAAGACACAGTGCAAGCGATCCTTACGGTTCCTCCCTGTCTAGTAGTACGTATCGTGTAGTGTATGTCTAAGATAGTTTTTCCCAAACACGTTAGTTTCCAGTGAACAGAAATTACACAGGACTGTAAATTATTCTCATACGGTAAAATACTGAAATTAATATTTAAAATGTCAAAAGATAAGAGAGTAGTTAGTTAAAACTTTACAGAAACTGTGGAGGGTCTATAGGCTTGGTTTCTGTTTCTTGAGACAGTATCACAGGGTAGCTCAGGCTACTTTGAAGTCATTTGTGAACTTCCTACCTTTACCTCCTAAGTGCTAGGACCAAAGCTGTGTCCTACCAAGCCCAGCCGAAAATTTATGTTTAAACAGACTTTTAATTATTTGACACAGTTTTCTGTCTTATTCCAAGTAAGTTTGATTCTACCAAAGACATTTTATTTTTTTAAGGAGATTTTTTAAAAAAGATTTCTTGTGGGGTAGACTTTATATTGGGGTTTAACTCAGGGCTTGCTTGGCAAGGGTTCTGCAACTTTAGCAACACATCCAGTCCATGGTGCTTTTGCTATTTTTGAGGTAGAGTCTTCCTTTTTGTCCAGGCCAGCCTGAACTACAGTCCTCCTGCTTATGCTTAATTCTTGATCTGTTTCTTGATTACAGGTATATACCACTGTGCCTAGCTTTTTCTATTGAGATGGAGTCTTGCAAACTCTGCCTGGGGTAGTATAAAGCTGTGATCTTCTCTATCTAGCCTTCCAATTAGGTAGGATTACAGGTGTGAACCACTATACTTAGATATAATTTTATATAATAATTTATCCATTTTCTGTTTGATTCATTTGAGAGGCGAGTGTCTTTCTGCATAAATTAAGTAATGATGCATTTCTCTCCAGAAAGTTTATTTTTTATTTCTCAAGAGACTATGATGTGATATGCATCATTATTCATAATTCTTCCTTTGACAATCTATTTTTCAAGGACTTTTTTTCTTCTTCCACTTTTTTCTTAAATATTCTATTAATACTTTGTCTGCCTGAAGCAGACAATCCTGGAAGTCCAAGAGCAAGGAACCAGCACCTACTTGGCTCCTGGTGAGGGCTTTGAACTCTTCCATGTGTGGTGGCAAAATGGGAAAGTAAGCAGAAGAATGGAAGAAACCAAGCACAGGGCATAGCCTTACTTTATATTAACCTGCTCCTTGTTAAATTACAATTACCATATATTCCTTGTACAGATTGAGGTTCACTGCGATTATTTCCATATGTGCACAGATTGTGTATTAATCCTGTCTTCCCTCTCTTCAGCTCTTAGTTCCCTACCAGACTTTCTTAAGGCTAGAGCTCTACCACTTGAGCCTCAGTACCACTTCCTGCTTTTTTCTATTTATATGGTGCTGACAAATTGAACCCAGGTCTTTGTGCATTCTAGGCAAGCACTCTACCACTAGGCCAAACTGCTGGCCCTATTGTCTTTTTGATGAAGGGTAGTCTTAGAGGGGTGAGATGATATTTCTTTTTAGCTTTGTTTTGCCTTTTGCTGATTAGTGAAATGGAGCATTTTTGTTCATGTTTTTGTTGGTTATTTTGAAGATGTGATTTGAGAAGTATCTGTTTAGTAATATAGGTCTCTTTCAAATTAGGTTGCTTGTTTTTCTGCTGTGCACTTTTTAAAATTCCTTATACATTCTGAATTTGAGGCCCTTGTCAGATTTAAATTCTTAATATGTACTGACAACTATTGAAAAGGTCCTGCCAGATGGTGTAAGTTTTATGGCCCTATATTGTTTTGCATGTCTGCAGAAACTGTATATGTATAGACTTTTATTCATTATCTTTAAGCCCTTATGTAGAAATTCAGAGGCATCATTTATAACACTTTTTTGGAATTTATGTCCCTCTTCTATACACACACCTTCTATATTTCAAGATAATATATATAGTAGAGCATTTCAGTGTGTTTGAGCATTTCAGGAGACATAATTTAGGCTAGGTAAATTAAAGCACTAAAACTTTTATGTACTTAGGGCTCATAGGAAATAAAATACTTATGTTTTCAGTCTATTCTAGTGTTTTGTTGTGATAATAACATTTAATTTGAATAAAACAGTAGTTTTTATTAAAGAATTTATTAACATTTATTTTTACATCATATTTCAAATGACATGTTTAACAAACAAATATTCAAGAAGGGAATCTCTATATACAATCACTGGCACTTAATTTTTAGAACAATCAAAATTAGGCTAAGGGGTTTGTATATCATAGATAACTTTATGGCTATAGAGTCATAGGTTTTTATGTCAATGTAGTTATGTTTGTATTTCCAATACCATGTCCATAGCATTGGGTATGCAAATATTGAGTCCTCGCTCTTGTACTGTTTGGATCTAATAGCCACATATTAAGGATACCATGCTCCTTTTGTTCCTTTGGTCTTGATTTGTCTCACTCAACATGATTCGCTCTAGATTCATCCACTTCCCTGCGAATGCCATTATTTTATCTTGTCTGTTAGCTATGTAGAATTCCATTGTGTATATATACCACATTTTCTGTATCCATTCATCTGCAGTAGGGCATCTGGATTGTTTCCATCGCCTGGCTATTGTGAATAGTGCAGAGATGAACATAGCTGAGCAGGTGTCCTTATCATATCTTGGGTTATGATGTTCAGGGTAGATGCCCAGGAGTGGTGTGGTGGGATCGTAGGGAAGGTCTATTTTCAGTTCTTTAAGAAACCTTCACACTAAAACAGTACTTTTAAGAATTAAATTAAAAAAAAAAATCCTGTGTAGTGATATGAGGAAAACCCATTTGGGCCTTTTTAGATTTACTGTCATGTCAGTTTTAATTTTTCCTTCAGGAATGTTTAAAAAAGTTTTTATTAGTAGTAAAAATGTTCAGAAAAGTTTTTTTTTAATAATAAAAATGTTCATTGTATGATGTAGGGATACCAGGCTTTGTGGTACAAACCTGTAATCCTAACTACTTTAGAGGCAGAATTCAAAGGATCACAATTTGTAGCCATTAAAGGCAAAAAGCATTTCTGACAGCTTCATGTCAGCCGTCGTCTGTGTCTGTTATTCCAGCTACAGAGAAGCTTAGCGGCTGGACACAGCGGCACATGCCTGTCACTCCCAGTAACAAGGGAACACACAGTTGGAGGACTGAAGCCTAGGGTTTCTTGGACATGAAGTCAGGCTCTGGCTCAAAATAAACACGGCACAGAGTGGGTGGGAGCGGTATAGCTACTGCTTGGGAAGTGAGAGACCCTGGGTTCAAACCTAGCACTGGGAAAAAAAATTACTAAAAACTAGCCACCCAAAATTTACCATCCGAGAAGACTAAACATAGAGCTCCCCTATGACCCAGCAATTTCACTACTTGGCATTTACCCATTCTCCCAGAAACAAGGACATACTAAATCCACTAGCACAACGATGTTCACTGCAGCACTATTTACCACAGCAAAGGTATGGAACCAACCCAGATGCCCCTCAGTTGAGTGGATTCACAAGATGTGGTATTTATACACAGTGGAATTCTATGCTGGTGTCAGAAAGAATGACATCCCCCATTTGTAAGGAAATGGAAAGACTTAGAAAAAATCATATTAAATGAAGTAAACTAGACTCAAAGGAACATAGCTTCAATGGTTTCCCTCATTTGTAATAATTAGTACACACCAAGGACTCTCCTAGCAGAGGATTACAATAGGGCAAAACCTAGATACACAAGGCCATATAGGATGAGGCTAAATGAAAGGACCTTCAGGATATAGAAACAAGAGCCATATAATGTGTGATTGTTATTCTTAATGTACTATGTTATTCCTTATCTCTTTTGTTGTCCCTTGGTTATCTCATATTATAGTATCTTACCTTGTTATCTGATATATTGTATATATGTTTATTTGAAATAGGATAGGGAAGGGTGGAATACAAGATGAGAGGAAGGGGTGGGGGGAGGGAAATGGGGACAAAAACATGAGAAAGGGGAGCTATGTTAGTGAAGTAAAGTACCTTCTATCTGGTGAATATAATGTAACCCTTCTATTAATTACGATAAAAAATATATTTAAAAAAGTTTGGCATGTTTGGGCTGGGAGTTTGGCCTAATGGTAGAGTGCTTGCCTAGGATGCACAAAGACCCGGGTTCGATTCCTTGGTTTCACATACGTAGAAAAAAGTTGGAAGTGGTGCTGTGGCTCAAGTGGTAGAGCTCTAGCCTTGAGAAACCCTGAGGGCAGTGTTCAGGCCCTGAGTTCAAGCCCCAGGACTGGAAAAAAAAAATTTTTTTGGTGTGCTTATTATTCCTATATTTGTGCTGACTAATGTTTCTTGTGCTATTAACCCTTCTGCTAAGATTAAGTACATAATTCCCTATCATTGAACAATATTTTTATTATTGTCCTTAAATAGTTGTTACAAAGAGATTTCAATGTAAGATCAGTTTGTAAGTATAAGGTGTCTTGGTCAATAACCCTTCGACCATTCATCTTGTCTTTCCCAAGGAAATCTATCAATTGAACTTCAGGTATTACTCAGATTTAAAATTTTTCTACCAGTATCCTTTTAGCAAGATCTTTGATTGTATTTAATTGTTTCTTCTCCTCTAGATCTGTGACTATTATTACTTTGTCTTTCATGATTTTGGCATTTTGATGAATATTGGTTAAGTTTTAGAATGACTCTCAATTTCAATTTGATATTTTATGCAATTGGATGAAAGTTTGGTGTATTTTTTTTTTTACCAGTCTTGAGGCTTGAACTTAAGGCTTGAGCACTGTCCCTGGGCTTTCTCAAGGCTAGAGCTCTACCCCTTCTGGCTTTTTCTGTGTCTGTGGTACTGAGGAATCGAACCCAGGTCTTCCTGTATGCTAGGGAAGCACTCTATCACTGGGCCAAATTCCTGGCACCAGGATGGACGTTTTGCCAAGAACACTACAAAAGTGATGAAGTATGCTTTGCAGGTCATTGTGTCAGAATAGCAGGGCTACTGCTGTGCCTTCTTAGACCTGTTATCTTTGACCATTTGTTTAAGGAGATCTTTTCCAGGGTATTCTGCTGTAAAGTTGCTTTTTGCACCTTGGAATTGATAAAGATGTGAAGTAACTATGTTAAAATTATATGGCTAACCCTCTCAAACATGATACTTTACTTTTCTAAGCCTTATTTTCTTCTAAATAGATTCTAAGAATTGAGAAATTTCATGTAAAATGTTGAACATAATTTCTATTATAAACGGAAATATAATCACTGTTAGCTATCATAATGACAAAGCATTTTCCCTCCAAGTGCTGGGAATTAGGGGAACTTTGGGCCTGGTATTTCCTAGGTCAATTTTCTGCCACTTGAGCCTCACCCCTAGGGCTTTTTGTTTTGTTGTTAGTCTAATTTTTTTTTTTTTTGCCAGTCCTGGGCTTGAGCTCAGGGCCTGAGCACTGTCCTTGGACTTTCTCAAGGCTAGAGCTCTACCACTTGAGCCTCAGCACCACTTCTGGCTTTTTTCTATATATGTGGTACCGAGGAATCGAACCCGGGTCTTCGTGCATGCTAGGCAAGCACTTTAACCACTAGGCCAAACTCCCGGCCCGAGTCTACTTTTTTTTTTTCAGAGAGGGTCTTTTGCTTTTGCTGCAACTGGCATCAAACTGCAATGCTTCCCCCTTTACCAGTCAATCCAGTAGCTAGGACTATAGATGTGCACCACTATGCCTGGTTAAGCATCTTCTTGTGATAATTTGGAAAGCGTAACTTTGTTAAGAACTTAATCTAAGGATAGCATACAAAAGTACAAGTTAGCCTTATAGAAAATAATTTTATAATATTCAGAATTTATGATAAAAAGGCTTAGTAAATGAGTTGAAAGTATTACTTTAACTTTCAAAAGTAATATGTCAGAAATCTTAAGTAGACATATACAATGGAGATATGAAGTATGAAAATAACTCTTAATAATAAAGAATTTACAAGGACAGTTACCACCACAGTTTATACTCCAAGTTCTCTTATTGATTCAGTACTCTACCAGCTGATTTTTTGTGATGCTCCAAAATTTTATACTGACTAGTCAATAAACAACAATAAAAATTTGATTAAAGACAAATGAGTATTTCCCCTATTATGTCAAAAACATTTTGTTTTATTGTTGGGGTAATATATAGAAGGTTTATAGTTACATTCGTCAGGTAGTAGGTGCATTTCTTCTCAAAGAGTGGTACCCCTTCTCATGTCAAAAACTTTTTTTTAACATTATTAGGACTGTGATTTTGGGACAGGGTGAGAATTGTCACATCTAGATTAAAAAAAAACTGTAAGAAAAAGCATAAATTCAGTAAATGTAAAAAATTGATGATCTCCGAGGTCTTAAGATAGACAAGCAAAAGCTACTTAAAAAATACAGCAAATGGGCCAGGAGTTTGGCCTAGTGGTTAAAGTGCTTGCCTAGCATGCATGAAGACCCGGGTTCGATTCCTTGGTACCACATACGTAGAAAAAAGCCAGAAGTGGTGCTGAGGCTCAAGTGGTAGAGCTCTAGCCTCGAGAAAGTCCAAGGACAGGGCTCAGGCCCTGAGCTCAAGCCCAGGACTGGCAAAAAAAAAAAAAATACAGCAATGACAGAGCAGGTCATCATAACTTATTCATAACATGTCTGAGAAAAAAATGTAGAGAGAAAAGCACAGGAAATATAGATGGCCAATGACTATAACAAGTGTACAACCCATTCTTTAGAAATTAGGAAAATGAGCCTGACACAATGGCTCATGCCTATAATCCTCTACTCAGGAGGCTGAGATCTGAGGATCACAGTTTGAAGCCAGCCTGGGCACTAAAGTCCATGAGACTTTTATCTCTAATTAGTCACTAGAAAAGCAGTAGTGGCACTGTGGTTCAAGGGGTAGGGCAGTAGCCTGAAGAGCTCAGAGACAGTGCCCAGGCCCATGACTGACAGGAAAAAAAAAGAAATTAGCTTTATCTTGTGTGATTGTTGTTCTTAATGTACTATGTTATTTCTCTTCTCTTTTTTCCCCCCTTTGGTTAATCTCATATTGTTACCTCACTTTGTTACCTGGCATATTATATATACGTTTATTTGTTTATTTGAAATAGGAAAGAGAAGGGAGGAAAACAAGATAATTGGGAGGGGCTAGGGGAAGAAAATGGGGAAAAAGCATGAGAAGGGGTATCAATGTGTGAGAAGTAATGCACCTACTACCTGGCGAATGTAACTTTAACCCTTCTATACATTACCCCGACAATTAAAAAAAAAAAAAAAAGATCAGGAGAGAAATCTTTAGCAACAAGTTGAAGGTGAAATAACTATAATGTAAAAAAAAAAAAAAGAAATTAGGAAAATGCAAATTAAAATGTCAATGAGATTTTTTTTTTACCCAGAAGATTGCCATAAACTAATAACATCAAAGGACAATAATGTAGAGAACTAGAACTCCCCATTTAGTAATGTAGAACCAGTTCAAAAGGACAGTTTATTTTTAATTCCATTGTACTTTAAGATGGAAATTTCCTCTGACTAACAGTTACCTTTCTTTTTTCTCTTCTAGTGATATAGTCACATGTTCAGTGTACAAAGATGCATTGTAGCAATATTTGTGAAAACTTGGAAACAATCTAGTTATCCCTGAATATAAGAATGGCTAATAGAAAAAAAAAAGAATGGCTAATAGAACCCATGCAGATTTATTATGGGATACTTCATAGTACGAAAAAGAATAAGATCACTTCATGTGCCTTGGATTGATCCCCCAAATATATTGCTGACCTTTAGATCAGTAACTCTATGAACAGTAGGATGTGATTTATGTTAAACATAGTAGTAGGTGCTTCTCATGGAGTGTATAATCATTTGTGAGTGAGAAATGTGGTGAGGGATCAACAGGGAAACAGTAGAGAAGCCAGGTTTTGGAGGCTTCTGAGAACTTTCTGTTTTGAAGGTTCCTTGTAGTTGCTTTTCTGAGAACAATCTAAAGTGCCCATGTTGTTAGGTAATTTACTGTAATGTGTAGATGTATAGGTTTTAAAAATGGAATTTTTAAATACATTTAGAAGGGATATATTTGGAATCAAAATGTTGCTACCTGAGTTTAAGATACTGGTGTTCAAAGATAGAAATGCCTTTATGTGACGTGCGATTGAATGAAGGGCCTGACAGAGGGAAAAGTTTTGCATGGTTTCCACTACTAGATGGGGACATTTATCTGCGTGATAATTCTTTGCAACAGAGAGACTACTTGGAGTTTCACGTAGCTGACCTCCAGATTCTCATCCTGGAGGTTAATCAATGTGAGAATCAGTGTGGTGCTTGGTGAACATGAATCAGAGCAGTATAGGTTCATAAATATGTATTTTAATGACATCAAATAAAAGTGTCATTTACTACAGAAAAGGGCTGTTTTTATTAATGGGGCTTAGCCAACTCAGACTGCAAGCTGGGATTCCCTTCCCCTGGTGAGTGGTTAGACAGACAGTGACAGTAATTGCCTTTGGGTCCTCTGAGTTTCCCTCTGTTGCTCATCAAATTGGTGGGGCTGCACTCTAAAACTGAAATTGGGAATGGGAAAAAGGTGGTAGATTGAGAGATTTTGAAGCAAAAGCATCATTTTATATGGTCTTATGCACCTAGCTATTAAGCTGTTGAGATTGCCTACTAAGAATATCGTCCTTTAATCTCACTGTGTGAATGTTTACAGTCCTGTTTAAGTTATCATGTCCAAATGTATTTTTTGTCTTAGATTTATAGGCACATTCTCATTGCTACAAATGATGGAAACCACGCACGCTATATTTCTTTGGGTCTGGCTTACTTCACTTAATATAATTTTTTTTCCAAGTCTTTCCATTTCCTTACGAATGGGGTAATATCATTCTTTCTGATGGGAACATAGAACTGCATTATATGTATAATATACTAGAGTTTCTTGATCCATTTGTCCACTGAGAAGCATCTGGGTTGATTCCCTATCTGAAAATCCCAGGCCAGGCCACTGCCCTGCGTGGTGTACTCATCTGCTCAGGCTGCAAGGCCTTGTAATAGGCCAACAGTCTTACTTACACAGACACCTCTTAACACCACTAGTCTCTCCACCTTTTGCCAGTTCACTGCTGTGTCAGTGTCCTCCTTGTTTAATCAGTCTCTGAACCCTATGCCTGACCCACTCCTGACTGACCTTTTCCCACTCAATCCACCACCCTTTGCTTTAGGGTTCTTTCCTCTGGATGGCTACCATGGACTCCCCATTTGGAGTCACTTCCGGTGCTCATTGCCTGTGGTCTTCCAGCGCTCACTCTGAGCCACCTCTCCATCCAAATGGCTTCTTCACCTTGTTTGTCTTTATGGCTAACATACTGACTCATTCAAGGGAAGGAGAGGGAAGAAAAGGAAAAGGAATGGCTATCAGGAAGTTCTTCGTTAGAAAAGACAGCTTTTGAATTACTGTCTTCTAGTACAGGTAAATAAATCCCAAGTGTCTGAAGTGTCTGCATCTTGTCTTTTGAACAGGTTATGAAGTTCATGGGATGGAAAAAATACCAGAAGGACCAGCACTTATAATTTTTTATCATGGAGCAATTCCCATAGATTTTTACTACTTCATGGCTAAAATCTTTATCCACAAAGGCAGAACGTGCCGAGTAGTAGCTGATCACTTTGTCTTTAAAATTCCAGGTAAACTTCACTGTAAGTGGTGATGTAAAAGTGTTTATCAGGATCAAGTTATGTGGTAGTCTGTCTCGGAGCACTTGAAAATCATTTGGAAAAGCATTTTGCTTTTTTAAGCTATAAACTTAGAATTCTAACTTGAGGATATCCAATAATTCTACTTATTCAATATATTTAAAAAGAGAAAAAATATGGCCAGAAGAAAACTATTTTTCTTTTTGTGTTGCCCCAAGGCTGGCCTCCGACCTCACTTTTCAAGGGAGACTCTTAACCCTTGGTCTTCTAAGTGACAAGGACTGCCACCACACCTTACTTAAATCTTGAACTTTCTTTGTTTTTCGTCCTGTAACCAAGTCTTTGCCTACCCTAGACAAGTCTTTTACTAATAACTATATTCTCAGCCCAAACCTCCAACTTTAAAAATAAGTTACAAGTTTTGTAAACAATGTATATTTTGGCATGGAAGGCCATTATATTTTTTATATATTAATTTTTTTCTGAGATATTGAGTATTATAGTTTTATTTTACTGCTGCCAGAGTTCAATAAATCAAAATTAGGGAAAGGGATAACCAGTGTATACTTTATCTTTAATATACTACAAATAAGATAGCATATACTATGTTTCTTAGCATACATTACTTGCCTTATAGGCTTAAACTGTTAAGATTGAGGACTACATTTTTGCAAATTTGTCATGAAGATTTTGTACCTTTTATAAAAGATTAATTAGCAAAATGGTTTCAGACACATAAAGTTTTTTTTAGATCCTTGAATAAAACTCTTTGAGATTAAATCTTATTATTTTTTTTTCTGTCATCAAATCACTAGAAACAAGTCAAGAAAGTTGGTAGTATGTTCCGTGGAATAATAAAAACAAAGCTGACCCATCAAGCAGACAGACTCAAACCAAGCAGTGAATTAAGTTATGGCCTACAGCAGTGCTTTGCATAATCATGGTTAGTGCTTTGGATATTGTTGTGCTATGAAACTACTATCTGTTGTTCTTCATTATAAATTAAATTGGCTGTAAGATTTTCCATTAAAAAGTACCATGGCCTCTTTATAATGGATTTGGAAATCAAACAACAGAAGATTTTACCATCCTAATATTATTTTGATTTCATTTATTTTTAAATTGCATGTTTCCTCATACCTTGCAAACAATTTAAACAGATTTAATATAAGCCTTAAAATCTTACTATGTTTTACATGGAAAAGTACCTCCCCCCTCCACCCCCTCCCCCACAACTGTGGTAGGGTTTGAACCTAGGTCCTTGCATGTGTTAATAAAGTGCCAGCCTGGAACAAGTTTTAATGTGTAATTAAAATGCTTGCTTAACCATTTTTCTTTTATGAAACATTTTTCCCATTTTTCTATTTTTTATAAGTAACAAAAGTGTGAATATTTTTGTTTTTTATAAAAAGTTCTTTATTATCCTTGTAATATTTTGGCATTGCTTTTTGAAGATAGGAGTCATAAATCTTAGTTCAAAAGGGAAGATTTTATTTTTTTCTTGTAATTCGTTCATCTAGATAAGTGTGAGCTTTTGGAATAATGCAGAATAAATGTTATTTAAGTCTTAATTTTAATGATCTCACTTCAGCTCTTTAAATAAGTGAGATTGATTAGTCTTGAGAGTTTTTAGCTCCTATTCCTATATTTCTTAGTCTTAAAGAATAATGTATATCTAATTTTCCATTATCAGCTTTTATTAAAGTAATTGCTGACAAGATTATGTATTTTATTCATAAGTAGTTGTAATTTGTAAAGCTGTTTGGTGTTTAGACTTAGAATGAGCTGATCTTGAATTAAATATCCTCACTTTATTAAAAGCTCTTAATGATATTTGCTACTGTTACTAATTAAAAATTAATGTGGCCTTAGCATCATAGCTTTCAATTTCAATATATTTGATAGTCTTGCCAGTTTTGGTAGGACAAAACATGGATTCGCACTGTCTCAGGTGGTTTTTTTTTTCTTTCAGGGTTAATAACAAGCTTGTTATTACTGATGGAGTATCATCTCTGATTGCCTTAAAAAAAAACCCACTTTAGGGGCCGAGAGTTTGGCCTAGTGGTAAAGTGCTGCCTAGCATGCACGAAGACCCAGGTTCAACTCCTTGGTACCACATACATAGAAAAAAGCCAGAAGTGGTGCTTAGGTTCAAGTGGTAGAGCTCTAGCCTTGAGAAAGTCCAAGGACAGTGCTCAGACCCTGAGCTCAAGCCCAGGACTGGCAAAAAAAAAAAAAAAAAAAACCAAAAAACAACAAAAAAAAAACCACTTTAGAATGAGTTTGGCATGAGATGCAGTAGAAGGAGCTTTGGACTGAACATAACTAGCTGGGAATTTCTGCCTTACCATTTTTAGCTGTCTGACATTGAACCTTTTATGTATTTGCTGAACCTAAGTTATTCATCCATAAAATGGATTCTGTTTTCTGTGATTGCTGTGAACTTTGATCAAAGAGTTCAAATATGTACAATAGCCAGAATTGTAGTTGGTCAGCAAGGAGTAATCAGTAGTAACAGGTCAGTACAATGAAGATATTTCTTTGTAAGCAATATTAATCTTATGTTAACCTTCCTAGTTATTGATTTTGTGGAATCAAAAGTCTACTGATAAGTAAGTATAGAGAATAAATCAGGTAGGTTATATGGAACTGAACAAGGAGTATTTAGGTATATCTTTGTGCTCATGTTTCTTACAGGGTTTAGTTTATTACTTGATGTATTTTGTGCTCTTCATGGACCAAGAGAAAAATGTGTTGAAATTCTG
The DNA here is from genome assembly GCF_031878675.1 of Megascapheus bottae. Lineage (NCBI taxonomy): Eukaryota > Metazoa > Chordata > Mammalia > Rodentia > Geomyidae > Megascapheus > Megascapheus bottae. The sequence goes on along the minus strand of NC_143517.1, from coordinate 7,686,575 downwards.
AGGAGTGGGCACTTGTTAGCTATCTCACCAGGTGGAGTTCGGGAGGCCCTCATTAGTGATGAAACCTACAACATCATTTGGGGCAACAGAAAAGGCTTTGCTCAGGTCGCAATTGATGCAAAAGTGGTGAGTTGTGTCACAGAAGTTGCTTAAGTAAAGTTGAGCTACGGTTAATAGAATATGTGCTTATATAGTGAGCTAAGATAGATAAGAGCTTAGATAATTTTGTTATGAGAGTTTAAATATTACATAATACAATAAGGCATTGAGAGAAAATATTCTTTATTCATGATAAGCAATCAAATTGATCTAGTTTTTTTTTTCCCCAGTTTTCAGGCTTGAACTCAGGGCTTGAGCATTGTCCTTGGACTTTCTTCTTTCTTTTTTTTTTTTTTTTTTGGCCAGTCCTGGGCTTGAGCTCAGGGCCTGAGCACTGTCCTTGGACTTTCTCAAGGCTAGAGCTCTACCTCTTGAGCCTCAGCACCACTTCTGGCTTTTTTCTATGTATATAGTACCGAGGAATCGAACCTGGGTCGTCGTGCATGCTAGGCAAGCACTCTACCACTAAGCCAAACTCTCGGCCTTCTAGTTTGTTTGTTTTATTTCTTTGGTGGTACTGGTGTTTTGATTCTTGCTTCCTTGGCTGGCACTCTTACCACCTGAGCTACACCTCCAGACCCATCTTTTTTCTGGTAAACTGGAGATGCAATCTCGGTTTTGAACTGAGATCTTCCAGATCTTAACCTCCTAAGTAGCTAGGATTACAGGTGTGAGCCACCAGCACTCAGCTGTATCTGGAAAAATTAATGTGGAAATTTGTCAAATATCCATCAAGGTTACAATTCAAATTTCTTCTTTCAGTCAGGGTTTTCTACAAATGTGAGCATAAGTAGTCTAGTTTTATATTTTACTAAATCTTTATGTGACTAAATTTGTATTTATCAGTAGTAGACAATACTATTTTTTCTTTCTTTTTCTTTTTTTTTTTTTTTGAGTATTTAAGACAAAGTCTTGCTGTGGAACTCAGACTGCCCTCAAATTCATGATCTTTCTGCTTCCACCTCCTGAGTGCTGTGATTGAAGGTTACACTTCATGTCTGGCTGGATGTTATATTTCTTAATAGTTCTTTTATCTGTGACCAATGTTTTTAAGAAGCCAGAAATAGTATTGATTTGTATCATTTTTTTCATTGGCTAATCTTCTAGTATAAAGACAAGAAATAGACTGGTATAATTTAGATAGTTAAAAACATTTTCCAAATAAATTTGTCAGTAAAACTAATTATGTGCCTGGTAATTCCAGTAATTATTTTACTTTAGTAGACTGAATAAGTTGAATGTCATTTTGTTCTTTTCTTTTGCCTTTGGGAAAAAAATCTTAACTATTTGGTTTCTATGTTATACTTTTTTTTTTTTTGCCAGTCCTGGGCTTGAGCTCAGGGTCTGAGCCCTGTCCTTGAACTTTCTTAAGAGCTCTACCACTTGAGCCTCAGCACCATTTCTGGCTTTTTTTTTCTATGTACTTGGTACTGAGGAATTGAACCCTGGTCTTCGTGCATGCTGGGCAAGCGCTCTACCACTAGGCCAAACTCCCGGCCCCTATATTATACTTTTTATTCTAAGAAGTACTTACTTTCTTCATAGGAAAATTTTCTCCTTGTTGCTGTTTAGATTTTAGATTGTTAGGAAAATAAATCGTAGTTTCCATGGTAGATAGTTGATTTTCCAAGTTTGGCCTAGCGGCAGAGTGCTTGCCTAGCATGCACTAAGACCAAGGTTCGATTCCTCAGTACCACATACATAGAAATAAGCTGGAAGTGGTGCTGAGGCTCAAGTGGTAGAGCTCTAGCCTTGAGAAAGCCCATGGACAGTGCTCAGGCCCTGAGTTAGCCTGAGTTCAGTCCCCAGGACTGGCAATTAAAAAAGAAAGGAAGAAAGAAAAAAGACAGTTGCTTTTGCAAGCCTGATAGAGACTGCTGCCAGTGTCTTCACCTTTAAAATGTTTTGTGTCTCCATTGCTGCTTCACAGCGATCAACCTACACCCTTACCTTGACTGCCTGCCTTGCATTTAAGGACTTGTGATTAAAAAAGAAAGATTAGTCATGACTTCTTACCAAATAATATTACCTGAAGGAAGATAGATGGTTTTATGTCTTAATTGCAAAGTTAACAGTCAAGTAAAATACATGGTACCCTGTTCTGTGTAAATGTAACTCCTAGAAGTCATTTGTTGCTCCAGTGTTTTTTATAATGTGATTCCAGTGCAAGTGAAGGTACTTGCCTGTCTCTAAATAACATAAATATTTAAATAGTAGTGTCCTATAGTAGATTATAAAGTCCTTGAGGACAAGGATCTTTAGTACAGTGACTAGCTTTGACTACGCTTTAGGTATTTGTTGATTTGACATTTTCACACATAGAATATTAAACACTAGTGGAAAGGAACCTTTGAAAAGCTTATATTACTGCTAAACAGATAGCTGAGATAAACATTTTACTTATTTTTCCAAAAAATCATACTCTCTGATGTGGAAAACAAAAACCTAGACTGTGTGAGTAATGTGGAATGGAAAAGGTTATGTGCAGTTTTACAAAAATAAGTGATAACTAATGTAATATATACTAAAGCAATAATAAAAACCCAAGACTGAATCTAACTAAAATCTAAAGACGGCTTTACAGTTTGAAGATTCTTCTCCTATAAATTTGAGGTAAAGAAGACAAAATAGGTTTGGAATCATGTAAATTTATTATTTTAACTCATCTTTTTAAAGCAACAGTTTTAAGCAACATTGCTTGAGAAAAAGACATAAAAGAATACTTTTTTAATCCTTAAATTGTATTTTAATCAGTTAAGACAATCTAGATCATCTAGTGAAGGTTTCTATATAAAATTTCAGAAAATTTAAAAATAACCTTTTGGTAGATTTAAAAACAAAAGTCTCTGATGCTGTAGATTTACAAAATGACCTTATAAGTTTGCTATCTCTTGTCAGCCCAACATTTTGTAGCACTGAAGACTTTCAAGCAGGTGATATATGTCATATTGCAGTGTTACAGATGAGGAGGCTGAGGCACAGAGCAGGAGGGATGGAAGGGATCTGGTCACACACAAGGCAGCTGCAGACAGCACAGTGCAGGACTCCAGGCAACGGTGCCCTCGCTGGCTCTGACTACCATCCACAGTGAGTCTGCTGACATCTAAGGTTGAGAAGCCTTCCAGATACGTGAAGGGAATGTGACACAAATGTCCCCAGAAAATTGTCACCTGGAAAATCTCATCATAAGCCTGACATGTTTATCACAAGCTATGAATACAAACGTTAAGATTTATTGAAGCATTAACTGCATTTAAATGGTGACTACTGGACTGAGAGTGTAACTCAGCCATAGAGCTCTTCTTTGGCAATGGGACAGGCCCTGAAGTCCACATCCAGCATTACAAAGAATAACATCCACATTGTGGCATATTAGCTTAAAAAGCAAGAGAGAGACATTGAAGTTGTTAATGCAGTCTACAAAATAATAGTGGAAAGCTATGTTCATTTGACTGGGACAGACTCCCTGATAAAACAGAAATCACCTGTGTGAATTCCTCAGAGTTGGGACTCTGATAAGAGTTTTGAGGTAACTTCATATCTTAATAGATTGAGGGAAATTAGTCCATTTAATTGAAAAATAACATAAAGGAAAATAACATTTTCTTTAAATGAAATTATTAGTAATATATCCCCTGATCCATGAAACCTTTGGACTAGAAGTAATTATTGTCGTTACCCCATTGTATGTATAAGAATCTGTTGTCTAGATGAGGTAAGCAATGGTTCTCATATTTTCAGTAACCCAAGTAAGATTCTAGGAGTATGCTAACCCCATTCTCTAACAATATTATTATTACTTTTACTATTTGAGATCAAGTCTTACCATGTAGCCCAGCCTGGCCTAGAAGTTGTCATCATTCTGCCTCAGCCTCCCAAATATCACAGGCATGTACTACCATGTCCAGCTCCCAGAGGAGTTTTTTTTTTTTTAATTGTATGTTATTGTCAGGATAATGTATAGAGGGGTTACAGTTACATTTGTCAGGTAATGTAACTGTAATATGTAATGTAACATAATGTAAAATATCTTATACACATGTACATGTTCACATAGACATGTATGCAGAAATATATATAAATATATTCTTATGGCCAGGAACATGGCCTAGTGGTAGAGTGCTTGCCTAGCATGCACGAAGCCCTGAGTTTGATTCCTGGGTACCACATACAGAAGTGGTGCTGTGGCTCAAGTGGGTAGAGTTCTGGCCTTGAGAAAGCTCAAAGGGTACCCAGGTCCTTAGTTCAAGCCCCAGGACTGGCAAAATAAATAAATAAATAAATAAATAAATAAAAATTTTTTTAAACAGTTGAATTCTAGAGTTAACTGATGCACTGAACCCAAATGTAAAGTGTAAACACGGAACAGGTTAAATGTAATTATTTAAATTCATAATATGCTAGTTTTAGGATGCTAGCTTGGAAGCAAATTTAGAAACCTTGGCCCCAAAAGTATGGCACGGAATATTGAACCATCTAGCATAAGCCTTCTATTTAGTGGGCCCTAGAAATGTTTAGTCTCCAGAGAGTTAGATATTTGAGGCATGAACCCAAGTATTGTTTATAAGGTACATGCTCCCAGACAGACTTCTGGGATCATGCCATAGTGACATCATCCAGCAGTAAGTACTGGGTAGGGGTAGAAGGATGCATCAGTGAGCTGAAGGTTTATCTTTCTTCTTGGATGTTATTCTAAGTCCTCAATTCTGAAGCCATTTTCTAGCAGTTTAAAACATTAGGTGGTTGGCTATCATTTTGCTTTATAAAATTAGTGACCATTTCCTAGATTTGAGGGCTTTTCTTTTTTTTTTTTAAGAAGTATTCAGTGTAGTTTATTATGTGTTAATTTTGTGAATTGACTCCATTAAACTTTGAATTCTTTACTTGGCTTCTTAGATTACCCGATATTTCTTCTAAACCAGTTATGAGACCGCTACTGCCAATTTCTGACCTCTGTACTCAGAGAATATAAACTCACTCATGAGAAGCATTGTTTCTGTTCTGTTACCCTCCTCTTTCCCAGGTACTGATCTAGGTGCTAGGATTACCACAATGAGCCAGTGCCATTGCCATGTATGGTGTCTTGCTTGTGGGGAGGAGATGAGATGAGAGATTAGTTACTTGTATGGAAGGTAGTAAATTTTAGTATAAAGCTTTGCCTAGCCAGGCACTGATTGCTCATGCTTGTAATCCTCGCTACTCAAGAGGCTGAGATCTGAGGATCACTGTCAGATCCAGCTGGGAATCCCCATTAGATTCTTGTCTCCATTTAACCACCCAAAAACCAGAAGTGGAGCTGTGGCTTAAAGTGGTAGAGTGATTGCCCTGTATTTTCTTCCCTTTATTTAACAATATTTTCTGAATAAGTAAATAGGTTGAACAAGAAGCAATTTAGAAATACCAGCTTACTTAAATATCTTAAACCTTGCTTGTTAAGGCAAGTAGTTTTGTATTAGGCATATACTAACAGTTCACACACATACATACACATACACAATTTTATCTATTTTAAAACATTCAATTCAGTATATTTGTTTATATAGTAAAGTATTACTATAGTAAAGTATACCCAAATTTTTAAATCTGCTACATTATTCATTAGTATAATCTACTTATGATACCTTACTCTACAATATTATTCTAGCTAATGTTTTTAATTATTAATATCACTTAATCATTGATACTCTTGGAAAAATAGTTAAGAACTTGTGATACAAAGAATTCCTCAGTACATGTACTTTTCCTTTCCCCTTTAAAAAATAGGAAGCTTAGACTTACTTTTTGATGATGTTGACCATTTCTGTTTCAGTAAGCTTACAAGAACCAGTGTTACTTATTATATGACATCTTGCCCAAACTTGCCATTAAAATTTACCATCTAACTTTTATTCAGTAATCTATTAAACAGGATCCCACTAAAGCTAATTTACCACATTTATTTACAAAATAAATTAATGATTATTATAATCTCTTATTTTTGAATTTCAAGGATTTCTATGGAATACTAAGAAAACTGGTAAATGAAATATATTGCCACTGGAGGGTAGTGTTTCCTAAAGAATTACAATTTTATAAACCAACTTAAATTTAATATGACAAATTATACTATCTTTAAGAATGCCTTTATTTTTAAAATGTTATTTTTATAATTTCAAGCAAGGCCCTTTGCTTTAGTGACTCATGGAGATTGTATTTGGTTTTATTTATTATCTTTTAACTCAAATTCTTTTCTTTAGCCCATTATTCCTATGTTTACACAAAATATTCGGGAAGGATTTAGATCATTTGGAGGAACAAGTAAGTTCTGATTCACATGGTTTTTAACTACTGTGTACTATTTAAAATGTTTAAAATTTTGAGTCTTATAAGGAATACCTTTTGGATTATTTAGATAATGAACACATTATTCAGATGTCATTTCATATCAATCTAACTGATAACTAGTTGTAAGCAATGGTAGTTCTCTTCAGTGTTATATTTTTGTTAAGAATACATGCATATGGAAGCTTATTTGTAATGAACTTTAAAAATGTCCTTACAAAACTATAAAACTTCATTACTTTTCATTAAAAGTGATTTAATATATTGTAATAAGCTATTTTGATGATGCTTAGAAAAATGTGTACACTACCTTTTTTTTTTTTTTTTTTTTTTTTTTTTTGCCAGTCCTGGGCTTGAGCTCAGGACCTGAGCACTGTCTTGGACTTTCTCAAGGCTAGAGCTCTACCACTTGAGCCTCAGCACCAGTTCCGGCTTTTTTCTATGTATGTGGTACCAAGGAATTGAACCTGGGGTCTTCGTGCATGCTAGGCAAGCACTCTACCACTAGGCCAAACTCCCAGCCTACACTACCTTTTTAATTCAACTCTGACAAGTAGATGAGCTACATATTGAACAAAGGTAAACAACCTACGGCTATGTTGTTTGTTTGCCTCGGTTTATTTCTATCATATGCCTATTTTCCTTCCTCTTCAGTGCTTTGAACTGTACTATATTTACTTGGGAAAATTTCTTTTCATTTAACTTTATTGCAGATTAAAAAAATTTTAATCTAGTTATGGAATGCCAGCAATTGGATGTAATTTTTCTTTGCCATGTCTCTTTTTTTTTATTTTGAAGAGTTGTTTGTTGTACCCCATTGTTTTTGTATTGTATTCAATCAGTTATATTTTGTATCGCTACCACTGCATTGTTAGGATTTCTATCCAAATGTAAGACCCCTTTTTAAAGAGCTTGAAATTCCTGTTGTTTTCAGTTTTTATTTTTCTGCTACTTGTTCCCAGACTTAAAATAGAAATGCAGATTGATATAATATTTAGTTACATTTGGGAATTCTCATTTTTTTTCAGATTCTGTTTGTTCATATTAGCAAATCAGAAATTATTCCAGAAAATATATTTCTTTAGTTAATTAATTCATTAACTTTTTACTTTCTCAGATCTCAAATATTGTGTAGGGATTTTTTTTTCTTTATTTAATTTCAGGAGTGTTACTTAATGTGTAGTTTTTGTTTCTGTACACCATACAAAACTCTGTAGTTCTTGGGGCTGGCCTTTTTTTTATTCATTTGATGCTGTTTTTGTGTTTTAAACTTCGTCCATCTGCTTATTTTACATTTTACCACTCTTTCTTTTAATCCTGCTGTATTTCATACTTGGTCTTTAGTTTTAGTAATTCTTTGCTTGATATGTTTGTTGCTTTTCCTAATTTACAGTAGGGCTTTAGTGTACACACATTCTATCAACACACTGTAGTCTCCAGTGCACACAGATCTGCTTCCTGCTTCTTTGGGGTTTTCGTGTACCCATGAGTCACCTATTTACCGTCTAGACTTGAACTGCCTGCTCTTGGTTGCAGGCTTTACCCTTTGATCTGCAGCATTTGTAATTGGTTTGTCTTTTCAAATTTTCTTTACCAGTTAATAGACTGGTACAAACAAACATAGAACATGAAGTACACATGGAGTTGTGACACATACCCCTCATCCTCCTCTAGGTCCCCCATTAGGTAGTAGGGGCCCTGTATGGTCTGTGTATTACAGTGGATGAAAAGTTGATCTTCTTTAAAGAAAGTTTTATTGTCTAGAAAGTTTAAAATGACATGTTTTAAAAGCACATATTTGATCAGTAACAATCATTTTGCTTTCTTTAAAACAGGGTTGTTTAGGTGGCTATATGAAAAATTCCGCTATCCATTTGTGCCAATGTATGGGGGTTTTCCAGTGAAGCTGCGGACTTATTTAGGGGATCCCATTCCATATGATCCTAAGGTCACAGCAGAAGAGTTAGCTGAAAAGGTAAATCATTTTTTTCTTTCTTAGTTTTAGAATAGAGTTTTCTCGAGATCACCAGATATAAAATGGCGTTACTCATTCATGAGTTCTGAGTCAGGGTTCTCCACCAGTGGGGGTTTTGTCCTACAGAAGGCCTTGGGTTTGGTGACATTTTTGTTGTTGTTGTTGTTGTTGTGATGTAGGAAGTTTGGGGACTGTGGTGCTGCAGACTTTTCGTGGCTGGAGATGAGTGATGGAGTTGGTAACGTCCTCTGGGTCATGTAAGGACACATTTTTCTACATCTGGAAATAAGAACTTAAATTAGGAAGAGAAGCCTGACTGCTGCTGAAGAGGTGCTAGTCATTTGCTCTTCAGCTGAAGAGCTAGGCTAGAAGCCTGCTAAGCTAGAGAGACCAAGAGAAGGAACAAGGACAGACTCTAGGAAGTGAAAGAAGGATAATTGCTAAAGTAAAGCAGCAAGTAAATTTGTGTGACAAAAGTCATTATGAAAATTTTTACAAGTAGAATGATTGGTAATAGAGTTCTTGCAAAGAGATAGGAGAAAATGGACATTTTTTTTCTTTTTTTTTGGTCAGTCCTGGGGTTTGAACTCTGGGCCTGGGTTCTGTTCCTGAGTTCTTTTAGCTCAAGGCTAGCACTCTACTGGTTAATTAGAGATAAGAGTCTCATGGACTTTTCATGCTTCGGCTGGCTTTGAACTGCAATGGTCAGATCTCAACGTACTAGTAGCTAGGATCACAGGATGCATTTATGTGTCCAGTGCATCTTGATCTGAGTCACCCTGTTGTCCTCCTCTGTCTCTACCTCGCTGTCCTTTGAGGCTATTGTTTCTCATTTTCTTTTTCATATGTGTACCTTGAGTGCTGTGACTATATTTGTCTTGTTTTCTTTTTTTTTCATCCAGCCCTTCCTACCACTTTTCCATTCAGCTTCCCTATACTCATTTTGTTATGCTATCTTAATTGTTCAAAGGATTTACTACATTGATTTTCACTCCTGAATATACTGTGTATTTGTCAACTTGATTATGTGTATATACTTATGTCCGTGTGTATGTTTACACAAGAAGTATTTTAGGTCTAAGATCCTCATATCAGAGAAAACATGTACCTTTATCTTTGAGTCTGGTTCAACCTCACTCAGTAGAATTTTTTTTCTGAGATCCATTCATTTTCTTGCAAATGGCATAGTTTCTTTCTAATTAATGGCTGAACAAAACTCCATTGAGAGTATATATGTCCATGTATATGAGACCTTAGTGTAAATCTTACTAGTTTTACACAAGAGAAAACAAGTATACTCAGTCAGCATTACTAAATGATACTGCTTATGACAGTAAACTGTATTTCTTTGTCATATTGTTTCCTCATGACTCTGCTGTAGCTGTGTCTTCCCCATACCTTCCTTGCTTTGAGATTCAGGCTGAAAGGAGTACCATATAACGTATTGCTGTTTACATGGTAGAGGACAGGTCATGAGTGCAACTATGGAGTGGCTCTTAAAGCTTCTGTTTGAAGTGGCCCAGTGGTATTTTGTTGGTCAAAGCAGTCAACGTGGCCATACTAGACTACTTTAAAGCAGGATCAGCAATCCTTCCACAGAGATGGCTGGTAGGAGAATACACACTGCCGTATCATGGTTTAGCAAGTCCAGACCCTCAGAAAAGGATATGCAAGATGCATTGTATTCATAAGCTGATCTGTTAAAACAAAATCACTAAGGTTATACAAACTGGGCTCTGGACGCTCATGCCTATAATCCTATCTCAGAGGAGATAAAGAAACTGAGACCTGTGGATTGCAGTTTGAAACTGACTCATGCAGAAAAGTCTGCGAGACTGCGTCTCCAATTAACTAGCAAAATGCCACACTGGAGGTGTGGCTCAAATGGCAGAGCCTTAGTCATGAGCAAGAAAGCTGAATGCCAGCAGGTGATCCTGAGTTCAGCCCCTATACTATCACAAATTTTAAAAATAAAATTAAAGGACAATCAAGCAGTTCTAATACTGTGTTAAAGGAGACTGTTCATGTAAGACAGGTGACATGGAAGAACTTTCACGAGGCAATGTGAAATTATTCTGGTAGCTCACTAAGTGTACTCACGTATTATTTCTGTCTTGTGTCCTGAGAGTAAAACCCTGTGATGCATGTGCAGCGATACAACATAGCTGAGAGCTGGCACTAACATTTGATGTTACCCTCTGCCACTACCATTATTAATATCTGCTCTCTTAAAAAGTCCATTCTTCCTTAGAATATAATTGAATTCTATTTTTTCTCCTATTTTTAAAAATTATGTATCAAGATTTAAGTAGGTTAGAATCGGGAACTTTTTCTCTTTTTTAATAAAAGGTATTTTTTTTATTTCTTTATGATCAAAATAGAAAGTAATGGAGGGAAAAATCCAAATCCAAACCACCCATGGCCTAGAAGCTTATGGATGTGGCCACTGTCCCTGCTCTGCCAGTAGTTAGCAGCATCACTGGATAGTGAATGTGTAAGTTCACATTAGTGCAGTAAAGTATGCTCGAAATCAAGAGTGCTTGAACTTCTCCTTTTATGAATGCATTTTCATAATTTGCTAATCTTCCTTATTAATAATAGGACCATAAACATGGCATAATGACCCCTGGATTATCACAAATCTAAAAGCATTAGCATGCAAATTAATCTTTAAATATAGAAATAAAAACTTAAGGAAAAGTGGGTCGTAGATGGTTCAGGCATCTGATTGTGGGAAAAAGTCATTTCTAAACACTACCTAAATGTAAATTAAAATATGCTGTAGTAAGGATGACAGAATTTTCCTTAAAGATCTTTGTTCTGTTCTTATGTTTTCTGTTTCTCTCTCTCTCTCTCTCTCTCTCTCTCTCTCTCTCTCTCTCTCTCTCTCTCTCTCATTCTTTCTCTCATTCTCTCTTGCTCCACTTTTTCTTTGTTTTCATCCATACTCTCACCTACATGGAGACACAGATGATTTGTTTGTGCCTGTATTGCTAAGGTAGAGAGAGGATGGAAAGAAGGAGAGAGACTGGAAGATGAAGAGGCCTGTCAATGATGGGCTAGTGTGAGCGAGAGTCAGGAAGTGTCAGGCTTTGGCTTGTGAGATTCATGGGAGAGCCATTTGCAGACAGAGAGGGAACTCAGGAGAAGAAGAATGTTAATTTAGTCTTAAATGAAGCATGTTGAGTGTGAGTTGTCCAAGGGCAATCATACTTAACATACCAGTGTGAGGCTTGAGAGGACTGAAGATGGAAAATTAGGGTCTTCAGCAAATAAGTGATGATTGAAGCTGTGGCAATGGATGACATTCCTGAGCCTTTGGGGAGTAACTCTATGCATGCTTTCATGAGAATAGGTCTGTAGAAGGAAAGGAAACAGCCTGAGAGCCATCAGATAATCAGGAGAGTGTTAGCATCCAGAGCAAATAGCATTTCAAGAAAGAGGTATCCAGTGGATACAATAGATAGGACACTGAGAGGACAGATAAAAGAAGCTTGGAAGCTTGTTGGTTTTTTTTTTTTTTTGATTTAGTGACAGAAGGGTCACTGGTGATATTTACATGAACTGCATTTTCTTAATACATAGTACTGGGACTTCATCCACAAATCCTTCTTTGATTCCTCAGTTCATACTAAATCATCTGTAGGTCTTGCTGGCTATTTAAATGAAGCTTTATTTTAAAGCTTTACATCATCTACCTTTTGAACACAGACCTGAAAAGTCTAGCCAAAAAGACAGATTTGTCCTTCCTTACAGATTTGTTTCTTTGTGGCTTTTGTTCTTAAAATCTCACTGTCCTTCAAGACCTGGACCAAACAGTACAATTGTATGTCCTTCCATATTGCCACCCACTCAGTGTGCTCTCAAGCCTGAACGCCTTTGGGAGGGCATGTATCACAAATGATCTCAGAATGTCATTATTTTGTACTTAATTCTTTCTGTGAGTGCCTTGAGATGACAAATTTGTTTTACTCACATGATAGCTTTTATAGCATCTAACATTTCCTGAATAAATGAATAAAATTTTAGAAATAACTTCACAGAATGCAACCTGTGTGTCAGTCATTATGCTAAGCACCTGAAGATGCCATTTAATCCTTTCAATGAGGTATGAAGTACTTCTTATTTTACAGATGTGAAAGCTGGTTTAGAGGGGCATATTTAAAAAATACATGTTTGGGCTAGCCTTTATTTACTGAAAGGTTAAATTTTAAAAAATAAAGTGTATATGTACATTGATTATGCATATATATATAAACAATTTCAAAAGCTAATTTGAAACTAATTTGAAAGTAAAAAAATTGTTTAATTTCAGGAGTCTGGAGTTTGGTCTAGTGGTAGAGCGCTTGCCTAGCTTGCATGAAGACCTGGATTTGATTCCTTGGTACCACGTACATAGGAAAGGCTGGAAGTAGTGCTGTGGCTCAAGTGGTAGAGCTGAAAACTAAGGACAGTGCTCAGGCCTTGAGTTCAAGCCCCAGGCCTGGCCAAAAAAAAAAAAAAAAAGTTGAATTTCGACATTAATATATTGGGAAACAAAACAAAGAGCTTTAGCAAAATTCTTAGTCAAGAGAGATGGCTCATGCCTATAATCCTAACCCTTTTGAAGGCTAGTACCTTCAATACCTAGTAACACCCGATCTCAAAGAGATGAAGGGGGTGTTGGGGGGAGAGGGGAGATTTCCTGATGTGACCTAAATGACTTTTCCACTGCTATGGGTTCCTATCTTTCTTGTTGAGCAGTGTAGACATTGAGGTGATGACTGAAGAGTGCCAGCTCATTCCTGTCTCCTCACCTCTTCCTTGCCTCACTTGATGTGACTGCAAGAGTGAAGGCTGGTGATGAAGAAATGTGTGCTCTACAGTACATGAACAACCAGGAAGGACAGGATTTCTCCACTCAGCTACTAGGACATTTTCTACTTTCTGAGTTTTTCCCCCCTCTAGTTCATTTTAGTGTTCGTGATCTGCAAGGCAGTGTTGTGCTTCCTAGTGGTAAAATACTAAGATGTGTCTAAAAGAGCTCTCAATGTAGACATAGCCAAATGGACAACTATAATAAAATAAAATAAAATATAACTGTAATAAAATACGCTTTGGCATACTGAAGGGGAAACAAATTCATCCTGAAATTCTTCAAAGTAGTAGAACTCTGGAACCTTTACAAGATGGCTGATCTATACCGAGCCCCAAAAAGATAATGGCTTTTCTTCTGTTTTCTTTGTAGACTAAGAATGCTGTTCAAGCTTTGATTGATGAGCACCAGAGAATACCAGGAAATATTATGAGTGCATTGTTAGAACGTTTTCATAAGAAGCAGAAGGCCAACTAGAAGATGAGGTCTATGTGAATATGTTTGTAGCTACAGTACTATCTTCTACATTTTATATAAGTCCTATACTTGGTATTTTTAAAAGATCATATTAATAAGCATCTTTCTTAGATCTTGTTTATTTAAATTTATAGTATCAATTGTGTTTTGTAATCAATTATGTCCAATTTAATTAGCAACTCATTACATGCCTAATAATTCAGAAAATGATCATTTTATTTGTAAATTCTTAGTGACGAATGGTAAGCATATAGATTCTTGAAGTTCAACATTTTTAATAATAAAGTTTAGGCTAAGCAATATTCCTGGATAGTGCATCTAATTTTTGTGTTTGTTAAACTGAAATAATTGGAGAAAGGGTGTGTATTAAGATTTTACATAGTTGCTTGATTATGTTTGATAAGAAATGCTTTTATTTGTACTTCAGTCCTTTTGTAACATTAAGCATATCATGCAATGCTTTTGTGCCTCAACAATTTGATTTTTAGAGACATGATAATAACATGGTAAAGAACATTATTTTAAGTTGTTTATCTTGACTGTAACTGATAACTGTTGAACTACAATTGTAACTAGTTAAGCAATGTTAACCTCTTTAGGAGTATGTACATATATTTGTCCATTTTTAAATATGATGTCTGGTTGCCAAGCACAATGAAAAGGTGTACTGTATTCTTCAAAATTAAGTAGAAAAGAAATTAAGAATAATATAATTTCCAATTGCTATTATGTTTTTCTTTTTGTGTGTGTGTGCCAGTACTGGGGCTTGAACTCAGGGCCTGGGTGCTGCTCCTTATGCTCAAAGCTGGTGCTTCCACTTCTGATTTTGTGTGTGTGTGTGTGTGGTTAATTGGAGATGAGGCTCTCATGGATTTTCCTGTCTAGCCTGGCTTCTAACTGAGATACTTAGATCTCAGCCTACGAAGTAGCTAGGATTACAGGCGTGAGCTACCAATGCCTGGCTTGGTATTTATTATGTTTTAACAAGAGCCTGTGGGACAGTCTAGAATGCACTGTCAGCTCTATAACATGACATTTAATAGTGTAATGTAGAAATCCTGTCATGGTGTGTGATGGAGGCTCATTCTAGTCTCTGGAGAGCAGAATCAAGGAGACCTCTGCTATGTTCACTGTCATGGCTTATTGGGCTTTGCAGCTTGTTAGATGGTGTATTATCGCAGTAAAAGTCTACTTGAATGATGAATTTATGTGAACACAAAGTGCTCTGAAAATGAATGGCTTTTGATTTTAACTAAATTTAATAAGTATTTAAACAGAAAAGTATCTTAACTAAATGCAGCATCTCCCTCTCTCTTTTCTAGGTGTTAAGTGTTTGGGTTTTATATAGATTTTTGTATTACAAGTGTATGTATATTTATGATATGTATATGTATATAAAGCTAAACAATGTAAAAATAAAACACACCTGAATTGTACAGTTCATTTTCTTGTGAAATTGCATATGTGACATTTTCTTTAAACTGATTATTTTGTTTTACTCTACATTTTTTTCATCAACAATAATTATGAGTAAATCTGATACTCTAATGTAACAACTACATTTCATATCAAATGCATTTGCTTCTCCCTTTCAATGAAGAGTAAGTTAACAGTGTTAAGGGGGTAAGCCCTGCAGTACTGGACATTGTTGGGATTCATGTTGACAGAAGTTCAAAGAGTGAATGATAACCATCATAAGACATCAGAAAGCTACTGTTTTCCTAGCGACTCAGGAGGCTGAGTTCTGAGGCTTATGATTTAAAGCCAGTCCTGGTAGGAAAGTCTCTGAGATTCTTTTTAATTAACAAACAAAAATTGGAAAGTTGAGTTGTAGCTCAAGTGGTAGAGTGCCAGGTTTGAGGGAAAAAGCTAGCGAGTGGTATGTACCAAGGCCATAAGTTCAGCCCTAGTACTGGCACCCCCTTTCCCCCCCAAAAAAAGGAAGAAGAAAAATACTGCTATTAGAGAATAGTTTTTAAAAATTCAGTTTTTAAAAATCTCATTTGTTGATAAAATAGGAAAAGCTATCTTTTATTTTTCTGCTCTGTATGTAGCTGATATGTTTAAAAATTGTAAAGGTGATGTACAGAGGGGTTACAGTTACATAAATAACTTTCTTTTCTTTTTTTTTTTTTTTTTGCCAGTTCTGAGCTTTAGCTCAGGGCCTGAGCACTGTCCTTGGACTTTCTCAAGACTAGAGCTCTACCGGGCTTCAGCACCACTTCTGGCTTTTTCTATGTATGTGGTACCAAGGAATCAAACCCGGGTCTTTATGCATGCTAGGCAAGCACTCTACCACTAGACCAAACTCCCAGCCCAGTTACATAAATAAGATAATTTCTTTTTGAGCAGTGTTACCTCCTCCCTTGTTTTCTCTCATGGTCCCTGTCCCCCTCCTCCCCTGATCCTGCCCCCCAACTCCCTTTCCCTCCACAAGTTGTAAAGTTCATTTTCAATGTAGTGTCTTGTAAATATCACTATTTCATTGGTTCACCCCTTGTGTCACCATTTTGTGATTCCCCTTCTCTTCCCCAAATCAGATAAAAGTACATACGAGACACAGGGTGCCAAAATCAAAAACAGTGACAATGGGATAAACCAAATTTAAAAAATTAACTTCACACAGTACATTAAAAAAAAAACCCTCTTGTTTCCATATCTCAGAGTTCATTTTGATTATCATCATTTTATAGGGTCATATGTGTATAGCTATTAAGCTATTATATCCTCTGCTAGGACTATCCTAGACATAACACTAATTATTACAAATGAGGGAAACCATAGAGCCTAAGTCTTTCCATTTCCCTCTGGGGCCATGTTCTTTCTGATGGAAGCATAAATTCCATTGTATATATATACCACATTTTCTTGATCCATCATCTATAGAGGGGTATCTGGGTTGGTTCTATATCTTAGCTATGGTAAGTAATTCTGCAGTGGTGTGAGGAGTGTCCCCACCCGTAGGTAATCATGGGTCAGGTAATGCAGTTTGTTGAGCCAAGTTGGCAATTTGTAAAGGATTCAATTCAGCTGGTTAAGAGATGCACCAAACCTGACAGCAAGGAATTCCAGAAGATTGCCATGGCAACAGCAGTAGGATTTGCAATAGTAGCTTCACTGGCTTCTTTGTAAAATTTGATCCATATCCTCATTAATAACATCATTGTGGGTGGCTGAGTACATTTTGGAGAGATTTTCATGGGGATTAGTGAGTGAGTGAGTGAGGGTTCAAGAAGCTTATGAAGTAAACATTTATCTAAATACTTAAGAGTTTTTTTCTGATTTCATCTCCCATCCAAAATATTTTCTATTCCTCCATTAAAATAATTTTGAAATAAACCTTGTTTTTTCCATCAAAAAATATAATGCTGCAATGAACATAGTTGTGCTGGTAGCTTTAAAAGTATGGCCTTGTTTGTGATCATTTGAGTAAATTCCCAGGAGAGGGATTGCTGTATCATAAGAGAGCTAAATGTTTAGTCTTTTGAGGAACCTACATACTGCTTTCCAGAGTGGCTGACATTCCCGCCAACAGTTTAGTAACATTTTCTTTTTGGCTGCATCCCCACCAGCATCTGTTATTTATTGTCTTGATAAGGACCATTCTAACTGGGGTGTGGTGGAATCTCAATGTAGCTTTGATTTACATTTCTTTTGAATTTGATTTTACTCTTCTTTTATGGCCAGAGATGTTGAACATTTCTTCATGTGTCAATTGGCCCTTCGAAATAATTTCCTCTTCAAGGAAGTTTCTTTGATGATTTTTTATTTGGGGGGGCGGTTAATCTTTGAGCTCTAAATATATTTTAGATAAGAGTCCCTTTTATATATCTAATGAAGATCTCCCAATCTGTGGGTTTTCTATTTGTCTTACTAGCTATGTCCTTTGCCACACAGAAGCTCTGCAGTTTAATGTGATACCATTTATCCAACCTTTCTTGAATTTGTTGTGTTTCTGATACTTATTTAGGAAGTTTCAGGTTGAGGTCTTTAGTTTGAAACTGAATTTGATAGTTGAGGAGGTAAAGAGCTGAACAGTTCAGTCTAGAGCTGGAATGTAGTATATGTATGTACTTCTGTGCATATATATATGTATGCATGTATCTATATGTGTGTCTATATGTACATTTACATGCATGTACATATGCATATGTATACATGTACATTTATGTGTGTATACATGTATATGTGTGTGCCTTTACTTCTCCCTCTGAGGAATATAATGATCAGAACCTCAAGCTTGAAGTCTCAAGTTCATAGAACAGAAAGGATTAAGTGAGTTTTCTCCTTTTATGTAAGTTCAAATTTTCTATGTATGTACTATTTCTAGAAAAGAATATAACTGTTATCAATGACATTGTTAATCCTCTCTAGGGGAATGGAAATAGTGATAGAAAATTGTACTGCCTTGAATTGACCACAGGATATTTACTTCATAATAATGGATAAAAAGAATGGAAATTTCCTTTTTTTTTTTGCCAATCCTGGGGCTTAAACTCAGGGCCTGAGCACTGTCCTTGGGCTTTTTCAAGACTAGTGCTCTGCCACTTGAGCCACAGCACCATTTCTGGCTTTTCTCTGTATGTATGTGGTAATGAGGAATCGAACCTGAGTCTTCATGCATGCTAGGCAAGCACTCTACCACTAGGCCAAACTCCTGACCCTGGAAATTTCAGTTTTAAGGTATTAAATTTCATAGAAGTAAATTCTGTCATTTCCTCCAAACCTTTAGTAAGACCCACAAAGGGCTTGGTGCCAGTGGGAATTTGTGGGACTAGGGTTAGGGAAATGATTTGTGGAAATCAGGCAAGGAGACTGGGCGGTGATGAGAGAATGCGTGGGAGGCAGGGCAGCTAGGAAATCACTGAATCCAGAGAAGGCATTAGAAGCTAGAGTTTGAAAAATATGAGGACTGAGTAAATGAGGACTCCAGCAAACTTGTGAAACTTGGTCCTACTTAGTTTTCCTAAGAGTTATGCAAAGTTAATGCTATCAACAGCTCCATTTTTGTAGTTGAAGAAACAAACTTGGCTCATATACAACTTGGTCAAGTTCATTGGAGAAGAATCCCACTGGAACCTACTGAGTCTCTACCCCAATGATTTCATTTTATTTTTACATATTCAATAACCTCTGATTAATATTCCTCCTAATGTTGACATCTGGAGTGGTACCCTAATCCTGAAATAGGACTGGAATAGCCTGGCATAGAATACTTTGCCTTCTATAGCCAACCTTTCTCAGCAAACTCTAGGCATCACAAACTACCAGATACTTTGGGTTCAGGTGGTGGTGTTCATATGGAGTCAAGTTAAAATGCACAGATCTTTTCACAAGAACTGGTTTAAGGATCCAGGTCATCTATAAAAGAATGAAAGTTCACTCCTCTGAAAATTTGACTTCTTTCATTTACCTACCCAGTCCTTCTTCAGTAAGCCCTGTGTCTCCAGCAAAGCTCATCCCAGTCCTGGCTCCAGGGCTGGTCCCATTGTTCTGAGGACAATCTTATGACCTCATCTCATTAGTGAGTAGTTAATGAGTAGTTGACTAGGAGATGGATTGTGCCTTTTAGGGAAATTTTTCTTCATGCTCCTGGACACAAGTCCTGGAAACAACCCCTTGTCTTGGTTTGCATGTCAATGCACATGAGCCCTGAAACAGCTGTGGGCATGTGATCCCCAGGCGGGGTGAAACCTGTGGCAAGAGAGACTTGCAGAGAAATAGAGACTAGGCCACTAGATTCATCTAGTCAACCTTCAATGCCATTTTATGTCTGGACTTGAACATGCCAATTAAATCCCTCCCTTTTTGAAACCTACTTGAATTTTTTTTTTCATTACTTGCAGCCCCCATATCCTAAGTGAGGACCCATCTAGAGATCAGATGAAATAGCATGTAATTTGTTCTGTTCATTTCCTCTCTTCAATAAGAAAGGGTAGTATGCATAAGCTTCCTATTTCAAAGTTCAGAGATTCGGGTATCTTGGCTCTAGCTACCTCCAGCTGTGTGGCTGTGGGCAGAATTCCTTTCCCCCAAGCCATTGTTCACCTTGCAGAAAAGCAAAGGTAATAAATCTCATAGGCTTGCTGAAAGGATTAATGAAGTCATCCATGTAAAGGGTTTAGAACTTTCTGTATCTATTGTGAAATACACAAAGCACGAGGGTGGGATTCACTAACAGCACACAATAATTTTTTCCCACCATTATTAACTTCTGTGTGCATGTGTGTATTTAATGTGCAAATGTAGATTTATATAAAATATTTAATCTTTATTCCAGCTAAGTTTTATATTCTTTTGTTTTCATTTTTAGTCTTTATTCTTCATTCTTTTAATTTATATCCCATTTATTCATGTAAATGGGCTCTTAGTTTTATCATCCAACAAGCTAATGTTTGTTGTTTGGTCAATATAAGTTTACTCAGTTACATATTTATGTAATTGGGCTACGTGATCATTGTGTAAACTTTTAACTTAAATTTCATCTTTTTCACTAGAAAAGTATATTAAAAGTTTTAAAGAGCAGCTAGGCAGAATGGCACATCTCTGTAATCCCAGCACTGGGGAAGTAGAGGCAGAATGATAATGAATTGGAGATCAGCTGCATTGCACAGTGAAATCTAAATAGCAAGACCCTGTTTCAAGATCTAGATTCAGGAGATGTTAAACTTAGATGCAATTGCCAAAGGCCTGTCTCAAGGGGAAGTCTGAATAAAAATAATCCTTCTCTCCAGGGACATTGGAATCAAGACAGGAGCCAAGCTTCTCCTTTGCCCCCTAGAGGCAAAAGAGAGCTTAATCTCTTGATCTTAATCTGATTGGTTAGTAATACACATTGTTGGTTCAGGAATCTACCTCTGAGCATTGTTTTATTCCCATCTGCTTTCCCATCTCATACCCTGCTTCTCTTCACTTTCCTAGTCATTCAGTTTCCACCTGTAGGCCCAACTCTCCTTCAGGGAATACATGGAAAGGTAGAAGAAAACTAGCATTAGAGTTTAGTGCTGGGTGCTTTATGTTTTATGGCTTTTAATCCTCTCCCCAATATATTGTGTAAACACAGGGAACTCAAAGCACACAGATTAAATAACTTGTTAGCAAAGAGCTCAGTTTTCTGCACAAGTCAATGAGTCCTTCATTCTTAACATTGTCTCTGATTCCAGTCATGCTAGGGGTCTGGAAAGGGATGTGGCAGTGCTACTGGCTGCTCAGGAAGAGAATAGTGAGTCCAGTTGAGCTTTCTCTTTCTGCCTAGAGCTTGCTTCCTCTCTACTGCCTCACATTGTTTATGGCTGAGCCACTAGCTGAAGAGTGAATCTGTCTTCTCCTCTCTTGCTGTTTAAAAGAGCCTTTCAGCCATGCACAATGGCTCACTTACTCCTTGCTACTCAATTCTTAGAGGCTTGGATAGAAGAAAAGGTGAGGAATGGGAGAATTTGCTTTTCCTGACAGCTGTCAAGATAGGACATCAGCTTTCTCCTGCACTCTGACTAGACCTTACACTTTTGGCTCTCCTGTTTTTCATGTGAGCTTGGAGTGGAATTGCTCTGTGAGTCATCTACCAACAGCTGGTGACAGGACTTTTCAGACCTCATAATAGCATGATAACCCCTTATAAATGTCTTTATATCTACCTAGATTTATCTCTCAAAGAATCGCCATGTGCACACCTTCTCTTAGTTCTGCTTCTCTACAGAACCTTCACGGCTACATCCTCCTTAACAGCATCCTTTTTGTTTGATTCTTTAGCTTGGAGCTCTACATTTTTTTCTTTGGCTTAATCAACTTTATCAGAGAGCAATTTGTGACTGCATAGATTCTGCCACAAGCTTGCCAATTTCTTCACCCTTTTTTTTTTTTTTTTTTTTTTTGTCAGCACTAAGGGTGTGAACTCTGCCTCCAGGTCTCTGCTTTGCTTCTTTGCTTGCTGGACTGCTGCCATAATGACCCTGAGCCCAGGGCCCTATGTTTCACTGATTGATTGATTATATTATTATTGTTATTGCCATTCCTGGGGCTTGAACTCTGCCTGGGATCTGGCCCCGAGCCTCTCTGTGTTCAAGCTTAGTGCTCTACCACTTGAGCCACAGTGCTACTTGTGGCCTTTTCTGTTTATGTGGTATTGAGAAGTTGAACCCAAGGCTTCATGCATGCTAGGCAAGCACTTCCACCACTAAGCTGCATTCCCATCCCACTGATTGATTCTCTTTTTTTTTTTTTTTTTGCCAGTCCTGGAGCTTGAACTCAGGGCCTGGGCACTATCCTTGAGCTTTCTCAAGGTTAGCTTTGTGTGTGCTAGGCAAGCACAATCCTGGCCCTGATTGATTATTTTTTGAGATGGGGTTTTGCTTCCCATCTAGGTGTATGCCTGAACTAGGATCCACCCACTTTTAGTCTTCCTGTTATATCCAGGTTTACTAGTGCATTTACTACTGCATTCAGATTGTCTTTCGTGTCTTGTGGACTTTTTTCCTAGGCTGTCCTGGCTCCCATGATTCTCCCAATCTCAGCCTTTCTAGTAGTTTAGACTGACAGGAGCATACCACTGTGATTCTCCCATTCTCAGCCTTCTAGGTAATCAGGATCATGGGTGTGAGCCACTGGTAACTGACTCGCTTCTTCATATTCTTTTGTGAATATTGTGAGGACTGATTTTTATAAATAAGTCATTCCTTTCAAGCCATTGTCTTTTGTAGAGTTCCAGATCCCGAACTGTGTCTACTTTTCTCTATGATCAAGAGCGCCTTTGCACAGCATCCCCTTGCTTTCTTTATCTTTATTGAATTTATTTTTTCTTTTGTCGGTTGTGGGGCTTGAACTCTGGGCTTGGGAGTCCCTGAGCTCTTCAGCTCAAAGCTAGTGCTCCACCATGTTGAGCCACAGCACCACTTCTGGTTTTCTGGTGGTTAATTGGAGATTAGAGTCCCACGGACTTTTGTGCCTGAGCTGGCTTTGAACCTTGGTCCTCAGATCTCAGCCTCCTGAGTAGCTAGGATTACAGGTGTGAGCCACTGCACTGGCAAATTTCCTGTTTTATAAGATCTCTTCTGTGGCCAGGAGCATAGCCTAGTGGTAGAGTGTTTGCCTGGCATTCATGAAGCCAGGGGTTCAATTCCTTGATGCCACAAGCATAGAAAAATCTGGAAGTGGTGTTGTGGCTCAGGTGGTAGAGTATAACCTTGAGGAAGCCCAAGGACAGTGGCTAAGCCTGGAGTTCAAGCCCCACAACTGGCAAAAATAAATAAATTAATTAAAAAATTTAAAAACAATATCCTCTATTTTCTATTGTGTTTCTTTCTAAGCTCTTAAAAATTACTATGGCTGTAAGTCTGAGATTCAGAGGATCATGGTTTACTTTGCCCCATTGGATTTCCACATAAAGACAGAACTTTATGTGCAAAGATGAGCTATTTCCCATTCAGAATAACTGTCAGTGGACATAATGATACTACATTGTCACAATAGGAACTTAAGTCCCCTTGAGATAAATGTTGACAATAGGAAAAGGAGAAGTGAATAGAAGCTGGACTCATAACCATAAGGCTCTTTTGAGAAGCAGTTCCTTTTTGCAGTTCCAATAGAATTTCACATGATGAGTAAATAAGCCACTGAGAAATTGTTTTTCTTTGTCACTGAATGACAAATAGCAGTTCCTGAAATACAGCTAGTCCATCCCATTTAATTGCATTACATCTCACTTGTTTCTTTTTCATCTCACCACTCTGGGCTTGAAAAAGTATTGCCTTTTTTATGCTTTACCTTCTTTGCATTCTAGAAGATCTAGATGAAGACAATTTCTAGTATATTGCTTAACACACAGATTTTTATTTTAAAAACAGGCAAATGCATGCTCATTTATTTTCTGAATGAATCTTCCAAAATATCTCAAAATTCTGGACATTTTCTTTGTTAGAAGAGATCACGATCTCATTTTAAAGTTGGGAAGAAAATAACTTGTGAAAGTGTACTCAGGTGGTCATTGTTAGTACAGGTCTTCATAAATAACACACAGGTGAGATGAGGTTTAAGCTCCTAACTCTGGTACATTTCTACTGAATCTGCTCAATGGGCTGAATGGAGACTCATTTTTATATCTTCATATCTCCTTCTGGAAATCCATGTAATACTTAGACCACTAGTCACAAACTCGTAGCAGAGACTTCCAATATATATGATTTTGAACCTAGGCAGAAATGATTTGTAAAGCAATATTTCTAGTACTAAGTTCAGAGGCAGAAGAAAATTATTTCATTCATATTAAAAGTATCAACGACCTGAGCACTGCTGGCTAACGACTGCAGTCCTTGTTACTCAGGAGGCTGAGATGTGAGAATCAGGGTTCAAAGCCAGCAGAAAAGTCTATGAGACTTTTACCTTCAATTAACCACCCAAAAGCCAGAAATGGAGTTGTAGTTCAAGTGATAGAAAGCTAATTTTGAGCAAAAATACACACAGACATACAGACACACAAACACACGCCCAGAGCCACACACCTCTGTATATCTGTCTCTGTCTCTCTCTCTTACACACACACACACACACACACACACACACACACACACACACACACACACACACACACTATCAAGAATAATAGAAAGGACTAACTGGTTAGAACAGAGGATAAGAACAAGAGGTCCAGTGAAGGACTCTAGCATTTAGGACTTTGAGCTGTTTAGCTCTCCTTATGTTCTTCCTAGAAAACAAAACAGTGTATCAGATTCACACAGTCTATGAGAAGCATCTTAGTCATCTGTACAGTGTTTAGACATTCTCTTAATAATTTCATTGTTCCAGATATACTGGTTTCAATAGCTAAACAGAAGCATTCATTGAGCAGTAGTGGATCTCTGGGGAAATCATTTGACTCCATCAATATTTTAAATTGAAAATGTATCAATTTTTACAAGCTGAAGACAATTCCAATTCTTTCAGAGCTCCCACTACTCTAAACCTCTCTTGCTCTTATAGCCACTGTCACATAATTTAACTCTTGTGCCAACCTGCTCCACTCTCTTTGTTTTTTTATATGGACCTTAGCTTTCTAAAGTAGTCCAGATTTTACAATACTTTGATATATTTTCAAGATATTTTGATCTTAATTTTCTAAAATAGTCCAGATTTTAAAACATTTGAGAAGATTCATTCAAAAAATTAATGTGTCGGACCAGGAGTGTGGCCTAGTGGTAGAGTGTTTGCCTAGCATGTACGAAGCCCTGGCTTTGATTCCTGGGTACCACATACACAGAAAAATCCAGAAGTGGTGTTGTGGCTCAAGTGGTAGAGTGCTAGCCTTGAGAAAGCCCAAGGACAGTGCCGAGGCCCTGAGTTCAAGCACAAAGACTGACAAAAAATTAATGTGCATGCATTTGCCTGTTTAAAAAAAATCAAAACCCACTGTGCATAAAGACATATATCACAATTTCTCTTCATCCAGATCCTCTAGAATGAAGACAGAGCCTGAAGCAACGATTAAAAGGTAATACTTTCTCTTGGGACCGGGAGTTTGGCCTAGTGGTTAAAGTGCTTGCCTAGCATGTATGAAGACCCGGGTTCGATTCCTCGGTACCACATACATAGAAAAAAGCCAGAAGTGGTGCTGAGGCTCAAGTGGTAGAGCTCTAGCCTTGAGAAAGTCCAAGGACAGTGCTCAGGCCCTGAGCTCAAGCCCAGGACTGGCAAAAAAAAAAAAAGAAAAAAAAGGTAATACTTTCTCAAGCTTAGAGTAGTGAGATTGCTGTAAGTTGAGAGAGAGAGAGAGAGAGAGAGAGAGAGAGAGAGAGAGAGAGAGAGAGACAGACAGACAGACAGACAGAGACAGACAGAGACAGACAGAGAAAGAAGGACAAGGAGAGCGAGAGAGAGGCAGAGAGAGAGGGTTTCTTTTAACGTCATTGCTGGAGAAATCTAATAACAACAGATGCTGGTGGGATGTGGCCAGGAGGGATCAATACTACACTGTTGGTGGGAGTGCAAACTCATTCAACCATTAGGGAAAGCAATATGGCAGTTCCTCAAGACTAAACATAGAGCTCCCCTATGACCCAGCAGTTCCACTACTTGGAATTTACCCAGTCATCCAGAAACAAGGACATACTAAAACCACTAGCACAACAATGTTCATTGCAGCACTATTTACCATAGCAAAGATATGGAATCAACGTAGATGCCCCTCAGTTTATGAGTGGATCAACAAGGTGTGGTATTTATACACAGTAGAATTCTATGCTGCTGTCAGAAAGAACAATATCACCCCATTTGTAAGGATATGGAAAGACTTAGAAAAAAACCATATAAAATGAAGTAAGCCAGACTCTAAGGAACATCAGTACAATAGTCTCCCTTATTTGTCATATTTAGTAGAAACCTTGGGCTTTCCTAGCAGAGATCTACAATAGAACAAAGTCTACAGACATAAGGACAAATAGTATGACACTAAATGTAAGGACCTCTAGAATAAGGAAACAAAAGCCATATAATGAGTGACTGTTGTCCTGAATGTACTATGTTAACTCTCATCTCTTTTGCCTTGGTTATCTCATATTGTTACAATATTTCTCCTTGTTATCTGATATATTTTATATGTGCTTAATTGGTTATTTGAAATTGGATAGGGAAGGGGGGAAATCAAGATAAGCAGGGGGAGGGTGGAGGGAAATGGGGACCATGTCATGAGAAAGGGTATCAATGTTTGTGAAGTTATGCACCTTCTATCTGGTGAATATAATGTATCCCTTCTATTAATTACAATAAAAATATATGCAAAAAATAAAAATTAATAAAATGTCATTGCTGGGGTGATGTACAGAAGGATTACAGTTTCATTCATCAGGCAGTGGGAATGTTACTTCAACATTTCTACCCCTTTCCATGTTTCTCTCCCATTTTCTTTTCCCCCACCCCCCATTCATCATGTTTTTCCCTTACCTCCCTTTTTTTTATCTTTGAATCAGAAATTTTACTTTTAATGATTTATGGTTTGAGTATAAAATGTCTGATGGGCACACATGCTGAACCCTAGGCTCCCAGCTGGTGATGGTATTTTAGGAGATGGTGGAAATGACAGGAATTCAGTCCCTGGGGGCAGGACTTTGGGAGGTATACCAGGACATTCCAGGTACTATTGCTCTGTTTCTGTTTCCTTGTCTTGTCTTTGACTCTGTCTGTCTGTCTGTCTGTCTGTCTGTCTTTGCTCTCTCTATCCCTGTATGTCTCTGTCTCTCTCTCCTGTTTGCCACTAATGAGAAGCTCATCAGCCACTCACAACACCATATTTTGTACAAGTGACCACGGATTCTCTGTCCCCAACTAAGAATCCTCCCTTACAGTTGTTTCTGTCAGATATTTGTTTTCAGTGATGACAAAACTGACTAAAACATTTACCACTTATATATTTATATACACATTGCATACATGAGGAAACAAATTAAAATGTAGGCAAAGATTAGAAACATTTGTCTGTGATAAAAATTTTTTTGACAGTATTCATATAGAGAACAATTTAATTGATTCATACGAATGCACCAATGTACTTACATCTTAAACAACAAGTTCAACTAGCTAGGAAATTAGAATCAGTTCAAACATCCTTACTCTGTTGATCAATCAAAACCACTTGATTTCCCTAAAGATCAATGTTCAGGACTACAATAAGGTTAGAATGGGGACATAATAATGAGATCTTTTCAGTAGAATGTGTTGCATTGAGTTTTCTGTAAATGGAATAGGGGGATTGTTTGCCTTTATTGATTGGTTCTGCCATCATGGAATGTGCTAAAGAGACATCAGCTAAAAGCTCCAGAATACAATTAATTGGATTTCAAACAACCTGTGTGGAATAACTCCTAGAAATGAACAGAATGTAGAAACCTTGCATTTCATGTATGCTCAAGACTGAGGAAGAATGACTGGACTTCAATCATGGTGTTGTTTCTTGAATCTAAGGGTTGTAAATCAGTAAAGTGGCTATACAGCAAATTTGTGGATCCAAATTGTTGTAATGATAATATTACATTTAAAGCACATTCTATGTATTTTCTTTCTTTTTTTCATGAGCAAATGTTTATATTTTCAGCATGCCACTACTTTCTATGTATTTTCTCTTAGGAGAGATCATTTCGGTTGGTACTGTAGCTGAGAATTGCTGAAGGCCCAAGTTAGGAGAATGTGGGAGGGAGGGAGAATCTGAGTGAGGCAAGGGGAGAGTAGGAGTATAGTATAACTCCCAGATTCCCAGGAGTGAATAGAGTGGGAAAACATTGAGTTGTTGGGGCAGATGTACAAGTTGACTTGAAGGTGCCTGTAGAACATCCAAGGGATCTGTAGTGGACAGGTGGGTGGTTGTTGCATATGAGTCTTTGCCAGTGATAGAGATGTGAGAAAGTGAGGGAGGTGTGAATAGTGATTCAGTTTGTGGATGTGAGTGAGATCTAGCGGGAAGAGTAGAGATGCGATGTTTAACCTCTGAAGCTATTTCAAAATATAATTTTTAAAAATCAACAAGTAAGAAATATATAGAAAAGAGCTAAGCACCAGTGGTTTATGCTTACAATTCTAACTACTTAGGAGGCTGAGATCTAAGAATGAAGTTTAGAAGTCAGCCTGGGCAAAAAAGCCCATGAGACTCTTAACTCCAATTACCCAGCATACAAACAAACAACAACAACAAAAAAGAGGCAGAGGTGTGGCTCAAGCAGTAGACCACCAGCTTTGAGTAAACCAGCCAAGCAAGAGCAGTACCAGTAAAGAGAGAGGGAGAAGGAGAGGGGGGAGGGTACTGGGGACAGTTTTGAGGGAAATGTTTTAGGATAAGAAAGAAATTGGTAGAATAAGCATTGGCCTAAAGGATTGTTTCAAAATGAAAAAAATAAAATAAAAACAGGCTAGCACAAAAATCAGGAGATTTGAAAATTATGCTAAGTATATGAGACCTAGAAAAGAAAAGAAAGGAAAAGAACAGAAAAGAAAAGAAAAGAAAAGAGCTTACTACAGCCCACCAGTGGCTCACACCTGTAATCCTAGCTACTCTGGAGGCTGAGATATGAGGATCATGGTTCAAAGGCAGCCTGGGCACCTTTAGTGAGAATCTTATCTTCAATTAACCACCAGAAAACCAGAAGTATCACTGTGGCTCAAAGTGGTAGAGTGTTATTGGCTTTGAGCTGAAACACTCAGGAACAATGCCCAGGCCCATAATTCAAACCCCACGATCCATAATGTGTATGCATGTGTGTGTGTGTGTGTGTGTCCGTGTGTGTGCATGCACACACACGGACACACACACACACACAGATATATCTTATAAAAAGTTTGTGACCAACTTAGCTGTAATTTTTTTAAATACCTAAAGAATTTTCCATGACTTCAACAATAAATTTTTTTCATATTTTTTTATTGTAATTAATAGAAGGGCTACATTATATTCACCAGATAGAAGGTGCATTACTTCACAAACATTGATACCCTTTCTCAGGTCTTGGTCCCCATTTCCCTCCCCACACCCCTGCCCCTCGTCTTGTTTTCCCTCTCTCCCTATCCTATTTCAAATAACCAAATACAAATATATCCAATATATCAGATAACAAGGTAAAATGCTGTAAAAATATGAGATAACAAAGGGAGAGCAAAAGAGATGAGAGATAACATAGTACATTAAGGACAACAATCACTCATTACATGGCTTTTGTGTCTATATCTTGGAGGTCCTTCCATTTAACGTCATACTAAATGGTCTTATTTTATCTAGGTTTTGCTCTATTGTAAATCTCTGCTAGGAGAGCCCAAGATTTCTACTGATTATGACACATGAGAGAAACCATTGAGCCTATGTTCCTTTGAGTCTGGCTTACTTCACTTAATATTTTTTTCTAAGTCTTTCCATTTCCTCACAAATGGGGTGATGTCATTCTTTCTGACAGCAGCATAGAATTCCATTATGTATAAATACCACATCTTGTTGATCCACTCATCAACTGAGGGGCATCTGGGTTGGTTCCATACCTTTGCTATGGTAAATAGTGCTGCAACGAACATCATTGTGCTAGTGGATTTACTATGTCCTTGTTTCTGGACAATTAGGTAAATGCCCAGGAGTGGGATTGCTGGGTCATAGGGGAGTTCTATGTTTAGTCTTTTGAGGAACTGCCATACTACTTTCCATAGTGGTTGAACAAGTTTGCACTCCCACCAACAGTGTAGTAGTGATCCCTCCTGGCCACATCCCCTCCAGCATCTATTCTTATTAGATTTCTTGATCCTGGCCATTCTAACTGGAGTGAGGTGGAATCTTAGATTTGTTTTGGTTTGCATTTCTTTTATGACCAGAGATGTCGAGCATTTCTTCATGCGTTTATAGGCCATTCTTATTTCTTCAGAGAAGACTCTAAGTCTTTGGCCCATCTTTTAATGGGATGGTTGTTTCTTTGGAGATTAGTTTTGGAGTGATTCAATTTTTTGAGCTGTTGATATATTTTAGATATGAGGCCTTTGTCTGTTGTATAGTTAGTGAAGATCTTCTCCGACTGTAGGCTTTCTAGTTAACTTGCTAGCTATGTCCTTTGCCATACAGAAGCTCTGCAGTTTAATGCAGTCCCACTTATCCAGACTTTCTTTGATTTGTTGTGTTTCTGGGTCCTTATTAAGAAAGTTTCGACCTGTGCCAAGAAGACCTAGTGTATCTCCTATTCCTTCTTGCAAAATTTTCAGTGTATCTGCTTTTATCTCCAGGTTTTTGATCCATTTGGATTTAATCCTGGTGTACGGTAACAAAGAAGGATCCAAACCAATAAAAAACATTTTTGTTTAAACTTTCAGCAATTACGTTGTTGTTGTTGATGAAGTAAAGAAGAGTCCCCAAATCTTTAAAAGTGACCATTACTTCCTATCTAAAATAGATTGTTGTCTCCATGAACAAAATTGAAACTAACTAAATGTGACTGAGATGAGAGATGAATTGTTTGGAAAAACATAGAGGAACCTAAATAAAAAATAATTTGCCAAGGAAAAAATAAAGAATTTTCTAAGGCCCAAATGTAGTGTCCTAATGCAAAACTACAACCTATTTCTCTGTCTATAGTAACAAGGCCAGGACTGACAACACAGCCAGACTCCATCTCAAAGACAGAAAATTGAAGCAGATATATACAGCATGGGGTGGTTGAGAGCCTCCTCCAAAGATGTTCTTTGATTTTACAATTGAAATAAAAAGAGAAACCAAAATCTCTGATATAGGGCTTTTATTTTTAGCCAGGACATTTTTTTCCCATTTAACTTTTGTTTAGTGGATTGCTAAAATACAAAAGAAAAGCATGCACTTTGTCATGTATTAGTTCACAGCATACAAAGAGAAGAACTGGCTATTAACTTCTACCTGACCTTCTGTGAATTCCTGAAGCTTCAATACTGGCTGCTTTGTGTGCATAAAACACACTTGATTCCCTCCTCTCACATATATACAAACACAGTCAAATACATACGCATGTTGGGAGACTTGTTTTCAGAGGCTTGGATGCTTCATTTTGCAAAAATAATACCTAATTATCTCTAATATTTTGAAATATGCTTTAACTGTGTGTGTGCATGCATGCATGCATGTGTGTGTGTGTGTGTGTGTGTGTGTGTGTGTGTGTGCATGCATGTGTGTGTGTGTGTGTGTGTATTGGTAGTGGGGCCTTATATTCTTTCTTGACTTTTCCATGCAAGGCTTGCACTCTGCCACTTGAGCCACACTTCCACTTTCTGAAAGTATATGTCTTAGATCTCTTTCCAAATAAAAAGATATAGATCTGACTCATAATTTTAATTGGTTCAAGCTATTCCATGAAACACATTATTAAGTCAACTCTTTATATTCAAGTTTGAATATAAACTGTCCACCACAAGCTCTTGGGTTGAATGTTAGAGTATTAACTGGAAGGTGGTGAAAATGTTAAAAGCTGAAGAAAGGGGGCAGGTCTCTGGGAGCAAGCCTTGGAAAGCCTGGACCACAGGACCTACTTTATCTCTCTGCTTTTTTGTTATTTTTTTATCTCTGCTTCTTGATATGAGTTGCTAGGTTGCAATATGTTCTCCTCACTATGATGGACTGAAAATCTTGAAACTATGAGCCAAATAAACCCCTCCTTCCTGTTGCTTATATCAGATCTCCATGCAGTGATGAAAGTCTGACTGCCACACCCGTGGCATTCAGGGACTTACTTAACAGCCACGATGTTAAAAGATATATTCCCAGAAAGGAATCCAAATTCCAACTTCGTATTCCAAATCTGGGAAACATTACTCTCTTCATGTCACTCTGAGTTTGGTGACCATGACAAATATTATGATATACTTGACCCTCAATCTCAGAAGAGAAAGATACCATCAAGCTATCAAAGGATTCTGACTACACAGAACCAAGGGATAGGAAAGTAATTGTTATGACTAGACAGAAGTATTACAATCTTGAATTCTGAGGACTTCACAAACAATAGCAAGACAGTGATAAATCTCAGACTGCTCATGGGAGCAAGCAAAAAGTTCATTAAAATGTAACAAGTGCTAGCTTGTCTCAAGTGCTTGCTTCATCATTGTTAGCCAGACCTAGTGGCTTGCATCTATAATCCCAGCTACTTGAGAGGCAAGGAACAGAAGGATCATGATTAGAGTATGCAGTTCTTATGAGACCCCATAAAAATTCATAGCTGGGTGCAGTGATACAAGCAATGTGCAAGATCTGGAGACTTGACGTGCTAAACATCTTCATAGAAGGAAGCTAGATGTGGGGTACACACCTATGATTGCAGGAATGGCAAGCTTTAAAAGCGGGTGGGGCACCTGGAGCATGGCCTAGTGGTAGAGAGCTTGCCTAGCATGCACAAAGCCCTGGATTCAATTCCTCAGTACCCCATGCACAGAAAAATCCAGAAGTGGTGCTGTGGCTCAAGTGGTAGAGCGCTAGCCTTGAGAAAGCTCAAGGACAGTGCTCAGGCCCTGAGTTCAAGCCCCAGAACTTGAGAGAGAGAGAGAGAAACAGAGAGAGAGGGGGGGGAGAGAATGGGTGGGTTGATAGCTTGCAGCTTATGTGGGCACTCAGGTAGCAAGTGAAACTTTTTCCTAAAAAAAAAAGTAAAAGAAGAAAGTATAGTGTTTTAGCATGTGTATGCTGTTAGTGGAGCAGAAGACTAAAAAGCCATTGAAAAGCATTAGCTCCAGGATAAGGAATAAAAGGACACAATGAAAAACTACCAGTCATGTAATCCATAACCTCCTAACAAGCCATCAGGGGATATGGCTCTTTGTCAGTGATCGCCTGTAGATGTGCTGGGGCTACAGGCAAGTCAGGTTCTGCTGATGAGATGCATTCATAACTGTTTCCTTTCAGTTCAGTGAGTGCCTTATTCATCAGTAGCTAGAAGATTCCACCAAGTGTTAAGTGACTTCCCAAGACTTGGGGAACCTTCACTAGAGGCCTGATCATATGATAAGGCACCGTGATTAAGCACTAAATAATTGAGGATCCCAATTAAGTAATAACAGGCGATTCCTACTGAGTATCTCTCATGTGCCAAGTGTCTCTTCTTAGCCTCTTCTCTGCTGCTATAATAGAGCAAGCAATTTATAGTGAGTAGAGCATTATGTGAATCCACAGTTCTGAAGGCTGAAAAGTTGAAGGGCAAGTCACCAGCATCTAGACAGAGCCTCTGTGTCCCCTCATCCTGTGGTGGGAGTGGAAGGGGAAGCACACATGCACATAAGAAGGAGGTCACCTCCATGAAAACCCCACTCACTCATGACCTAATCCCCACCTAAATGTCTCACTTCTTAATACTATCACAAGGGCAAATAAATTTTAGCAATACTCTCTTATAGGGATGTCCACTCTCTCCACTCCTCTTCAATATAGCATTAGAATTCCTAGGCAAGAAGCAAACATAATGGGGGTCCAAAGAGGAAAAGAAGAAGTAAAACTGTCCCTCTTTGCAGATGATATGACTCTATATGTAAAGAACCCAATGGACTCCACACCCAAGTTATTCCACCTAATACAAAACTTTGGTAAAGTAGCAGGGTATAAAATAAACCCTCCATATCAATGGCTTTCCTGTATGCTAACAACAAATGAATGAGGCTGAAATCAGGAAAGCAACTCCTTTTGCAATGGGCCCAAAGAAAATAAAATACTTAGGAATTAACTTAACCAAGGAAGTGAAGGACCTCTATGATGAAAACTTTAAACCCTGAAAAAGTAAATTAAAACAGAACTAAGGAAGTGGAATAACCTCCAATGCTACTGAATTGGAAGGATTCACATTGTGAAGATGGCAATACTGTTAAAGGCTATCAATAAATTCCATGCAATACCCATCAATATCCCAACAACATTCTATAACAAATTAGAGGAAGCAATTCAAAAATTCATATGGAATAATGAAAGACCCCCAAATAGCAAAAACAATCCTTAGCAGGGAGAACAGTGCTTGAAGAATATGAAGGCCAAACTTCAAACTCTACTACAAAGCTATAGTAATACAAACAGCTTGGTATTGGTACAAGAACAGGCCAAGGACCCATGGAATAGAACTGAAGACCCAGAAATCAACCCACAGACCTATGACTACCTAAACTTTGATAAGGGAGCCAAGAATACTGGCTGGAAGAAAGACAACATCTTCAACAAATGGTGCTGGCAGAACTGGCTAAACACGCGTAGAAAACTAAAGTTGGATCCTTATCTGTCTTCCTGCACCAGAATCAACTCCAAACTGATCAAAGACCTTGAGCAGATGACCTGAAAATTTCACAGGAAGAAATAGGAGGCACATTTGGGCTCCTTGGAATGGGTCAAAACGTTCATAATAAAGGCTCAGAAACACAACAAATCAAAGAAAGTTTGGACAAATGGGACTGCATTAAACTGCAGAGCTTCTGTATGGCAAAGGACATAGCCAGCAAGTTAAATAGAAACTCCACAGACTGGGAGAAGATCTTCACTAGACATACAACAGACAAATATACCTACAGCTAAAAAAAAAATGACTCTCTCATAAACAAGTCCTCAAAGAAACAACCATCCCATTAAAAGGTGGGGTAAAGAATTAAAAAGAGACTTCTCTGAAGAGGAAGTAAGAATGGACTATGGACACATGAAGAAATGCTTGACATCTCTGGCCATAAAAGAAATGCATATCAAAACAACTTTTGAGATTTCACTTCACCCCAGTTAAAATTGCCACGATCAAATAATCTAATAACCACAGATACAGGCGGGATGTGGCCAGGAGGGATCACTACTACACATTTGGTAGGAGTGTAAGCAGTATGGCAGTTTCTCAAAAGACTAAACATATACCTGATATATCGGTTATATTTGTATTTGGTTATCTGAAATTGGATAGAGGACGGGGGGAAAACAAGATGAGGGGTGGGGGAGGGGGGAAGGGAAATGGGGACCATGACATGTGAAAGGGTATCAATGTGTGGGAATTAAGGCACCATTTATCTGGCAAATATCATGTAACCCTTCTATTAATTACAATAAAAATATATTAAAAAATATATAATATTGTTTTCTCCAAATAGAAAAAAAAAAGGCTAAACATAGAACTCCCCTGTGACCAAGCAATTCTACTCCTTGGCATTTACCAAAAAAATCTAGAAACATGAACATACTAAATCCACTTGCACAACAATGTTCATTGCGGTACTATTTATCATAGCAAAGATATGGAACCAACCCAGATGCCCCTCAGTTGATGAGTGGAACAACAAGATGTGGTATTTATACACAATGGAATTCTATGCTGCTGTCAGAAAAAATGACATCTCCCCATTCATAAGGAAATGGAAAGACTTGGAAAAGGTCATATAAAGTAAAGTAAGCCAGACCCAAAGAAACATAGGCTCCATGGTTTCCCTCATTTGTAACAATTAGTATACATCTAGAATTCTCCTAGCAGAGAATCACAATAGCTCAAAAGCTATGTACATATGGCCATATAGGATGAGGGTAAGCCAAAAGAACTCCAGGATATGTAAACAAGAGGTTTATCTTTGTGATTGTTCTTTATGTACTATGTGAAGTTATTTCTTTTCTCTTTTCTTTTTATGGTTTATCTCATGTTGTTACCTTTTTTTATGTATTTGAAAAAGGGGAGGCCCATTTTACCAACGTTCTTCTGCATCACTTTAGTGGCTACAAAGTACTTTGTGGCACAGATCCACTGTTGTTTATTTTAAACAGGTCTTGTGGTTTACATTTAGATTTCAAGTGGCTAAGGGATTATCTATGCCACAACTGGTTATCTTATTATCAATCCTTGGCATTGATCATGATTATTACCTTAAGATAAATCATTAAGAAGTGAATTGGCGGAAGATGGCAGTTCAGTGTGTCTTTCTGAGCTTCCACCAAGATACAAGTTCTGGCAGCCGTAGGGGAAAGTTTGCAACCAAAAATTGATCCTAAGTAAGCTTTAGCGCCACAGAGATCTCAGTCACAGAGGAAAAAGGCAGAATACCGGCATGAGAAGACAGCGTGGAGCCCCGCCAGCCACTCGGGGCAGCCCCAGAGACAAAGCTTCTCTTCTGAATCTGAGCAGACAGTGATTCAGGGCTCAGACCTGCCAGCTGCAGACAGAGCCACACAGAGCCTGCGCGAGCCCAGAGCCGACACCCAGCTGTGCACGGACTTGCCAGCTTCACAGAACCAGAGAATCCAGCAATTTGTGAGTACCTCCAAGGTGAAGTTTCTACTTCTGCTCGCTGAACGGCATTGGGAGGGAGCCCCTCCCCCTCCAGTTGAGAGCAGCGCCATCTTGACTGCTGGCAAAGACCCGGCCAAACCAACTGGAACCTGAGAGGTGGTGCTGGCAGCGCCATCATTCTAAAGTGCAAAGGATTTCTCAGAGATCCTTTAGCCAGAAATCTGGCCCTTTTTTTTGTTTTGTTTTGTTTTCTTGGTTTTTTTTTTTTTGACCCCTTTTCATTTGCATTTTTAGGTGTTCTTATTTTTTCTTTGCCATTTTACCTACACCTTTTTTTTTTTAATGTTATGATTCATTCCTTTTCTTTTCTTTTCTTTCCTTTTTTTCTCCTCTTTCTTTCTCCACATTCCTTCTGTCACTTATCATTCCTAGAAACACAGTGACAGCTCTGGGTACAGTCTAAATAAAAATATCTATATTGATACAGTCAACTGCTTTTTAATCTCCTGGTTCTCAACCCTAATATCTCTTGGGTAAGAACTCACAATAGTGAGGAATCTCCCCCCCCCACGTTTTGTTTTGTTTCTTTTGGAAATTTGTAACATTGAAATCTCCTATATCTACCTCCCTCTTTTCTTTGTATATTCTTCTTACTACTCTTCTTATTTTCATAAGTTTTATCTAAGTTCTTCTAAACTTTATACTCAAATATTCTACCTGTCTATCACCTTAGGTCAGTTATCCCTACACTATATCTTTTCTTCATTACTATAATAATCTTACACTCCTACATTATTCTTTTCCTACCTCCCCTGTTGTCTTTCATACTATTTTTCTATCTCTGGTCCTCTGTTCATCCTTCAACTCTTATAAGGTATGGGTCTACATTTGACAGTTGTTGAGCAATGCTGTATATCTAAGTGTTCAATTATACTCTAGGTCCAGAGGGACTTAAATACAATAGAGATTGGATTGAGGGGCTTATTGTTTTGGTCATAAATCGGAAATCTGTGGTTGTATTAGATTTGTATGTAAGTGCACAAAAAGAGAAAGTGATAATACCAATCTAAAATTGTGAACATCTATTGTCAGCCAGGTAAAAAGGTCTAGGTTGGTTATATCTGAAAAATTATAATCTTGTTTAGTATTAATCTTGCTCCCATTTTCAAATGGGCAGAACAAGAAACTCAAGAAAAATGTCAAATCAAAGAATAGCATCTCCCACCCAATATAAACAGGCAATGGAGCAGTCAGTGGCAAATCTAGAGGAGAGTCTTCCAAGTGCTATACAAATGCAATTGATAAACATCATTAATGAAAAGTGTGGAAACATAAAGAAAGAGATAAGGGAGGAAGCCATAGCTAAACAAGAGGAAACCATAAACAAAGGGGGAAGCCATAAAGGAGGCCATAATAAAAGTTTTTCAAAGAAAAATGGACAAATTCATAGAATCCACAAACAAAAAGGTGACTGAACTCCAACAAATGTCCAAAGAGAATAAAGCTGCTGAGCTAACCACTCAAATAGAAATCAAGGAATTAAAGAAATCCATACATGATCTCAAACAAGAGATGAAAGGCATCAAAAATGAGCAATTAGAAGCAAGGGAGATGAAGAATAAAGTATAAAGCTTTGACAGAAAGTTAGACAATGCAGAAGAGAGAATTTCTGGGGTTGAAGATAATTTAGTTGTTATAGAGAAAGAACAGAAAATGAGTCAATTCAAATGTAGGAAATATAAGAGAGTGCTTCAGGAGGTCCAAGATACAATTAGGAAGCCTAATTTAAGGCTAATTGGTATTGAGGAGGGTCTGGAGAAAGAGGTCAATGGTATTGGAAATATACTTCAGGGTATCATCTCAGAGAACTTCCCAAATATCCAGAAGGGCAGGCCCATCCAGATACAAGAAGCTTTTAGAACCCCAAACAGACTTGACCAGAAAAGGACATCCCACTGCCACATTATGATCCAAACAGGATCAATAGAGACCAAAGAAAGGATCCTAAAAGCGGCCAGGGAGCAGAGAACAATCACCTACAAAGGCAAACCAATCAGAATAACCCCAGATTTCTCAGCAGAGACCAAGCAAGCAAGAAAAGATTGGAAGGATATATGTCATGCCCTTAAGTCGAATAACTACCAAAGAATACTGTACTCAGCTAAGCTCTCATTCATAACTGAGGG
Organism: Megascapheus bottae; assembly: GCF_031878675.1. Classification (NCBI taxonomy): domain Eukaryota; kingdom Metazoa; phylum Chordata; class Mammalia; order Rodentia; family Geomyidae; genus Megascapheus; species Megascapheus bottae. The sequence continues at coordinate 7,647,980 of NC_143517.1, read as the reverse complement.
AACAATAAAAACATTCCATTCCAGGGAAAAGCTGCAATATTACGTAGCAACCAAACCAACATTACAGTAAATTCTCAAAGATGTTCTACACATAGAAAACCAACACAAATTAATACAGAGAAAAAATGGCACCTAAAAACCATACCATCTAAGTACCACAATAACTGTGAAGACACAGGCCCTAATGAAAGCTTTTTATTTTTATTTTTTGCATTTTTTATTGTAATTAGTAAAAGGGTTACATGATATTTAATGAAAGCTTTTTAAAAGGCAGGAAATAATAAATATTTTTCAATCCTAACTCTCAATATCAATGGACTTAACTCTCCAATTTAATGGTACAGACTGTCTAGTTGGATCCAAAAGCAAGATCCACTGTTCTGCTGTCTTCAAGAGATATATCTTGCCCCCCAAAACAAACATTTTTTGAAAGTGAGAGGTTGGAATAAAGTTTACCAAGCTAATGGCCCCTATAAACAGGCTGCAATTGCCATCGTCATATCAGATAAAATAGACTTCAAACTAAAATTAGTGAGAAAAGACAAAGAAGGTTATTGCATACTAATAAAGCGATCTCTCCTTCAGGAGGACATGACCATCCTAAATATCTACACACCTAATCCCAGAGTACCGAACTTCATCCAGCAAACTTTACTTTCACTGAAACCATATATAGATCGAAACACACTGATTGTTGGTGACTTTAACACACCACTCTCCCCTTTGGACAGATCAACCAGGCAAAAATTCAACAGAGAAACCTTAGAATTGAACAACTATATAGACCAACTAGATTTAACAGACATCTGCAGAGTATTCCACCCAGCAACAACACAATATACATTTTATTCAGCAGCACGTGGATCATTTTCCAAAATAGACCACATTTTAGGGCATAAAACAAACCTGGGAAGATTCAGAAACACTGAAATTATTCCCTGCACTCTCTCAGACCACAAGGGCATCAAACTGGAACTGAACACCCATCTCCACCAATGAAGACCCTGTAACTCATGGAGATTGAACAACACATTGTTGAATCTCCAATGGGTCATCGAGGAGATCAGAACAGAAATCCAACAGTTTATGCAATTTAACAAAAAGGAGCACACAAAATACCAGCTCCTTTGGGACACAGCAAAGGCAGTACTCAGAGGAAAATTTATAGCGCTGAGTGCCTATAATAACAAATTGGAAAAATCACAAACCAACAATTTAATGTCTCACCTTAAGCTCCTGGAAAAAGAGCAACAAACCAACCCTAATCCCAATAGAAGAAAGCAAATTATTAAAATCAAAGCAGGATTAAATGAATTGGAGTCCAAAAAACTATAAAAAGAATCAACAAAACAAGGAGTTGGTTATTTGAAGAAATTAACAAAATTGATAGACACTTAGCAAATCTTACCAAAAAAAGAAGGGAACATACCGAAATAAACAACATAACAGATGAAAATGGTAATATCATGACAGAAATTACCAAAATCCAGAGCATCATGAGGGAATACTTCTCAAACCTTTACGCCAACAAATTTGAGAATCTAGAAGAAATGAATGAATTTCTAGCCAATATTAATATACCCACACTGAACCAAAAAGACCTAACCCAACTAAACAGACCTATTTCAATCACTGAAATAGAAATGGCAATAAGAGACCTTCCATCCAAGAAAAGCCCAGGGCCAGATGGATTCACAGCTGAATTCTATAAGGTCTTAAAAGCAGAGCTGACACCAATACTCCTCAAGCTCTTCAATGAAATTGAAGGCTCTTTATTAAACTCATTCTGTGAAGCCAGTATAACCCTCATCCCCAAACCACTCAGAGATTCATCAAAGAAAGAGAATTATAAACCCATTTCTTTGATGAATATTGATATAAAATTTCTCAACAAAATACTGGCCAAGTGTCTACAACAACATATCAAAAAAATCATACACTATGATCAAACAGGATTCATCACAGGGAGGCAAAGCTGGTTCAACATACGCAAATCAATTAATATACTTCAACACATCAACAGGAACAAGGACAAAAATCACATGATTGTCTCAATAGATGCAGAAAAGGCATTTGACAAGATCCAACACTCCTTTATGTTAAAAGCTCTGGAGAAACTAGGAATCCATGGAACATTCCTCAGTATAATAAAGGCTGGGTATGACAGATAACAGTAAATACTCTGAAAAGACCTAAGGGTACATCTGTCTGGAGCATGCAACATGGCCAATACTATCAATATTTATGGATGAGGTGTGGCTTAGTAGTAGAGTACCTGCCTAGCAAGTGCAAAGCCATGGGTTCAATCCCCAGTACTGCCAAAGAATATACATATAAACTTCATCTAGTAAGTATGTCAGGTCCTGTGATAAGAGAGTGACAGTTGTTGGTTTCTTTTTTAATGTGACCACTGCATCAGTGCCTAATCTATTACCATCACCTCTAGAAAGTAAGGCGATGAGGTTACTTAAATTACTACAGCCAAGTAACAGGTGTTATAACTTGTACATTCACTTTTCTGAAGATCCTTGCTTTTACTAGAGACCTAGTACATCCAAATTAAAACTATAGTTTTGCACAGAACATAACACCACTTTTTCATATATTTTTATTATAATTAATAGAAGGATTACATTGTATTCACCAAATAGAAGGTGCATTACTTCACAAACATGGATACCCTTTGTCATGTCTTGGTCCCCATTTCCCTCCCCGCACCCCTACCCCTCATCTTGTTTTCCTCCCTTCCCTATCTGACTTCAAATAAACAAATATGCAAATATACAATATATCAGATAACCAGGTGAAATACTGTAACAATATGAGGTAACCAAGGGAGAGCAAAAGAGATGAGTGATAGCACAGTAAATTAAGGACAACAAATAAACACCATTTTTTTTATGTGTATGTGCCAATATTGGGGCTTGAACTCACAGCCCTGTACTTTGGCTTGACTGTTTCACTTTCTTCTGGCACTCTCATTTGAGCCACACTTTAATTCCAGTTAGAAGATAAGTCTCTCAAATTTTTCTTCCCACATTAGCTCTGAACCCTGATCCTCCTATTTCAACCTCCTGAGTAGCTTGGATTACTGATGTGAGCCACCAAGCCCAGACTGGACATAGTATTGCATCAACAATGCAATCACATCAATGTGACAAAAAGCAGCAAGTGCACAGAGAACATCTGTGTCCCTTCATTGCTATTTGCAGATGTTTAGGGGACTACTCAATGTTGTAAAGTGAACAGTAGTTTGAATCCATAACAGTGCACCATCTGCAGCTTTTTTCTTAAGTTTTATTTTGTTATCAGTATTGTTAAGACTTTTTCTGTATTCTGAACAAAGAATGCCTTTGGCATTCTGTGGACACATCTATTCATTGACTGCATGTGATCGATATACATGGACTCAACCCACATGTTGTGGGGGCAGGCTGTGGTCACTAAACTTCACACAGTGAAGCCTGGGTATGAGCTCAGTGGTAGAGTGGTTGATTTGCATGCTCAATGCCCTGGCTTCCTTTCCCAGTACAGGAGGTACCGGAGTGGGAAAGAGAAAAGTCACACGACAAATTAACAAGCAGTGAATCTGAGATCTGAGGACCACGGTTCAAAGCCAGCCTGGGCACAAATGTCCACAAGAATCTTATCTTCAATTAACCACCAGAAAACTGGAAGTGGCACTGTGGCTTAAGTGGTAGGGTACTAGCCTTGAGCTGCAGACATCAGGGATAGTGCCGAGGCCCAGAGTTCAAGCCCCACGTCTGACCAAAAAAAATGTCTGTGCCCATTGTGTGTGTGTGTGTGTGTGTGTTTGTGTGTGCGCACGTGCGCCAGTCCAGGGCTTGAACTCAGAGCCTGGGTCCTGTCCCTGAGCTCTTTGCCGTGAGATATACAAATTTCACAGACTTGCCCTGCCCACGATAGCTTTAAACCACAGTTCTCAGATCTCAGCCTCCTGAGTAGCTAGGATTGTAAGTGTGAGCAAATGATGCCCTGCTTTGTGCCCAGCTGAGAACGGTAAATTACACTTTACTAAGAAAAACTGACTACTTACTTGTGCCCATCACTTAAATAAAAGTAAGAGGAAAGCTAGATATCCCAGACTCCCTTTTGCCCCTGAGTCCTAATGTTAGCCTTTCTTTCCTATAGCCACTTTGCATTCACCTTGGGGTCCAGGAAAGACAGGATTTATGGCTAAGCATCTTATGTCTAAAGGCAAATGCCCCTTCTGACTGGTACTGCCATCTCTGTTTACCTTGTGACAAAAGAAACTGCTCTGAAGGAAGAAAACAACCAAATGGTCAGGACAGAGCATTTGACTTGTTCATTTCTCCAGCTGATGAAACTTTCTAACAACTTCTCCAGAACCATCTGAGATAATGGTCAACCAGACCATGCCTGTATCTTGGAACTATTTTAACTGTGCACACCTTTCTCACTCTCAGTCCCCAGTTATGTTTATTTAAACCTGTAGCTTATGCCTGTATCATAAAGATAGCTGAAGATGAACAAAAGCGTGCTATAATAAATCTCTTTTCTCTGTACTCACCATGTCTTTATTTGGCATATAGAGATAGTGGTTCAACCTGACATATGAAATGCTCCAAGTTTGAGCCAAGGGGTTTTTAAACTATGGTGTCGAGACTCAAATATGGTTTATAACTCAGATTTGGTGGCTATGCCTCAGAGAAAAATACCTTGTAGCATTAGACAATTATCGTAAGTCAGTCCTAGATGGAAAAGAAAAATGGAAATGATTGCCTGCAATGTCTGGAGTTACTTTTATTTAGTAACACTTTCTTATTTTTCCATTTCGACTGCTTTTCTCATCATTGAGTGAGGGTGAGAAAGGAATGTTTACAAACTAAGGGCCCTGGAGTCTGATCTTGATGAGTTTTGTGCATTGGGTACTGGGGTTTTCCCTTTCCTTCTCCTTGTTGTCTGGAGGCTCATCTGAGCCACTGTAAGTTATGTTGAACTATTTGGGCATTAGTCATTTGCCTGGCAGGAAAGCTGAGGATTCCTTTGTCAGAGGATTTCAGAGTCCCTTTGGGTTCCGTTGAATTATTGGGGATTTTGCCATTTTTCTGACAAGGAAATTTGGATCCCATATTGAGAGGTTTTGCCTAGCCATGCGGGTTCACTTGATAACTTCTGGCTGACAATTATTAGCATGGATGGGATACAATTTATACATAGAGCCAGGGTGTTTATATTGGAGATCTCTGCTGTAATTTACATAAGAATATAAAGCATTAAGTCTAGCTTGTTCCCTAGGGAAATTTCTAGTTAACCAACCTGGAAAGTCAAAGGAGGCCTATATGGGAAGAAATGATTTGTTTCAAGAGTGAACTCTGATTTAATGTAACTGGTTTTGTGTGTCGTTTTGTACATGTTTACTAGACTTTGTCTATGATGATTGAATTCATGGAGGCTAAAATTCTGATGGCAGAAGCAACAGTCCTGTTAGAAATGACTCTTGCTTAGTCACCAAGCTAAACCCCCCAAAATGAGTCCTGAAGAATAACACTGGTCACAACTCTCTCTGCTCTTTAAATTGCCAGAAATAACTGATAAATGTACTCATGACCACTAAACTAAATTTTAACATCTATGTGCACTTTAGGCAGGGCATGCCTATTTTAAATTTGTGTGCATTCATGTACGTGTGTATGATGTGTATACAAATGTGTATGACTCTTTGTATGAGTACATATGTATGTATTGGTGTGTACAACTAAGATGACTCTTTTCTCTCTACTGCCAGTTTTTCTAAAGTTCATATTACAATTAGGTCAAACTAAAATATAGACGTTCAAGAATCAAATCCAGGGGCCAGGAGTTTGGCCTAGTGGTAGAGTGCTTGCCTAGCATGCACAAAGACCCAGGTTCGATTCCTCGGTACCCCACATACATAGCAAAAAGCCGGAAGTGGTGCTGAGGCTCAAGTGGTAGAGCTGTAGCCTTGAGAAAGTCCAAGGACAGTGCTCAGGCCCTGAGCTCAAGCCCAGGACTGGCAAAAAAAAAAAAAAAAGAATCAAATCCAAAATTAGGACTGAAGATAAAAGAATTTTGCAATGAGTAATCTTAGTTCTTTCACTTTGTTCTAAGTGTAATTTGAATGCAATTATCTTTCATACTATATAGATTGATCAACAAATGTATTTTTTTTGCCAGTCCTGAGATTTGAACTCAGAGCCTGAGCACTGTCCTTAGGCTTTCTCAAGGCTAGAGCTCTACCATTTGAGCCACAGCACCATTATGACTTTTTCTATGCATGTGGTATTGAGGAATTGCACTTGAGTCTTCGTGTATGCTAAGAAAGCACTCCACCACTAGGCCAAACTCCCGGCCCCAACAAATGTATTTTTTTGTTGTTGTTGTTGCATGTGGGACTTGAACTCTTCAGCTCAAGGTACTACCCTACCCCTCGAGCCACAGAGCCACTTCTGGTTTTCTGGTCGTTATTTGGAGATAAGAGTCTCACTGACATTAGAGCCTGGGCTGGCTTTGATCCTCAGATCTCAGCCTCCTAAGTGGCAACAAATGTATTTTTGTATTTTTAGATAAAAGCAGATTAAGATGACTTTTCTTCTTGGGTCTTCCTTGACATAAAAGGCTATGAAGAGTACTTTATTTCATCGGGGGGGAGAATTGTGTCTAAGTCCAAAATTTTATAAAAGCTATTTCAAAAATATAATTTTTAAAAATCAACAAGTAAGAAATATATAGAAAAGAGCTAAGCACCAGTGGTTTATGCTTACAATTCTAACTACTCAGGAGGCTGAGAGCTAAGGATGAAGTTTAGAAGTCAGCCTGGGCAGAAAAGCCCATGGGACTCTTTACTCCAGTTACCCAGCTGGCAGCCCAACCGAAGATCTGAATGACAAAGTACTTCGCAAGTGGCCATGAGGCAGGGATGGGGCCTCTGTCGGTTGCTCTGACGCCCCTCACCATGAAGCTGTACACCTGGCTCCTCAGCACCATGGGCAGGGAGCATGCTGGAACAGGCCTGGTGGGAACAGCTGCACTAGCTCTGCCACTGCCCTGCTGACCCTGACTAGCCCCTCAGAGCATCCACTTGCACAGGCCCACGCTCCCGTTGCCTCTTCAGTCCAAACATCTCCAGAAGCAAGTGCAACGCCTCTTTCCTTCATACCCAGGGATTTGGTGGTCTGAGGCCTCACTCTTGCACTATTTGGATCTAATAGCCACATATTAAGAATACCATGCGCCTTTTGTTCCTTTGGTCTTGACTTGTCTCACTCAACATGATTTGCTCTAGATTCATCCTCTTCCTTGCAAATGCCATTATTTTATCTTGTCTGTTGGCTATGTAGAATTCCATTGTGTATATATACCACATTTTCTTATCCATTCATCTGCAGTAGGGCATCTGGGTTGTTTCCATTGCCTGGCTATTGTGAATAGTGCAGAGATGAACATAGCTAAGCAGGTGTCCTTATCATATTCTGGGTTACAATGTTCAGGATAGATGCCCAGGAGTGGTATGGCGGGATTGTAGGGAAGGTCAATTTTCAGTTTTTAAAATAACCTCTAAACTGCCTTCCAGAATGGTTGAACTAGTTTACAATCCCACCAGCAGTGCATTAGGGTTCCTTTTTCCCCATAACCCTGCCAACATTTGTCATTGTCTGAGTTCAAAAATCTTGGCCATTCTTATTGGGGTAAGGTGGTATCTTAGGGTTGTTTTTAATTTGCATTTCCTTTATGACCATAGATGATGAACATTTTCTCATATGCTTTTCTGTCATTTTAACCTCTTCTTTTGATTAAGTCTCTCTTTAGTTCCCTTGCCCATTAGGTGCCCATTGGGTTTGGGGATTAGTTTCTTGAGTTCCCTGTAGATACTGGATATTAAGCATTTGTCTGATGTATTATTGGTAAATATCTTTTCCCAGTTGGTTGGCCGTCTCTCTACTTTAGTAGCTATGCTTTTATCTGTGCAGAGATTTTTTATTTTTAGGTAGTTCTATTTGTTGAGTCTCTCTCCACTCTGTTGTTCTTGCCTGGGCTGGCTTTGAACCATAAATCCTGGGAAGCTAGGATTACAGATGTGAGCCATCAGTGCTCAGTTTTTCATTGAGGATTGTTACTTGAATCAATTATTATTTTGACAGTTGACAAATGGTGTAATCTATGACTTTGAAAAGCTGTTTTTTAAGATTGAAGCTAAACTAAAATATGAAAGACTTATTGTTTGTATCCATTGAATATAGTCATATTCATGTTGTTGTATAATCATCCCACTCTTTCCAGAATATTTTCATCAACCCCCCAGAGAGATTCTATACTGATTTAACAATATTTCTAGTTTCTTCCTCTCTAAAGTTCCTAATAATCTGTTTTGCTACTTTTCTCTGTAAATTTGACTTTCTAGGTATCTCATTTAAGTGGAATTATGCAGTATTTGTATTACACATGTGTTGTGTGTATATATGAATTATTTCACTAGGTATAGTGTTTTATGTTTATTCTTGTTGTAATGTGTATCAGAATTTCAATGCTTTTTATTTTTTCTTGCCAGTCCTGGAGCTTGAAGTTAAGGTTGGGGCGCTGTCTTTGAGCTTTCTCAGGGCTAACACTCTACTCTTGAGCCACAGCACCACTTCCAGATTTTTCTGTGTTTGTGGTTCCAAGGAATTGAACCCAGGGCGTCATGCATGTTAGGCAAGCACTCTACCACTAGGCCATGCTCTGGCCCCTGATTTTTTTGTTTTTAATGAGTGATATTTCATTATATGTATATAGTATATCTTTTGATGAATAACAATATTGTATTGTATGAAAATAGTATGTTTTGGATGAATAATATTACATTGTATATATCTAGAATAGTTTTTGTTTATCCATTCACTTATTAATGAACACTTGTAAGAAATGATGCTATATATGCTAACATTGCATAAATACATGTTTGATGCTGTAATTCAATTAATTTGTGCATTTGCCTAGAAATAGAATTGTTACATGGCCTAATTCTAAGTTTAGCTATTTGAAAAATTACTAGATCTTCCACAGTGACAGCATTACTTTTTCACCAGCAAAAAAAAATTCTGTTTTCTTGACTTCTCCAATACTTACTTTGTATTTCTGCAATGGCCATACTGAGGCAACATAGACATGAGACAGTAGCTCTTTGTTGTTTTGATTTGTGTTTCCTTAATAATTAGTGATTCTGACTATCTTTTTTACATGTTTGCTCACCATTTATATAGTTACTTTAAAGAAATATCTATGTAAGTCCTTTGCCTAACTTTAATTGGGTTGCCTGGGATTTTATTTGTGTGTGTGTGTGTGTGTGTGTATGTGTTTATTGAGTTGTTTTTTGTCAGTCATGGGGCTTGAATCCTGGGTCTGGGCTCTGTCCCTGAGCTCTTTAGCTCAAGGTTACCATCTTACCCCTTGAGTCACAGTACCACTTCCAGGTTTCTAATGGTTAATTGGAGTAAGAATTTCACAGACTTTTCAGTGACCAGGCTAGCTTTGAACTGTGATCTTCAGATCTCAGCCTCCTGAGTAGCTAGGATGACAGGCATGAGCCAACATGCCCAGCTGGTTATTGAGTTTTTTAAGTTTTTCTTTCTTTCTTATCATAGCTTAGTCTCTCTTGGAATTCACTATGTACCTCAGGCTGATCTTGAACTTAAGATCCTACTTCTTTCACTTCCCAAATTATAAACTTTAAAAAATATATCGAATATTAATCCTGTATATGGTAATTTGATTTGTAAATATCTGCTTTCTTTTTGGGTTATATTTTCACTCTATCACTTCTTTTACGGAAAAAAAGTTTTTTATTTTGATGAAGTCCAAGCTATTTTTTTCTCTTGTGCTGCTTGTGGTGTTACATTCAAGAAGTCATTTGCAGGGGGGAGGCACAGAAACTGAGGGACAAAAGCTGAGCAAATGCTAAGCAGATGCTATACCACGTAAGCCTGACCTCAGGGTTTTTTTTTCTCTTCACTATTTTTCAGATAGAGTCCTGCATTTCTTCCCAGGGCTACCCTGGATCTCGATCATGGGTCGTGATGCTATTCTCCCTAACTTTTTGCTCAGGATTTTGCAGTTCCTATGTCCATAGCACTGCTATTCACAAAGGCTAAAACCCAGTGCTCATGAACAAACAAATGGATATATGCAATCTGCTGCCTTCATACAGTGGAATATGATTCAGCTTTTAGAGGGAGGAACTTCATGGTATGAATAGATAAAACCAAGGGCATTGTGTACAGTGAAATAATCACAAGCAACATATGCTAAATGACTTCTGTCTAGTCCGTGTAGTAACTTAATTAATCGGGACAGGGAAATATGGGAGTTAGCATTTATTGGGTGCAGAGTTTCAGTGTAAGGAAATGAAAAAAATCACATAATTTTTTTTTATACTGGGTACAACAACTGCGCAAATGCACTTAATGCTGTTGACCTATATACTTAAGAGCAGCTAAAATGGCAATTTGTTGTTATGCATATATTACTCTAATACAAAAATAACTGAAAAGCCCACAGAAGATATCTTTAAAGGGCAATTTGACTATCAAAAGAAAAAATGATTGCAGTCAATTAACAAATGTATCTGTTACCTTGAAATGTGTAGGTTTAAGATTTTTAAAATGTCCTATGTATCACTTTTGCCCACTACTAGGGAAGCAGCAGCTCATTATTCTGCAATGTGCAAATAACTGTGGAAGACTTATGGAGGAAAAGTATGTGTAGGGGAAAAGAACATTTACAGCTAGCTTGAAGAATCTCTTTGGCACTCTTGTTTTGATATTTGTTTTTACAGAAACCTGGTTATTACCTGGGCCCTTTGCCAGCCCAACAGAGGAGGTTAGATTTGGCCATTCAAAAGAAAAATAATCAAACATCAAGCACATTTTTGTGGGGCATGAATCTCATCTAGGAGTACAAAAATGACTTTTTCTTTGATGTGTAGCTCTAACTGTTGAGACAATATTATATTACTATTCCAGTGTGATTTTCTGAAAATAGAACTTAGAGCAACAAAGCGAGAAACCTCTTAAGCTAGGATCTGAGTAGAATGCAAAACAATATTTTTTGAAATATGCATAAAATCTCCTATTGCTTTCTAGATTTTGCCTACAATAGCCACAGAACTTGATTTTTTAAAATGTTGATTGCGCTATTCTCCGTAACTAAAAATACCTCAAATAGTTTTAAAAAAAGGGCTGACAAATACTGTTTTATTGAAGATTCATTTTATTGATACCATAATTTATTTAAACAATTTCTGCTACAAACTTCAAGTACAGGCAATTAATAATTCTCTATTTACATGTTCCTTACATGTATAAATTAAAACTTTTACATCTAATGAATTAAATTACACAAATTCAGTATTGATTGCAGTTATTTAATTAAATTGTACTGAATATTCAATAAAATTACAAATTTTAATTAATGTTTCACATAGTTTAAAAAGCAGAAAAACAATGAATAGAAATATAAAAGTAATTACATGTACTAATATTAGATACATGTGCTAATTCCACAGGTCATTACTTGATTTTACTATGTGTTTCAGAAGTTGAATTCCTAGGATTGCTTCAGAGATTTTTTTTTATGGGAGAACTACTTCAGACTGGTTGAACTTGCAGTATGTGTTTAAGTAATGACTTCTTAGTTTAACTCATCATCCGTTGTACAGGTCAAGATTTTAAAAAATTAGTTTATGTTAATTACACAAAGGATTTCATGTTAATATTCCTATGTAATGCATATATATAATTACACATAAATGTAATTATTATTATTTGTTTTGGTCCAGTCCTGGGTTTGAGCTCAGGGCCTGAGTACTGTCCTTAGACTTTCTCAAGGTTAGAGCTCTACCACTTGAGTCTCAGTACCACTTCTAGCTTATTTCTATGTATATGGAGTGGAGGAATCAAACCCAGGTCTTCATGCATGCTAGGCAAGCACTCTACCACTAGGCCAAATACCTGGCCCCGAATAATTCTTTTATTTTTTAAAATTTTTTTCATATATTTTTTATTGTAATTAATAGAAGGGTTACATGATATTTGCCAGATAGAAGGTGCACTAATTCACATACATTGATACCCTTTTCTCATGTCTTGGTCCCCATTTCCCTCCCTCCACCCCCATCCTTCATCTTGTTTTCCCCCCTTCCCTATCCAATTTCAAATAATATCTCTCATCTCTTTTGCTGTCCCTTGGTTATCTCATATTGTTACAGTATCTCACTTTGTTATCTGATATAGTGGATATTTTTGTATTTGGTTGTTCTTTTTTTAAAAATAATTTTGAATTTTAATGTATAGAAGGATTACAGTTATATTCACCAGATAGAAGGTGTATTACTTCTCAAACATTGATATCCCTTCTCATGTCTTTGTCCCCATTACCCTACCTACCCCCTCCCCTCATTTTTCCCCTCTTATTTCAAATAAACAAGTAAACATCTGTATAATATACCAGGTAACAAAGTGAGATACTGTAACAATATGAGATTAACCAAAAGGCAACACAAGAGAAGAGGGAAAAGCATAATACATAAAGAATAACAGTCACATAATTAAGCTCTTGTTTCCATAATTCTTTTTTTTTGTTTCCATAATTCTTACATATATAATCATCTGCTATTACTCTCTTATCCTCTTCTTTATATACTTTTTAACGTTCATTATTTTATTTTCATACATGGATTAAATATACTTTTGTTGTATTCATACACTTTCATCTGCTCCTTTAGGCCATCTTCTTCACACTGGTTTCTACTTAGAAGAGTGTATATTTTATACTTACATAATCCTTTTATCTTGCTATTTTAAAGTCTATGTTCTGCATAGGACATAGGATATATAATGTTTGTCTTTCTGTTTGGCTTACTTTTGTTAACATCATGATCTCTAATTTCACACATTTTCCTGCAAATAACATAATTTCATTTTTCTTCATTGCTGAATAAGTACTCCATTAAGTGTGTATATATATATAGACATGTCAATATATATACACATACATAAATAACATGAATTATGTGCAGATATAGTTTATATCTCCACATAAATCAACATCTATAGCAATTCTAGAAAGTAAAATCTAGAAAGCAATGGAAGATTCTATGCAAATTTGAAAATTTTGTTTTGCATTCTATTCAGATATTAATTTAAGAAGTTTCTAAGCTGGGAGTTGGTGACTCATGCCTGAAATCCTAGCTACTCAGGAGGCAGAGATCTGAGGCTTGAGTTTCAAAGCCAGATTCTAAATCTCCAATTAACCACTAGAAAATTGGAAGTGGTGCTGTGGTTCAAGGTGGTAGAGTGCTTTGACTAAAAGAGCTCAGGAACAGGGCTCAGGCCCCAAGTTCAAGCTCCATGACTGACAAAAAAAAAAGTTTCTAGCTTTATTGCTCTAAGGTCCATTTTCAGGAAATCAGACAGGAATAATAAAATAATGAAACAATAATACAGCTAGAGCTATACATCGAAGAAAATATACCATTTATCAGTTGATGAGTTCATATATTTTGATTCTTAGTAGATTCTAGAGCTTATCCATTGTGAATAGTACTATAATAAACATTTGTATACAGTTATCTCTATTGTTTGATTGTTTGCTGATTTACATTCATTGGGATATGTGCCACAGTTAAGTATGGTAGGAATAAATGGTAGTTCTAGCTGTAATTTTTGAGGAACCTCCACATTGATTTCCATCGTGGCTATAGTAGTTTACATTTCCTAAATCAAGATTTTAAGATGCAAATCTTTGGAAAAGGCTGAGTCCTTTATGATAATTCAGATCTCCTTTTACACTATGAGATTTCAAGTTCAATATCTTCCATGAGATTTTTAGTGTTAAAGCATCATGTATTTCCAAGAGTTTTCCTGTGTCTTGAATTTCTTCATCATGAAGATAAGAGAATTAATTCCTGATATAAACTAATGTGACCTTCACTCTAATCAGTGAATGTATAAGGTACAAGGGTCTAAACAGAAGTCAATTGCACTGAAATAATAATACAGCTCCAGTAACAGGTTTCAAGCTAGCCAGATTCCCATCACTGTGTAAATACCCTTTTAAATCCTCATAAAAACCCATATGGCACATATTGCCTCATTTATACACATGAAAAAGAGGAGGCCTTGAGAGAATAAGAAACTTGCCTAAGGTCACATAGCTCACAAATACCCATGGCTGGAATGAAATCCACTGAAAACACTGACCTGCTTAAATTAGTAGTTTCTTTGAATTAATTGTATTCTTTCCAAATTCATATGTTGAAGACTCAATCTCCTAGTACTTCAGATTGTGATTGTGTTTGTCATCATAAAACAAGGCAGTGAGTGGCAGTTCTTTTTTCAAGAGGACTTCAACACACAGGGATACTGGAGAAGACATGTACTATCAGAGCAGTGGAAAACATAGTGAGGAGGTGGCCATCTATAAGCAGAGGAAAAGGTCTCAGGAGAAACAATCCTGCTGACACCTTGGTTTTGTATTCCTAGCCTCTGAGAAATTTTTATTGTGGTATCTCTACCAATTCACATGCAAATCTTGTTTAAAACCAGCATTACAATGCGCGCTCTCTCTCTCTCTCTCTCTCTCTCTCTCTCTCTCTCTCTCTCTCTCTCTCTCTCTCTCTCTCTCTCTCTCTCTCTTCTCTCTCTCACTTATTTTAATTCCCTCCCTCCCTCCCTCTTTCTTCTTTCTCTCTTTTTCTCCCTTCTTCCTTTTTTCTTTTGTTCTCTTTCTCTCTTCCTCCTCTTCCTCCTCTTCCCTTTTCCTTCTCTTTCCACTGTATGTCTGTTTTTCTCTCTCTTTATACTCTTCCTGGATTAGAATGTTTTTTGAACATTAAAAGCTTCCTAACATAGATAAGAAAGTTAACCCTGAACCCAGCTTCCTGCTGTTACATCAGCCCTGCTGTTACTTCTGAGCCACCACAGACTGGGTGGCTCAGAAGTAACAGGAAGCTGTTTGTTATAATATGAGAGTCTGGAAGCCCCTAAGAGCAGGCTGCAGCATGGATGCGCACTGGTGAGGGCCTCTTTTAGTTATGGACAGTTACTTCTTGTATCCTCATATGGAGAGAAGAATGCTGGAGAGTATTTCCAGTTCCTTCATAAAGGTACCACGTCTATGGGAAATTCTCACTTACGATCTTCCACAAATACCACCACATTGGAATTAGAAATCCAACACATGGATGGAAGAGAAAAATAACATCCAATTCCTGTCCATGATTTCAACATTTCTGAGGTCTTTGATCTAGATCTTTTTGTAGAGATGAAGAATAACTACCCCCCAGACCCAAATTATTCCCCTTCAGTAAACAGAATAAAAAACTCTGATTCGAAAAATCTCCAAGGACCCAGAGGCTGCAACAAACGAGCTTCTGAACCCTCGTCAGCCATTGTTCGCATAGATGTCCATAAGCTCCAGGAACTAATCTATTTTGTGTCAAAATTAGAATTGCACATATAGCATTTGCTTTCCAAGCCATAAAACTACTCTCTGACTGTTGAATGGGACCAAACCAGTGTGAGTGAGAACTTCCCATCAGTTTCCACTGGCCTGGGAAGCTCCCCAATCCCTATCTTATCTCACTGGACCACCTGATGGGTGTAAACTTGTGCTTTTTGCCTTTAAAAAGACTGTGTAAACCCTGACCAATGGCTCCTCCCCCCACCTCATTGTCTCTCTGCATTGGGGTGCACGTGGATGGGTTCCCTGCCTGGCTTGTAACCTGCAATAAACCTTGATTTTGCATTTCGGATGCCTCTGTCTGTCTCGGTGGTCTTCTTTGGGGTCCCCGTCTCAGGGCACAACACTTTTGAGTTGTCTCAGCTCCATGTCTCATTGGCCCTGTGTGCTGGGCATGTGCTTATGACAAAAGCCTTAGTGTGTAGGGATCAGATGGAAGATTGGGTTTGGAGACAGAGGGTAGGTTGATAATCTGTTGTTTAGGGAGTCTTCAGATGACTCTTACTATGTGAGTTATTCTAGTGACAATGGTGTGCTTTCTAGAAACCAGCTCAGGATAACTGACCGCTTGGGTGGTTGCTTCCAGTGGTTGCCATTTTAAAAGGCCACAAGTGCTTTTTCTCACTGGAGTCTTTGGTGTGTAGGTGTTTTAATATAGGTTTGATATTATTGAAGTATGTGTAGACCAACAACTCAGCAGATAATCACTATTGGAGAGTTAGTTCTCAGGAGGAAATGGCATTAGGCGAAGGGAAACCCACAGGGAAGCAAAGAGCCTGTCAGAAGGCAGAAGGATCCATGAGGAGTGACAAAGAGGCTCCATGGTGGCTTCTGTGATAAGGCACAGGCAAAGCATGGTGAACAAGCCTACGATGGGCTGGCTGGACAATTTTAGTGTATTATGGGGTGCAGAGCTGTCCCTGAGTTGTCTACTTTTCCTGCCTGGGTTGATTAAAATAGGAAAAAAATAGTCTAGAATGATATAGTCCCCAAAGAACAAATGTGGAGGAAGGAGCTCTGGACTGCTGGTTTGTATTTGAAAGTGCGCTTGTGGCTAGTTACATGCATATCTCTAGTAACTGGCTACATTGTATTGGGCAAGATGTCAGAGCACCAGAATAAGCAAATGAAAGACAGGGTTCATATATAGCACAAAGTTACATTTGCTGACTAGTGGTTTGGAGGACATTTTCTATGCTGAGCAGATGGGCTAGCAGGGGACTGCAGGATTAACTGTGCTTAATTGGGGGCCTACCTTTGTGATAGAGCACACAAAACCTCGTGGGTGTCTTTTAAGTGGATCAAATCTCCAGTATTTTCCTTTTCTTCCACTTTCCCCTATATGTTCACTTCCTTTCTTTTCCTTTTTCTCTTTTCTGCAGAACTGAGAATTGAACTCGGGGCTTTATGCTTGCCATACAAGTATTCTAAACATGGGCAATTGCCCGAGTCTTTCTACTTTTAGTTTGTTTGCTGGATAGGTTCTCATGATTTTTTCTGAGGCTGGCCTTGGGCTATGATCTTCCCTCCTTCAACTTCTGAGTAGTTGGGATTATAGGCCTGCACCACCATACCTAGTTTTGTAACCAAAAACTTATTTTTCACAATAAGTGTGTGTGTGTGTGTGTGTGTGTGTGTGTGTAAAAGGAAAGTGGCAGAGGATCACTTTTCTGTGGCTCCCATTGTCCAGACTCCTGTCTTTTCCAAGATGCTGGCTTCCACTCTCCAGCCCAGGGCAGGCAGTGAGATCCTGCACCCCATCTGAGCTGAGAGGATGGATGTCTTTGTGCCACATAACTTGCTCTGTGCTTTCTCATCATTGATTTCACAGGGCACTCACATCATCCATGAGGTAATTATTCTATTCGCCCCAATTCCTTAGATGTAGATGAATAATTTGCTCAAAGTTACACAACTAGTGGATCAGATTGATTCTGAAACCCAGTTAGTTGAGTGTGCCAAGCTGTCTAGTTAGCCAGGATGCAAAAGCAGGGACAAATCTCAGCTTTCTGGGTAGCTTAGAATTGCAGGCATGAGCCGCTGGTGTCCTGCAAGGAAATGTTGCTTCTTGATAAGAAACTTATCTTGGCCCCAAGAAACCAGAGTGGTTGAGTTAGAAATGAATTTTTACCTGTCTACTAGCTCCTGTTCTTCCACAGCAATAATGGATTGGCATATCAGGACCTTTTACAATTCATATCAGTTTGCTTCTGCCTGTCTGGCTGAATATGGATGTGGAATAGTGAGGGGGGAAGGGACGTGCAATGAGAATTTGCAGCTTTTATCCTAGCTCCTTGCACTTCAGAATTCATGGGTAGAGGGAAAGAAAATTTGACTGTATATTCCCTGGAAGATACTCAACTCTAAGATCTTACTCTCTATTTGGATACTGGGAATCAAATCCCAGGGCATTGTGCTGAGTATAGTATGAGCTCTATCTCGGTACTCTACTCGCAGCCCACCAGCCAAGGTTTAGATGGAAGATGATACTCACGCAAGATACAAGCATTGGCTGCACCTGAGACCATGCTGGACCCAGCAACAACAGCCAGAAAGTGAAATGGTTGCTTGTAAGGGAGGATGACCATAATTTTTGTGTGTGTGCCAGTCCTGGGGCTTGAACTCAGGGCCTTAGGCACCATCCTTGAGCTTTTATGCTCAAAGATTGTGCTCTACCACTTGAGCTACAGCTCTACTTCCAGCCTTTTGGTGATTAATTAGAGGTAAGAATCTCATGGACTTTCCTGCCCCAGACTGGCTTTAAACTGCCATTCTTAGATCTTAGGCTACTGAGTAGCTAGGATTACAGATATGAGCTACCAACACACCTAGTGACTGCAATTTTTATGCTGGTATTTTTTTTTTTCTTATCCAGATGTTCCAGAAATAACTCAGAAGGGAAGGGCCATTTGATATCATGAGCTTATCCTTTTTTTGGATTGTGTTCCAAGTTGAAGGGTGAGTGAGAAGAGGAATTTGCCAGTCATAGTTGGGTTTCTAACTAGTATTCTCACAGGAGGAGGGCTTGCTGTAATCCTGTGTCAGCAAGGCTGCTGAATCTAGAGCTACATGAATATTCATATGGCGTTGACAGTTTTCTTTGTTCATACCCCTGCTGGAAACCTGGGAAACTAGCCATCCCAGTACTGCAGTTCTGCAGCTTGTCAGCATTCCTTCCATTTCTAGCTAGAGAGGGAGGCTTGAAATGGCAGGCAAACACCCTGCCCTGAGGAACTAGAAGACTTGCTTGAGGAAAGACTTGTTTCAGGCTTGCACAGGATGGTGGTCTCTATGGAAGCCTGCCCAGTGCTCAGCCCCTGTGGCATTCTGAATGATGTCCTGGGTCCCAGCAATGCCCACACAGTCTGTAATTCCCCTGGGGGGCCTGTGCAGGGCTGTGGTCTTAGTGGTGCCCCATTCAACAATGTGACCACTGGCTGATAAGGGTCTTAAGTTGAAGAATTTTGTCCTATTTCCCTCACACTTTTTACTTTCTGCTCCTTGGCAGATTCTTAGCCTCAGAAATCTTAACAATATCTTAGAAATTTATGCCTTCAGCAAGTGGGAAAGTTGAGAAGGATGGCTAAGTGGGTTCCATAGGCGATGTGTATGAGATCAAGCAGAGTGACCTCCTAATAGACAAGGAATTCTATGGATGTGGAATGTTAGGTTCATGGAATTTACCATATGTTCTTTTTTCCCACAAGTTTGATACTATAAATCTCCTTATCTGTTGTTTTTCATTCTAGGGTTGCAGTTACCTTATAACAATTATGGCCCAGAAATACCAATGAAAAGTGTTAGAAATAAGTTACTCCCAGTTTTAAGTGATGCACTGTTTTTAGTGGTATGAGGAAATCAGACATGACTCACCCCTTTGTCTGGTGTGCCCAGCTGGTGAAAACTACTTGCCCCTTAGCAGATGGGAGACAGATTGAACATAACCATTATTATAGCACACTGTTGGAAGTGGTCTATTTGAGTATTAGTTATTGTTGCCAGTCTTTAATTTACCAAACTCTATTAGACATAAGTATGTCTAGAGCAAGAATGAGCATGTAGGTTTGGTACTACCTGAGGCTTCACAACAGGGAATACCCTTCTGTTCCTCCACCCTCAGTCCTGGAACTCAGATCCTGTTGACATAAATCAAGCTGTGCAATCCTTAACCTGCGCAGCCACAAACCCTGCCTCCTCATTTCTTTCCTCAAACCCCACTATAAAGCTGGAGTGTAACTCCATGTCAGAGTACTGATCTGTCATATGCCTAGCATGAGGCCCTAAGTTCTATCCAGCCCACCATAAAATACAATAACATTTTCCTCACTCTTTCTGTCTCCTGGATGACTGGTGTTTTCTGTGTTGGTTTCATAGCACAGTAATCCCACTCCTCTTGAGAAGCATGGTTAATAAACTATCTTCAAAAATATTTGTTTTTAATTGAAAAATAATAATGGTACTTATTCACAGGACATAATTTCTATATAAACAGAAACACTTACACATATATCCTGATCTTTGGCCACCATACCTAAATAATAACAATAATAAAAAATACCTAAACTAAAATTTAAGAGAGAAAAGATTTATCATAGCTAATAGTTTCAGAGAAAAAAGTTCATGGTCAGCTGACTTTTGCTTTTAGGCAAGTAGAAACATCATGACAGAGGAAAGCTACTCACCCATGGCAGCAAGGGACAGAGAGAAGGCCAGTAATAAGATACAACTGTTAAGGACATCCTCTCAGTGATTTACTTCCTCCAATCAGAGGAAAGTTCCAATAATACATACCATCATGACTCCAATAATAAAAATGAATTAAGTTAATGCCCTCATGATCCCATCATTTCTCAAAGTCTTACCTCTGAACAATGCATTTCATTTTCTGTTCATTTTTTATTTTATTTGATATATAAAATCTGTACATATTTATGGGCTATTATGTAATAATTTGATACACTGTGTTCACTTTAAAACAGATAATATGAGTGAGTTTATTTTCTTTCTAGACGGAGGAGCCACTTATTACTAAAGGCTATTTGTCTGCAATAATTAATTGTAGAAGATTCCCTGAGCCATCACAATTTTGTCACTATTTTTACTGTTGGATTAGATGACAATGTGTAAAGCATGTTAAAATTTAGCATGAAAAATGGTTGGAATTTGCTATTTGTTAGATGGCGGTGTCAAAGAAACTCAAAACCTAACTTTATTTTAAAACCATTGTAATGGTTTAAATTTTAAAAAAAAAAAATTTGTTAACATGAATCAGTTGCATGAGGGGGATTTGTTTTGATATGTCCATATATACATAAAACGGACCTTGATCTGATTCACCTCCTGATCACTCTCCTTATCCTCCTGCTCCTGTTCCTCAAGCTCAATATATGCCCATGAAGGATTTATTATTTTTTATTCTTTTATCTTTGTTGTAAAGGTGATTAACATGGGGTTATAGTTATATAAGTAAAGTGATGAGTACATTTCTTTTTTTTCATATATTTTTTATTGTAATTAATAGAAGGGTTACATGATATTTGCCAGATAGATGGTGCATTAATTACCATGTATTCGTACCCTTTCACATATCTTGGTCCCCACCCTCCCCCCACCCCCACTCCTCATCTTGTTTTCCCCCCCTTCCCTATCCAATTTCAAATAACCAAATACAAATATATCCAATATATCAGATAACAAAGTGAGATACTGTAACAATATGAGATAATCAAGGGACAGCAAAAGAGATGAGAGATAACATAGTACATTAAGGATAACAATCACTCATTTTATGGCTTTTGTTTCTATATCCTAGAGGTCCTTTCATTTAGCGTCCTACTATATGGCCTTTTGTATCAAGGTTTTGCTCTATTGAAGATCTCTGTTAGGAGAGCCCAAGGTTTCTACTGATTATGACAAAGAGGGAAACCATTGAGTCTAAGTTCCTTTGAGTCTGGCTTACTTCACTTAATATGATTTTTTCTAAGTCTTTCCATTTCCTTACAAATGGGGCGATGTCGTTCTTTCTGACAGCAGCATAGAATTCCATTGTGTACAAATACCACAACTTGTTGATCCACTCATCAACTGAGGGACATCTAGGTTGGTTCCATATCTTTGCTATGGTAAATAGTGCTGCAATGAACATTGTTGTGCTGGTGGATTTAGTATGTCTTTGTTTCTGGATGATTGGGTAAATGCCAAGTAGTGGAATTGCTGGGTCATAGGGGAGCTCTATGTTTAGTCTTTTGAGGAACTGCCATACTGCTTTCCATAGTGGTTGAACGAGTTTGCACTCCCACCAACAGTGTAGTAGTGATCCCTCCTGGCCACATCCCCTCCAGCATCTGTTGTTATTAGATTTCTTGATCCTGACCATTCTAACTGGAGTGAGGTGGAATAAATATATCAACAGCTCAAAAAATTGAATCAATCCAAAACTAATCTCCAAAGTAACACGCATTCCATTAAAAGATGGGCCAAAGACTTAAAGAGAGTCTTCTCTGAAGAAGAAACAAAAATGGTCTATAGACACATGAAGAAATGCTCAACATCTCTGGTTGCAAATCAAAACAACTCTAAGAGTACATTTCTTTTTAAACACTGTTAACCCCTCCCTCATTTTTCTCCTGCTTTCTTTTCCTTACTGTCCTCCTCTCATTTTGTATAGTTCATTTCCAAAATCAGGTCAAGTGAGTATCATTGTTGTATTAGTTCATCCTTTGTCTTGCTGATTCTTTCTCTTCCACAGATCAGATAAACATATACAAGACAAAGTGTACAGCCAACTAAAATAGAAAAAAAGAGAAAGCATTGCGTACAGGATATAATAAGAACCTCCTGTTTCCAATTCTTGTAGTTCATGTTGATATGCTTTATTACCTATGGTCCTCTGACCTATGGTCCTCTGTACTTAGCAATTGGGCTACTGAGATTCCTTGTTAGAACATGTAGTCTTTATTCACAATGGAGTTCTATGCGTCCATCAGAAAGAACGACATTGCCCCATTTGTAAGGAAATGAAAGACCTGGAAAAAAATTATCTTAAGCAAAATAAACCAGGCCCAAAGAAAAGTAGGCTGCATGGTTTCCCTCATTGGCACATGAAGTATTTTAACCACATTAACCCTCCTTCGTCCTTTCCATTTGCCCCCCTCCTCCCACTAGAGTTGATCCCTTCCCAGGATCTGTTTTACAATGCTGTCACTCATTTGTCAGTATGTTCATTATTCAAAAAGACTTCACCATCCCCGGTTTCCTTTAGTGTTTAAGAGCTTTAGTATATTTTATTTTGCTTTCTTCATTAACAGGGGCACTGTATTTCAGTTTTATTCATCCTCTAAATTGTCTTTTCTTTCTTCCTTTCTAATTCCTCCAAGCAGCCCTACAATTACAAACACAATCTCTTATTTATCATATATATTTAATATATCATATGTAAAATATCACATATATGATGTATAACACATAAATATATCATATATATGTAGTATATGATATTATGATCATCTATGTATTTACAACTGTTTTTTGAGTCTAGCATTTACATGTGAGAGAAAATATGTGGCCTTCTTCTGTCTGAACTTAATTTACTTTACTTAACATAATGATCTCCAGTTCTTTCCTTTTCCCTGTAATACTGAGTAATACTCCACTGTGCACTTTCTTGTTCCATTCATCAGTTGTAGGACATTTGAGCTGACTCCATAGCTTGGCCATTGTGAATTGTTCTACAATGTAGCTGGTGGGTATGCATGTCTATTCTACCCTGATTTATATTCCTTCAGATTGTGTGCTGAGTGATATCATTGAATTGTATGGCAGCTCTATTTTTAGATTTTTAGGCATTTTTTTTAGCCATTTCTGGGCTTGGCCTCAGGGGCTGAACACTCTCCTTGGATTTTCTCAAGGCTAGAGCTCTACCACTTGAGCCACAGCACCACTTCTGGTTTTTTCCTATGTATGTGGTACCAAGGAGTCGAACCCAGGTCTTCATGCAAGCACTCTACCACTAGGCCAAACTCCCAGCTGTCCCTTGACCACCCAGGCCTTAGAGAGCTTGCTGCATCCAGCCTTTTCCTCTCTGTTTTAGGCCCACAGTGCACTTTCAAAAAAAATAAAAAAGAACAAAACACAGACATACAGGGGGTCGGCTGATTTCTACTTACCTCTGGAGGCCTTTGCTTTTCACCTGGGCATCTTTCCCAAAAAAGGCTGTTAATAGGAGGGGTGGTAAAGACAAACTACTGCTTATCCAATGAGTGAAAGGGGATAGGAAAAAAAGAACAAAAACAATCCTTTATCTCAATAGCATACAAATTATTAGGAATTGATGAAGACTTAGGAGTCCTGGTTGGGCTGCATAAACTTGTATATTCCTGACCCTTTTGATAACAAAAATGGGGAATTTTGAATCTGTTTCTGTACTAATTTTAATAGCTCCAATTGTTTTTTTTCTGCCAATAGGCCACTGCTCCATCCATACAGGATCATGTGATTTCCAAATTAACTGTGGCCCCTAGAATTGAGGGGTAGTTTTATGCCAGTTTTCTCATAAGTAATGCAGTCATCACAGAATGCCACCACATCCATACCTTGTCTCTCCCTACAGATTATTGGGCAGGTCTTCTTTAAGAACAGTGGCTGAGTGGTGAGAGGCTCTAGCGCCTGCTGTTTGCTAAGAAGCTGCTAGGCCTGGAGTTGGGACCTGCTGCTAGGAGGCGGGAACTGAAGACCTGGGAAGAGATCTGAATTCCAAGCAAGGCATTGTTGTTGCCCCTGGACTCAGCTTCATCCTAACAGGCTGCTCTCCACTGTAAAAACTTTCTCCCTGAAAGTATTGCCCATAAGATTGTCTTCCAATGTTGGGAAGTATTCAAGGTGGTAGGCATTGTTTCAAACATTTGTCCTACAAAAAAAAGGGGGGTGGATTACTGAGGGTTGGGCTTCCCATCCCAGGAGATTCCTGAGGGGACTGAGGGCCATAAGGTTAACTCCATAGAGAATCCACCAGGATGAGGGGAAGGTCTGCTTTCATTTTGGAGTTTGAGATCAATCAGTGGTGGATGAATTTGCTGGCCTATGTCTTTATCTACAGGGGCAGCAGAGCACTCTCCCAGGGGGTCCCTAGTATGCTCCCTTTTCTGACCCTGCCAGGCTACCCTCTCCCAGGTGGGAGGGGGAACAAAACAGTTTCATAAAATTGCTCAAGCTTTTTCCTTACCTTTAACCAGGTTTCTAAATTTAGGGTTCCCTCCTCTGGAAACCATGGCCATGCTTCCTCAACAAACTGTAGGAAGCCTTCAAGCTGCCCTTGCCCTTCCTGCGCTCCACGAGCTTGGAGTGTTCCTCTAAGGGTCTGCACATTGAGCCTGCGGCTATTACCTTGACCCATAATTTTTCACTCCCGACTGTACCCTCTCCTGCTCTCTCACTTTCTAAAGATTCTCTCTCTTAAGACTCTTATGACGCTTCACTCACCACAGTGGGGTCCTCCACCTTCGTCCCAGATTTTCAGGGTCCCTGTTCAGGC
Source organism: Megascapheus bottae (assembly GCF_031878675.1). NCBI lineage: Eukaryota > Metazoa > Chordata > Mammalia > Rodentia > Geomyidae > Megascapheus > Megascapheus bottae. The sequence goes on along the minus strand of NC_143517.1, from coordinate 7,622,953 downwards.
GCCACTTGCTGGGGCCAGCCAGCAGCCAATTGGAATTCCTGAAATAGGGGGCAGGGACTAGGAAAAAATAGAAGAGAGACAAACAGATGGGGTTCGGGAGGACTACAGCCCAAGTCAGCAGTCCAAGAAGGCTGTGAGCTTAAGACTGCAGCCCTGTTTATGTCCAAATCAAGTCTTGAAACCAGGGAACTTCCAGGGGTTACATTCTTACCAAGCGGTAAATCTCGGATCAGTTAAGCAGGACAAGGCCATAAAACAATAAAGCCATAAAGCAATAAATCGATAAGGTCAGAGAGCTCACTATACAGACAGTGTAGCTCAAAAGTTCCTAGGCATGGCTGCCCCACATGACAGCTCATATTTTTGTGTGGTTGTCTCACTGAGTTATGCAGATTCGTGGGTCAGTCTAACTCCAAACTCTGGCTCCCAACAGTGGTTGTACTAGTTTACAGTGCATAAAGTTACTCTGTTCCTTGCATCCTTCACAGCATTTGTTGTTGTTTGGGCTCTTGGTTATGGCCATTCTGATTCATTGTTGTTTTAACTTGCATTTATTTTATTTTTTCCTAACAATATAACTTTTTTTCCCCAACAATATAACTTTTTTCTCATTACAAATGAAACAAAGGTGAATAAAATAAATATAATAAATTCCATTAAGAAATCAACTTCTTAATAATAGCTTAAATTTATTTTACAGATAAAAGGCAAAAGTTTTCAGGATGGGACTTGGTAGTTCTAAAATAGGGGACACAAATGTGGGGTTCAGTACTACCAGTGCCCATGACCATGTCAAAGGATCTAGTGTCGTATGTGAACACTGGTGAATTAAATGAGACCAAGAGTACACCTTAGATATTAGAATGTATCCATGAATAGATGACCAGAAGTAGAATGAATGAATGCCTTTGGTGATAATGACACCTCCTCAATTTTATGTGTCATATATGTAAAGGAACCAGATTTATTCTGACTCACTTTATAGAAAACTGGGTTTTCCCTTTCTATGAGGAATAACTTTCTGATAGTGTTATTAAAGATGAAATGACAGTAATGAAGAAGGCAATAGAGGTGATTATTCTGATTAAAATATAATATATGCATGTACAAAGTACTATGGTGAAACCCTAGTGAAATTAATATACACTAATATGCATAATAGGAGAGCAAAACAGGATCTGTTTGGTGATTAGTGTCAGTAGGGGTAGAGAGGGTGAATGGGAGGGCAAATGAAAGTGCTCAGAGTGCCTTATATGTATATATGTGAACAAACTAATGAAATCAGTTGACATGTTTTAATGGAGACTGATAGAGGCAGTGAGGTTGATGGGATATATGTATGCATGTATGGAATATCCCAATAGCCATCCCCCTACAATAACAAACACTTTAAAAAATGATAGGAGTTTTCTTGAACTACAGAAAGCATTTAGAGAATAAATAATTACTAGTTAAAGACGATGTAAGTTTCTGCATGGTTAGACATGCTAATTTTAATAATTCTATTTAAAAATTCAAAGTAAATTGGCTTTTAATCTCCTTGAGTCCAAGTTGTCTTGAATATATCACATAGGCCTTTATTAGTATATCATTATTCCTTTTGTAATAAAAATGTAAAAAGGAAAACAAGATGGTTGGGAGGGTGTGGTGGAGGGAAAAGGGGAAAAAAACATGAGAAGAGGTATCAGTGTTCAAAAAGTAATGTACCCACTACCTGACAAATGTAACTGTAACTCCTCTACACATTATCCCAACAAGAAAATACAAACAAAATGTAGAACAGTTAAACAAGCATATCATTTTTATTCAATCATATAGATGACATTTCTTTGGAAAAAGTGTATGCCTCTAATATGTGACACAGGATAAACCAAACTGGTATTAGAGATCAATGACTAGGACCTTCTTCCTAATACATTCCCTAGAATACATTACTTGGCCTAACATGTTTAACTTGAACCCATTATTTAGCCAGAGGGTCTGTAAATGCGACAAACCAAGAGATTTTTGAGAAAAGTGGGCTAGAAGGAGGTGCTTTAAAAAATCTTATTATTTCTTTTTGAGACAAAGTGTTAATTTGTAGCCAAGATTGACCTTAAACTGGAAGTCCAAGTATGCATCACCATGTCCAGCTTGCTTTCTTATTTTATTGCTAATGTTTGTTGCTTGAGTGTTTTGAAACTAAGTCTCAAATTCTTCTTATAAATTAGGGCAATTTAAACTGATTATCAATATTATAGCTGGGCAAGCTAAATTGTTCTCATTTATAAATTTTGCTTTGACAAGGACTGCTAACTTGAAGATGGGAAAAAAGAAAAAAAAACAACAACAAAATCAAAACAGGCTCACGCCTGTAGCTAATGATCCCAGCTACTCAGAAGGCTGATCTGAGGATGAAGGTTCAAATCCAGCCCTGGCACAAAAGGACCTGAGATTCTTTTTTTTCATATATTTTTTATTGTAATTAATAGAAGGGTTACATGATATTTGCCAGATAGATGGTGCATTAATTCCCATACATTCATACCCTTTCACATGTCTTGGTCCCCATTTCCCTCCCCCCCACCCCCACCCCTCATCTTGTTTTCCTCCCTTCCCTATCCAATTTCAAATAGCCAAATACAAATATATCCGATATATCAGGTAACAAAGTGAGATACTGTAACAATATGAGATAACCAAAGGACAGCAAAAGAGATGAGAGATAACGTAGTACCTTAAGAACAACAATCATTCATTATATGGCTTATGTTTCTATATCCTAGAGATCCTTTCATTTAGCGTCCTACTGTATGGCCTTTTGTATCAAGGTTTTGCTCAAGGACCTGAGATTCTTATAAAGCAGGAAGTGAGGCTTGGCTCAAGGGTAGGGTGGTAGCCTTGAGCTGAAGAGCTCAGGGACAGCGCCCAGGCTGAGTTCAAGCCCCATGACCCACAGAAAAGAAAAGAAAACAAAAACCAAACAACAACAACAACAACAAACAAACAAAGCCCCAAACAAGGATTAGGGTATACTCGAAGTCTGTAGGACTGGATTTTAACTGGTTTATCAACAAAAGACACTAGGAGTTGTCATATAAAATAGACTTTGGCATATTGTTACAATATTTCACATTGTTATCTGATATATTTTATATGTGCTTAATTGGTTATTTGAAATTGGATAGGGAAGGGGGGAAATCAAGATATGTGGGGAAAGGGTGGGGGAGGGTGGGAGGGAAATGGGGACCATGTCATAAGAAAGGATATCAATGTTTGTGAAGTTATGCACCTTCTATCTGGTGAATATTAATCACAATAAAAAATAGACTTTGGATGTACAAGATACTACATTCTGCCTAGCACTGTCTTATAAGTACCATGCGCTAACCGATTGGGCAACTGGAGCTCCACAAGATACTACATTCTATATTCAGTCTCATCACTGAAAAAAGCAGGGAAAAACTAGAACTTGAGCACCTTTAGTTCTGTTTTTATTTTAAATCTATCACTTTTTCCAAATGCCAGTAAAACAATTCTGTAATGAAAAACTTAAAAGAGACTGACAGCTCAGAGGGGCATAGATACCACTTTATAAATTTTGTGAGCAAAGTTGGAAAAGTCTGCATTTAGTTATTTATTTTTATTTATTTATTTTTTGCTGTCATAGGAGCTTCTGTCCAGTTTATTTATTTTTGGCAAGAAATAGGATCACTGGAATTTTCCCCATATTTATTACATAAGATGGGTTCTCTCATTGTGAGTTCATTCACAATGCCTTTTTATTTAATGACTTCCTTTACATGGTATTGAGGAATTAAAACCCAGGGCTTCATACATGCCAGGCAAGCACTCTACTACTAGGCTAAGCTCTTAGCTCCCAAATTCATGTTTTTGAGCATCAAGGTCTTTCCCACATTGCTCACATACACAAAGCTTCTCCCCAGTGTGTGTAAGGAACTAGAATCACTGAAGGCTTCACATTGGTTACAGAGGAAAAGTTTCTTTCCACTGTGAGTTCATTCATGTTTCCGTTGACCACTCAGGGTAAAGAAGGCTTTCCCACAGTGCTTGAGTTCTGGCATTCTGAAGCACTGGGCATTGCTGCAGGCTCTCCCACACACGGGGCATTTACACACGTTCTCTTCAAGTTCCTCATACTCATAGAGTTTGGAGTCAGTGTAAATTCTGAAGGCCATACTCAAGGATGAATGCCTGAGGAAGATGTCAAAGACACTCGCTTCCACTCCAGCAGGGGTTTCAAGGTTCATAACAGAATCTAGAGTACCACAAACACTTCTCCACCTTGAAGACTTTCTTTTTACTTTGCCATTCCTGGGACTTGAACTCAAGGCCTGGGCACTTTCGCTGAGCATGTTTTGTTCAGGCTAATGTTCTACCATTTGGGCCACATTGCCATTCCCGGCTTTTTGGAGTTTATTGGAAAAAAGAGTCTCATGCACTTAACTGGCTGGTCTGGCTTCAGATCAGGAGCCTTAGATCTCAGCTTCCTGAGCACCGAAGATTACAGGTGTGAGCTGCTGGTACAGGACTTGTTTCCATCAATCCTGAACTCTTGGTCATCTCTGGGGACTTTTGCACACTTCTTCAACTGCCTGGTCTTCCCGTTCTTTTTGTATGGAGGCTGGGCTCCTGAAAGTATCCACCATCACATCTCTGTGCAGCTGCTGTTGGGAAGGCTCGAGAAAGCCCACTCCTCCAGGGTGAAGTCGACAAACACATCATCAAAGGTCACAGACTCAGCGGGAGAAAATCTTGACTTCTTAGTTTACATGTGGCATGTGGAATTGCTCTCCTCTCTGCCTCATTCTCACCATGGCCGCCTCCCGGATTCGTGGTGTCCTCCCCACGCTGGCAGTGGAGGCACCCCGGGGCAGCCCAGAGCCTGAGATGAGGGCCTGCATTTATTTTTTAACTGACATTCTGGGTTCCTGTCCTAGTTTTATAAGCCAGAGAGCAAATGATCTAAACTTATTTGGTCTATTAATGGTTTCTCTCATTGTTATAATTAATTAGATATGGAAACAAATTAAAATACCCAGCGAAATTCTTGTGGTGTACCATAAGATGGTCACTTCATTTATTTCTAATAATACTATTGGCCTATCCTTTCTAGATGGACTCAGAATAATTTCTCTGGGTTGTAGTTAGATTTTTAATGAACAACATTTTCATCCTAAATGGAAGGGTACACAGAAGAATTGCTAAATGAAATAAAAATCAGAATAATTGTGGTTAAGGAATAGCATGGAAAGCCCGTATTTCTTTGCTTTTACCTTTTCCATGAAGAAGTGTGTTGTTCTTAGTGCCAAGAACATATTGATCTGTGTCATGATTAGATGGAAAAATGTATCATCCTTCTAAATAATTGACTCGATTGGGACAGTCCAGAAGGTATTGGTTATTCCTTGACAATTTGCCAGTTTGATTTCTTAGACTAACAGGGGGACTTTGAAAATTTACTCTGATATTGACCATTGCTAAGGGGAACTAAGTAAGGGCTTGATGGTTCACAATTTGTTGTCTTTTGTTTTGGATGTAAACCAGTCAGAATCAAGTCATACAAACTTGGAGTATACCCTAATCCCTGATGCATACACAGGAGTTGAAAATCAATACCCTGGTGAGATCCAAAATCCGAAAGTGGAACTAAGTGATTAGATCAATATTAGTTTAAAAGGAGGATCTATCTTGCTTTTCTGTCACATCCTTTATTACAAAGGATGCACGTTCATGATTTAAACTGGGTTTAGGTGCATTAAGCTTATATCCTTGTGGTTTTTGTTACAAAAACTGTGATTTTGTAGTGACGAATAGAGATAATCCCCAAAGTAGGACTGTTCTGTAAATAGTGTTAGAGAGGATGTTTAAATCAATGATTTAAAACCTTTCAAATCAACATTTTGTGGGAAATTCTCCAAAGCTTAATTGATTCATAGCTACTTAGATATAGCTGATTCAACTCATCTAAATACTGTGAAACACAGTTCTCCATTCATTTTTGCAATGCATTTTAAATGAGTAAAATTGGCTTGGGTGGTCAGTTTCATCCTCACCTCTGTGTGTTCTGAACCTCATCAGCATAGCTTAAAATTAGCCATTCTGTGGATGAATTGTTTTCTTTGTGCCAGTTCTGGTGCTTGAATTTAGGGCCTGGGGTCAGGGTCAGGGTGATGCCCCTGAGCTTGTTAGTTCAAGGCTAGTGCTCTACCACTCGAGCCACAGCTCCATTCCCAGCTTTTTGGTGCTTAATTGGAGACAAGAGTCTCATGGATTTTCCTGCTTGGTCTGGCTTTGAACAGAGATCCTCAGATCTTAGCCTTCTGAGTAGCTAGAATTATAGGTGTGAGCCACTGGCAAGTGATTTTTTTTTCAAATGGCAATTGTGAGCCATAATCTTGGATGGAATTTCTGGATCTAGAGTTGAATGGAAGGGTATGGTAGAGGAAAGCTGCTCACCTCATAGCAGCTTTAAGAGGGAGAGTAAGAAGGAAGGGGAGGGAAAGAGAGAGAGAGAGAGAGAGAGAGAGAGAGAGAGAGAGAGAGAGAGAGAGAGAGAGAGAGAGAGAGAGAGAGAGAGGACTTTTCTAGGGTATACTCCTAGTGAATAATTTTTTTCCTCAAGTAGGCCTCATTTTCTAACATTTCATAATTCCACCAGCTGGTATACACGCTAGATTAATGCATGGCCTTTGGGGAACATTTTAGATCCAAAGTAGAATATTGAAAATCGTTTAAGAATTTTCTTCTATAAAAATGCAAAGTTAGGATAGATTTAGTGTTGTGGCCTGTGTCTTTTTAGTAGTATGTGATATGCATACATGTATATAGGAACAGATATGAGAAAAGAACTATGTAAAATCTATAAAGATTAATATTTCTACTATTTTTAACCTTTCATATAATACTCTATCACTCTCCTATGAGTTACACTGCCTATATCTATAACTGCATTTGTATATCCAGAAGATTCATTTAATGGTCGGATTTTGGTTTGAAGCATGGAAAAGACTAAGTCTAAGTAAGTCATCTTGTTTTCATAGCCATCCTGGTGCCTAACCAGATGAACAGGGCTCTTGACCAGGATTCAAAGACCTAGAATTGAGACAAGCCATCCTTTGAATGCCAGATACAGCTTGTTAGACTTCAAGAGACTATAGAAATGTATCATGTTGTTTAGTCCCAGGGAAATGCTACCTCCCAGGTGACAAGATGCCTGAATTCCTAGAGGCTGGGGTGGGGTGCCTGACAGATTACTGGACCAGTCAGTCCTGTGCCTTAGACTAGAGAAACTCTCCAGTTTCCTGCAATCCTGCCCCAAGACTTGACCTGATTTTAGGGTCAGACCATCTCAGACACAATTATTCCAGGTCTTGTGAGCTATGTCCTATCTCTTGGCTGTTCTGGTCAACATGGCATCCCGTTTCAGTTCTCCATTATGGTTGATCTGGGCTGTTGGTATTGTTTTTCTGTGCTTTCTCTCCTCTCCTACTCTCATGATTCAGTCATCTAACTGTGTAAAGTGTATTCTAGGGGCTACAGTTCATTGCAACAGGAGTCTGCTTGTAGATGCCTGCTTTCTAATAGAGGCTTACAAAATGTGGCTTCTCTGTATCTCACTGACTGGATTCACCTTACAACAGGTTCATAATAATTATTAAACCTACTTTAAATTTTAACTCCTACATTCAGTATAATTAGTAAAAAAGATTTTAAATATAAAAATCTGTATTGAATAGAATTTGGTGGCAAAAGTGGACTAGAAATGCAAATTTAACATAACTATTAACAATATAAATGATGCAATAAACATAAAAGAAAATATGGCTTGAGGATGTAGCTCCATGGTTCAGCACTTGCCTGGCATACATGAGGGCTTGGGTTTCATACTATAAATGTTTGTCTCAGTGCATGTAACTGAGAGCTCATTTTAGTTGAACCATTACATAGAGGATTTGTGAAAGCTTATTTGTGGATGTTCTTAAAATTTTCTGATTAGTTCAGGGTACAGCTAAGAAATGAAATATTCTTTATTATGCATGAAGAATGCTTGTTTCTTGTACATATTTTCAAATCACTTCTAGAAATTTATTTCAAAGGGCGTTTTGCACACTAATTCTGTCTTCATTGTCCCAGATGAGATAAAAAAACCAAGGTTTTATACACATTTGGTATTAGTAGTTCCCACATTGAATGCCTGGTGCCTTGGATACTGGATGAAAACAACTGCAGTGTGACAGGATATTTAAAAATTTGAATTTAGGGTACCCAAAGTAGCTAGCACCGTTTGAGAGTGAGTTTTAGTTTTGGCATTAGATCATGATGTATTCTGTTTGAAGCAGTATCCCCATCTTGAAGCTAAGATTTTTGGCTCTGTTGAAGACCAACATGACAGAGTGAAAGTGAGGCAGCAGTGGCAGTGTCCCCTCCTGATTCAAACATCTGAGAAGTGCTCAACTGATCCACAGCCCCCAGTGAAGTCATTATGCTTCTCTTGTAGAGGAGAAAATGTTTTTCCTTTGTTCAGATGTAAATGTTACTGAAGCTAACTACTTAGTATTTCTTTTGACCTCAAAGCTTTTAGGAAAACAATAACAACAAAATAATCAAGGCATAAATGCTGCAATACAGGAAAAATGAGGGAGTTTTCTTTTTAGTCCCCAATTTTTAGATTTTTAAATAATTGACAAACTGCTCAATAATTATTTCCAAAACATATTGTGAATGTGGTATACAGAGAGATTGGGATTAAAGTTACATCAGTATGGCAATGAGTATATTTCCTTTTGATCAGTGTTACCCCCTTCCTCACTTTTACCCTTTTTTCCTCGTGAGTGTCTCCCCCACCAAATTGTAAAGTCATTTCCAACATACTCTCTGGTGAGTGTCACTGTTACATTGGTTCACTCTTTGTCCCATTGTGTCTGTCATTCCCCTTGTCTTCCCCAGATCAGAGAAACATACATAAGACAAAGGGTACAGACATCAAAAACACTGACAACTGCGAACAGTACAATGCGACACCTCTTGTTTCTGTTTCTTGGAGTTCATTTCAGTAAGCATCACTATACATGTTCATATGCACATAGCCATTGAGCCACTGTGACTCTCTGCTAAGAATATCCTAGACATATTCTAGTTATGACAAATGAGGGTAACATGCAGCCTGTGTTTGTTTCTTTGGTTCTGACTTGCTTCACTTAGCATGGTTTTTCCAAGTCTTTCCATTTCCTTACAAATGGGGCAATGCCATTTTTTTTTTCTGCTGGAAGTATAGAATTCCAGTGTGTGTGTGTGTGTGTGTGTGTGTGTGTGTGTGTGTGTGTGTGTGTTGCATTTTCTTAATCCTTTCCTCTACTGAGGAGCATCTGGGTTGATTCCATAGCTTATCTATAGTAAATAATGAGGCAAGGAACATGGTCATGCTGGTAGCATCCGTGTGGGCATTGTTTGTGGTCCTTGGCTAAGTGCCCAGGAATGAGATTGCTGGAATAGATGGAAAGTCTATACTCAACATCTCTAACCATAAAAGAAATGCAAGTCAAAACAACACCCTCACCCCAGTTAGAATGGCCATTATCAAGAAAACAAATAATCACAGATTTTGGCAGGAATGTGGCCAAAAGGGAACATTATTACACTATTGGTGGCAATGCAAACTTGTTTATCCACTGTGGAAAGCAGTGTGGTGGTTCCTCAAAAGACCACTTCACCTTTGTGATACCTGTTTTGCATGGAAAGCAATTTATTAGGCAATACAGGAAAGCACTGAAAATAATCACCTTCAGAGCACCAATATAGCATCATTATCCATCAGAGACCATCTGAATACAAAGCATGGCACTTTCAAAAGTAATTTTCTAATCAAAGAGCACAGGTCAGCCACAGAAGTTGTGCCAATCTAAGACATTCCATCTTAAATGGCAGAGTTCCCTCCAAGTTCAGTCTGAATTGGGCTTAAATGCAAAGAAATTGATAGCAGACCAAAGTGCAACAGGTCCCTGAATAATTGTACACTTACTAGGATGCTCTCACTAATTGGAGCAGCAGCTCAATGAACCTCGGATTCTGGAATCTCTCCTAGGGTAACTAGCAGACACATCTGTTTGGCACAAATCTGCATATTTGCTAAGTTGCCAAAAATGTAAAGTGGAACCCTGAATTAGTTCAGTTCACTTAATCACTTTGCAAGCTGAAGAATCAGCTGAATCTATCAGAATGCTCCCCCTCACGCCACACAGTGAGTCACATTTCCTTCACAAGTGAACATTCAAAAGAGACAACCCAACAGCAGATAGTCCAGGAGTGAAAGGCGTGGTGATAAGAATGGATTGCTCTTTTTGGTCAAAATAAGACCTGAAGCTCATACCAAAACGAGACTGATTAATGGCTCTTTGGAAGCTCTTAAGCTTCAATGATTGCAAAATTTTAATTTTCTTCAAGAAAGGCCCCTTTAGCTTACACCTCATTCCATTTGGTATGTGTATATTAGTAGACAAATACGTGCTTCAGGGTTTCAAGAGTTCTTTTAACAGGATTGCAATTTAACCTTCATCAGTACCCATGATATATACTCTAAAATAACTTCAGTTGCAAGCTTTATTGCTATGTTCGTTTATTTTTCATGACTTCTTTTTTTCCAAAAAATATTGTAAAGATGATGTATAGAGAGGTTACAGTTACACAAGTAAGGTAATAAGTATATTTCTTGTCAAATGGTGTTATCCCTTCCTTGTTTTCTCCAACTTTCCCTCCTCCTTGAGCTCCTCTCCCAGCCACATTGTACAGTTCATTTCTAACATAGTGTCTTGTGAGTATCACTACTGCATTGGTTCACCGTTTGTCCTTTGTCTCACATTTTGTGATTACTTTCCCTTCCCCAAATCAGATAGACTCATACACAAGACACAGGATATCAAAATCAAAACAGTGATAACAAGGGATAAATTAAAGTGGGGAAGATGAAAAAAATAACTTCACACAGCACATTAGAACAAAAAGATCCCTCTTGTTTCCATATCTTGGAGTTCATTTTGGTTATTATCAACTCATATGGTCATATGTACATAACTATTGACCTACTGTGAGCCTCTGTTAGGACAAGTCTAGATATTTACTAATTATTACAAGCGAGGAAAACCATGGAGCCTATGCTTCTTTGAGTCTGGCTTACTTCACTTAATATGATTTTTTTCAGTTATTTCCATTTCTTTATGAACGGGGTGATGTCTTTCTAATGGAAGCATAGAGTTTCATGGTGCATATATATCACATTTTCTGGATCCATTCATCTACTGAAAGGCATCTAGGTTGGTACCATATCTTAGCTATGGTAAATAGTGCTGCAGTGAACATAGTTGTGTTGGAAGCTTCAGTATGAACTTGTTTGTGACCATTTGGGCAAATGCCCAGGAGTGAGACAGCTGGATCATAGGGGATTTTTATGTTTAGTCTTTTCAGGAACCTCCATACTGCTTTTCAGAGTGATTGAATCAGTTTATATTCCTACCACCAGTGTAGTAGCATTCTCCTTTGGCCACATTCTCACTAGCATCTGTTATCTGTTACTATTTGTTTTCTTGGTAATGACCATTCTAACTGGGGTAAGGTGGAATCTCAATGTAGTTTCTTTCTCTTCTTTCTTTTTCTTTTTTTCTTTCTTCCTTCCTTCCTTCCTTCCTTCCTTCCTTCCTTCCTTCCTTCCTTCCTTCCTTCCTTCCTTCCTTCCTCCCTCTCTCCCTTCCTCCCTCCCTCTTTTCCTTCCTTCCTTTCTCCCTCCCTCTCCCTCCTTCTCCCTCCCTCCCCTCTCTTTCTTTCTTTCTTTCCTTTTTTTTTTGCCAGTCCTGGGCTTGAACCCAGGGTCTGGGCTAGTTCTCTACCACTTGAGCCACAGCACCACTTCCAGCGTTTTTATATATGTTGTACGGAGAAATCGAACCTGGATCTTCATGCTTGCTAGGCAAGCACTCTATCAGTAGGCCAAACTCCCAGCCACTCAATGTAGTTTTGATTTGCATGTCTTTTAGGGCCAGAGATGTGTCTACTGGCCATTCTTATTTCCTCTTCAGAGAAGTCTCTTTGTAATTCTTTAGTCCACTTATTAATGGGGTGTTTGTTTCTTGAGGATGATTTGTTATTAGGGGATGTAATTTTTTTAGCTCTAGGTATATTTTTGATATGAGGTCCTTGTCTGTTGTATAGCTAGTGAAGATCTTCTCTCAATCTGTGGGCTTTCTTTCTTTTTTAATATATTTTTTATTGTAATTAAATAGAAGGGTTACATTATATTTACCAGATAGAAGGTACATTACTTCATACACATTGATACCCTTTCTCATGTTTTGGTCCCCATTTCCCTATCTCCATTCCCCCACCCCACCCCTTACTTTTTCTTTTTTCTTTTTTTTTTTTGTTAGTCATGGGACTTGAACTCTGGACCTGGGCACTGCCCCTGAGCTCTTCAGTTCAAGGCTACTCCCTGTTCCTGGGCCTAGGCGTTGTCCCTGAGAACTTAAACTCAAAGCTACCACCCTACCCCTTGAGCAACTGTGCCAGTTCCAGTTCTCTGGTGATCAATTGGAGATAAGAGTCTTACAAATTTTAGTGCTCTGGCTGACTGTGAGCTGTGATCCTAGCTAAGATTATAGATGTGAGCTTCCGTGCTGGCTAAAGTGTGGGCTTTCTATCTTGTTGCTACATCCTTTTCTGAGCAGAAGCTCTGCAGTTTAATGCAATCTAATTTATCCAGCCATTTCTTTTTGCAGATGATATAATCCTGTATTTAAAGAACCCCATAGCTGATCACTGGTGGCTCATGCCTGTAATCCTAGCTACTCAGGAGGCTGAGATCTGAGGATTGAGGCACAGAGTTCAAGCACCACCACAACCTCCAGGAACAAAAAAGAACCCCACAGACTCCTCTCCCAAATTTCTTGAGCAGAACTAAAACTTTGGCAAAGTAGCAGGGCATAAAATTAACCCATACAAATCAGTGTCTTTTCTGTGTTCCAACAATAAGATGAGAGAGGCTGAAATCAGAAAAGCAATTACCTCAATAATAGTCTCAATAAAATGCTTTAGGAGAGGAGTCTATTGTTTTTTTGTTTTGTTTTGTTTTGTTTTGTTTTTCCAGTCCTGGGCTTGAGCTCAGGGTCTGAGCACTGTCCTTGGACTTTCTCAAGACTAGAGCTCTACCACTTGAACCTCAGCACCACTTCTGGCTTTTTTTTCTATGTATGTGGTACTGAGGAATCTAACCCAGGTCTTCGTGCATGCTATGCAAGCACTCTACCACCAGGTCAAACTCCCGGCCCCTGGGTTCTTTAAATATAGGATTATGTCATCTGCCAAGAGGGATACTTTTACTTTTTCCTTCACTATTTGGATCTCCTTCATGTTTGTCTCTTGTCTTATTGCTCTGATAGGAATTCCAACACTATATTGAAGAGGAGTGGAGAGAGCAGACATCCTTGTCTTATTCCTGATTTTAGAGGAAATGGTTTTAACTTCTCACCATAAGTATAATGCTAGGTTCAGGTTTGTCATCTACAGCCTTTAGTATATTGAGAAATGTTCTGTGGATTCCTAGTTTCTCCAGAGCTTTCATTTAAAGGGGTGTTGGGTCTTGTGAAATGTCTTTTCTGCTGAGATGATTGTATGTTTTTTTGTCCTTGCTGCTATTGATGTGTTGAATTACATTAATTGACTTGCATATATTGAGCCAGCTTTGCACTCTGGAATGAATCTACTGTTGTTCAGGTAGGTTGTTTAATCAAACTAATTTTCTCTGGACTTTTGCCTAATCACACTTGCTTCCCAGACCCAGGGGTTTGTGCAGCCTGTGTAACCATCATGCTTTTCCATGTCTAACTCACTGAGGTGGAGGATATCTGACTTTAAGTCTATTCTTCTTTTGGATTAAGAGCTTGTCTTTGTTTTGCTCATTTAGTTATTTCTAGTGTACCTACTCAAAAGATATTTGCTGTAAATGAATGAATGCCAAATGAATAACAATCATAGATAGAGCTCTACTGAAGCTCTACAAACAATGTTGACTGAAAGCCAAGAACTGGTGGCTCATGACTGTGATCCTAGCTACTCAAGAGGCTGAGATCAAAAGGACTGTGGAAGCTAGTCTGGAGGAAAACTCTGTGAGACTCCATTTTCAATTAGTCAGCAAATTGCTAAGTAAGAAATCTGAGCAAGAATGTAAGGCCTTGAATTCAAGTTCTTCTGTCCTCCAAAAAATGTTGACTGCACACGGGTAGCACAGAACTGACGCCGTCATTATTTGAAGAGGATGAGATGAAGCCAGAGAACCTTCTAGAAGAAGTAGAAGTCCTGGCTCACCCATTTAGAATTGCTAATCATCTATTTATGTAGATGTTGTATTTTCCTCTGCTTTGGAACATGGTGAGGGGAAGGTAGAACGAGAAGTTTTCAAAAGTTATTCTCTTTCTTCATTAGCAGACGTGGGTTTTGTCACTACGAGGTCTTTCTAAATATATGTTTGTTTCAACTTCTCTGCATTCATAACATAGTAAATGCAAGCTTCCAGACAAAATGAAATTTTTCTTTAAAGGTTGAATTCATTGTAAAACCTCAAGATTATACTAACATCCAAACCCTTGCTCTAGTTTTGGAAGATGCCTAGGTAGATCGGCTGAGTCTGTATTGACCCCGGGGCATGGCTAGCGCAGACATTCCTTGAATAAATCTTAAAATAACTTGTTCTTCTTATGATCCATGCTTTTCCCCCCGAAGTCCTGAGCTATAAAAAATTCAGATAGGTTTATGTTTCTGGTTAATCAGAGTTTACTGTCTGCTTTAAACTTAGTGCTGAGTGACACCTGGTCATTATTCTTTGTTGGGAATCTCAGAGGCAGCCCAGCAGTCAAATTCATCTCCAACAGACAGCTGTACTCATGTCCCTGAGGAGAGCCAATTCATAATCCTCTCGTTTTTATTTATCTCATTCTGTCCATCAGAGAATTTTCCAGCCTGATGCTATTAGCATGCAGGTCATGACCTTCTGCATTCCAGACATATTTTCTCCCTTTCTGTGTCTATTGTTGCGGTGTTTATTAAGAAGTCCCTAGAAAATGGAAATGGAGAGAGCAAGATGTACATTCCCTGCCTTCCTAGAAATGGTCTCAGTGACAAGTGGCCGATGAATGCTGATGAGAACTACTTCCCTAATCACGCCTTGTGGTCTGGGGGGTGTGTACTGCAGCTGCTGTCTAGACTACATTCTCTGTTACCAAATCACCAGGATGATCACAAATACTCCAAATTTAAAAAATGAAATGACACCAGATGCATTCATTTTGCCCATCTTCTGGGACTCATTTTACCTTAATAATGTGTCAGTGGCAATAATTACAGAGAGTTTCTGGAATTTCACTCAAGTCACAGATGTGGAAATGCTTTTATGAACTTCAGTTTTGTTATGCTTCAGCATAACAAAATAATTCTTTTGAATAGAGTATGCTCTGGAAATGGATTTAACTTGATTATTTATTCATTTTTATATTATTCATGTCCAAAGACAAAAGAACCTAACGCAAACACTTTCTGAATGGGAACTTTGAATATGTTACCAAGTACCTTAAATCTTAGACACCTGCCTCAAAAGGTTGTTAGGAAATTACATGTGTCACCAGATCTCACCCCTCATTGACTGCTAGCATTGGACAAACTGCTAACATCTCAAAGCCTATTTTTCTTCATTTACTAAACGTTGACACCACATTGTCCTTAGAGAATGATGTAAAAATTAGATGGAGATATTGCAAGCAAGATGAATGAATTATATCAGGTGCTACTAGAGTGTCAGGTCTGCTTATACTCAACTCAAAAGTTCTCCAGTTGTATTCTTTATACCTCACTCCACTCAATAAATTCAGATAAAATTGCTTACCTCAATCAATAACTGCCAAATAATAAAAACGATGTGGGAATACTATGTTAATATCAGTTGTGGTTTTTGACAAAATCTAGCAATCAAAGAATGTGCCTTCCCCTATGAACTGCTCCAAGATTGGACACAAGAGATGAGGTAGTCTTTCCAAGCATTTATAACAGGTGGTACTACTTCCCTGGCGCCTAAAATCTGAAAACTATAGTTTTTCCTGCTTTGTTCAAGTTTTAGGTTCAAGCAAAAAGATAAATCTCATCTGTTCTTTTTTTAATTTTAATTTTATCAGGGTGATGTATAGAGAGAGGGGTTACAGTTACACTCATAAAGTAATAGCACATTACTTCTTGAACATTGTTACCTTTTCTTATCTTTTTTTCCCACTTTCCCTACCCCCACTCCCTCCCAAGTTGTAAAGTTCATTTCCAACAAAATATCTTGTGAATTACTCTAGACATCCCATATATATTAAGCTATATGGCTGGAAATGGAAGTCTTTAGGAACCTGATGGTGACTGAATTAAATAACAAGAGGAACGGTTAAAAACCCAATATAAAAAAATAAAATAGAAGAGCTGAGCACAATGGCTCATGCCTGCAATCCTAGCTACTCTCGAGGCTGAGATCTGAGGAATTTGGTTCAAAGCCAGGCAGGGAACTAAAGAACGTGAGACTCTTATCTCCAATTAATCACTAAAAAATGGGAAATGTTGGGCAGGAGTTTGGCCTAGTGGTAGAGTGCTTGCTAGCATGCATGAAGACCCAGGTTCAATTCCTCGGTACCATATACATGGAAAAAAAGCCAGAAGTGGTGCTGAGGCTCAAGTGGTAGAGCTCTAGCCTTGAGAAAGTCCAAGACAGTGCTCAGACCCTAAGTCCAAGACCCAACTGGCAAAATAAAAAGGGAAATGTGGCTGGCTCAAGCGGTAGGGCGATAGCCTTGAGCTGAAAAGCACAGGGTCAGGGCCTAGGCCCAGAGAGTTCAAGCCCCATGACCAACCAAAAAAAAAAAAAAAAGTAAAATAGCATAAATACGGTTTGATTTCCTTAAGGGAAAGAAGGAAAAGAGAAGAAGTAGTAATAGCATCATGTAAAATACTAGAAACCAAAAGATAGATTAAAAGTCAACCATTTCAACAATTACTGAATAAAATTCAAGAGTGAAGTAGACATGGAGACACTCCACCAGTCTTCTCTAAAGACAGAGCTCTGTCCTGATTGTCTGTTTGCCCCAATTATAAAAAAAAAAAAACCCAACACTTCATGCAAAGCATAGCTTTTTTTTCCTTTTCTTTTCTTTTCCTCCCTCCCTCCCTTCCTTCCTTTCCTTTCCTTTCCTCCTTCCTTCCTTCCTTCCTTCCTTCCTTCCTTCCTTCCTTCCTTCCTTCCTTCCTTCCTGCCTGCCTGCCTGCCTGCCTGCCTGCCTGCCTGCCTCCCTCCCTCCCTCCCTCCCTCCCTCCCTCCCTTCTTCCTTCCTTCCTTCCTTCCTTCCTTCCTTCCTTCCTTCCTTCCTTCCTTCCTTCCTTCCTTTCTTCCTTCCTTCTTTCCTTCTTTCCTTTCTGTCCTGGGGTTTGAACTCAGAGCCTGGGCACTTTCCTTGAGCTTCTTAAGGCTAGAACTCTATCACTTGAGCCACACAACCACTTCCAGCCTTTTCTGTGTATGTGGTACCAAGGAATCAAACCCAAGGCTTTGTGCATGTTTGGGATGCACTCTACCACTAGGCCACTCTCGTAGCCACATCACTTGTAGCCTTATCACTGTGCTTTGCCCAATTTCAGATCAAGACAGGGGCTTAAAACAAGCAAATTTTGGTCCATTGAGAGACATATTTGTCAGATAAAAATATTTCAGAGCTACCTGGGGCAGGCAAAGACCCTTTGAAGACTTCAGTGCAGTTTGCCTTGTCCCTCTGTTTGACACCTGTCCCTGGAAAAAAACCCAGTTGCTGATTCCAATAGATACTCAGCACAACCCCCCCCCCCACATCCACATCCACTATCTGCTATTGGCAAACAATACAACAACAACAACAAAGTTATTTGCTGTACACAAAGACAGATTTTAAATGGAAAGACATAAATTATAAGTAAACAGTAAACTTAAGAAAACTGGTGTGACTATTATTAAGAGACAAGAAGAAAGTCAGGGCAAAGAATGCTACCTTACAGATTTGTTTTAAATAATAAAGAAGTAAAGGCTTGGCACTGATATCTTCCAACTGGAATTCCAGCTACTCAGGAGGCTGACCTCTGAGGACCATGGTTCTAAGACAACTTGTTTTCTTTCCCTAAATCATCTCAGATGCCTTCAGGTCCATCTGGGTCTTATAGTTTTAACCCCTGACTTAAGGGATCTTTATTTTTCACTAATATGAGTCTGGACTCTCTCAATCAGCTCTTTTTCGAAGGCAGAGAGACCTGGTAGTAACTGGATTCCACATCAAGTACCTGCAAAAAATAAAATAAAAGAAGATATAGTTACAACTGCAATAATCACTTTGTATGAAGATACAGATACAATAGCAATCATCACGTTGTATATCATACAAAGAAATAATGTAGAAAGAACTTAAAATATCTGAAAGCAATATGAAATCACCTCTGCTCAATTTTTTACTTATAGAACACTAAAAGTAACAAGAGTAGTTTTTCCAATTCTTATGAGATTTTCATTAAGATACATGCTAGATTTTAACATGTCTTGAAAACTGAGTCATAAAAACTTGAATCTTACATGCTGTTTTCTTACAGAACTAAATTAGAATCAATAAGATTTCTTGAAACTTCTTCCAAGACTTCAAAATTTAACAACAGATTTCTAAATAAAGAAAAAAATGGGTAAAGAAAAAAATTCATAAGGGAAACTAAGAGATTGTTTTTAGCTAGAGGATAGTGGAAATACATTGAAAAATTTACTTGGTGCAACTAAAACAGTTGTTAGAGGAACAGATATAGCTCCAAAAGACTCTATTGATCAAGTGTCCACAAAACAAACAGAACAAAACACAAAACCATACAAAATTGACAAATCAATAAGTCTTTGTGAAAGTTAATAAAACTGATAAAGTACAATCAAGACTTAAAACACAGAAGAGAAAGCAAGTACACATAAATAAACATTAGGGGTGAAAGAGCATCACTACAGATCATACAAAATTGAAATTGGAGCCCGGGTGCAGGGGCTCACACCTGTAATCCTAGCTACTCAGGAGGCTGAGATCTGAGGATCAAGGTTCAAAGCCAGCCAGGGCACAAAAGGACCCAGGACCCTTATCTCCAATTAACCTCTAGAAATGGGAAGTGGGGCTTGGCTCAAAGGTAGGGTAGTAGCCTTGAGCTGAAGAGCTCGGGGACAGCGCCCAGGCCGAGTTCAAGCCCCATGACACACTTCCCTCACCCTCCCCCCCCCAAAATGGATTGGATGCTTTGGTTTGGATGTTTGTGTTCCTCCAAAATTCTTGTTAAAAAAATCTAATCCCCAATACAGCATTGGGCTTTTTAGATAGTAATTTGGCCATTAGGGTTCTGTTCTTGTGAATAGTTTAAGTTTGTAAGAGTGTATCCAAGAGGTAAAATGTGACAACATAGTATTTGTCTCTTCTAGTTGGTACAGCAATAAACTAATATTTTGAAACCAGAGAGCAACTCTCACCAGACAACTGAACCAGCTAATAACTTGATCTTTGCTCTTTCAGCTCCCAGAACAGTGTGGACTAAATCTCAATTATTTATAAATCACCCAGTCATAAGTAGTTTGTTATAGTCACACAAACAGATGAAAATGTTGGATACTGAGGAAATATTTAAACAACATTAACTTATAAAAATAGATCAATTCCTTGAAAGACAAAAATGTGAATACCTTATCAAGTAATTGAAATTTTCATAGTTAATATTATTTAATAGGTGAATTCATAAAGTCCTAGGTTTCATTTCTCCTCTGCATGACTATTAATTCAAGTTTCTATGTCACACCTGTAGCTGTGTATATGCTTCATACTCTTCTATCAAGCTTCTCACACTTGGCTATCTTACAAGGCTTTGGCTCTTATCTTGAACCAAACAAATTTGCCTCAAATTGAACTTGCTGGTCTTCTTATTTTCTTTTTATTAGAAAGCAGGAATCATGGCCGGGAGTTTGGCCTAGTGGTAGAGTGCTTGCCTAGCATGCACAAAGACCCAGGTTCAATTCCTCGGTACCACATACATAGAAAAAAAAGTCAGTAGTGGTGCTGAGGCTCAAGTGGTAGAGTGCTAGCCTTGAAAAAGTCCAAGGACAGGGCTCAGGCTCTGAGCCCAAGCCCAGGACTGGCAAAAAAAAAAAAGAAAACTAGGAATCAATTTCACCAAATCTACTTTCACAAGACAGTCTCACAGGCTTAGTATGTCTTCTGTCATAATTTCATACAAACTTGCTGTAGCTCAGTCTTATGGCAGCCATTCTGCCAGCCTGCCCAGGTGGCAGGCAGGTGGCACTAGAAGCACTGCACCATCCGATTGTGAAGTGTGATGGTTAATGGTGATTGTCAAATTGAGTGGGTAGACAGATGCTTAGAACATTAGCAAAGTATATTTCTGGGTGTGTCTGTGAAGGTTTCCAGAGATGATTGGCATGTGCGATAGCAACTGAGGAGAGAAGATTTACCATGTGGGAAGCACTGGAGTTGGGGCCTTGATGGAACAAAAGTAGAAGGAGGCCTGAGACAGTTCGAAAGGTGATTAGGAGCCTGCTAGCATGGGTTACCATGAGGTGAGCAGCTTGCCACTGACATATCTTGTTACCATGATGCTCTTTGTCATCATGCACAGGCTCATAGCAATGAAAACAGCTGACAATGAACCAAGACCTCTGTAATTTTGAGCCAAAATGAAATCTTTCCTTTTTTTTTTTGTGGCAGTCCTACGGCTTGAACTTGGGCCATGTATTCTTCCCTGAGCTTCTTTTGCTAAAGGCTGGCACTCTATCATTTGAGCCATACCACCACGTTTGGCTTTTTTGGTGATTAATTGGAGGTAAGCGTCTCAGAGACTTTTCTTCCTGGATTGGCTTCAAACCTCGATCCTCAGATTTCAGCTTCTTAATTAGAGAAGAATACAGGTGTGAGCCACTGGCTCCTGGAAAAATCTTTTCTTCTTAAAGTGCTTACTTTCAGCTATTTGTCACAACCATGAAAAGATTTAGTACAGTGACTTTGGGCCTCACTGTCTGTTAACTTCAGGGGAGTTCTGAAGATTCAAAAACAATTAAATGGAAAAATATTAATATAGTCAAGGAAATGATTTAGTTTTACTAACAGATATATACTGTATTTTTAACTCATTGTAGATGATGATAATACATATGGAAAATGACAAAAAAATTACCCAGATAGTGGAACTATTCAATCCAATTTCTTTCTGTTGTTTCATGGACGTGTTTCATAGATTTGCAAACCAATACCAGGAAAAAGGAAGTTATTTTGTTTTAGAAATATATTTCCCTGGCCCTTTCATCATTTTAGTGTGATAAGTCAAGCCACATCACATGAAAGGAGTCAGAGAAATTGAAGCGATAGGAAGGAAACTGAGTTTGTAGGATCTGTATAAAGGAACTGTGGAAAATGACCCGGCAATGAAGGGAGATGAAGATCAACCACGCAGATACATAGGATGCTTATTAACCACAAAAGAACTACAAAATAAAGAGGACTGAGACAGTTATAAAGGTTATCGGGAGAAAGGGGAGAATGAGTTCTAGGCAATAGAAACTGACTTTTGCAAAATAGTCTTTATCAATAAGAACTTTTCAAATCACTGAACACAACATATCTAAAGCAACATGTCTCTACCAACGCGGCTTTTAAGGACTTGTTTCTGATTATAAAGACATAATAAGACAGGCAATGGTGGCTCATGCCTGTAACCCTTGCTACTTAGGAGGCCAAGATTTGAGGATCAAAGTTCAAAGCCAGCCTAGGCAGAAAATTCCTGTGGCTCTATTAATCAGAAAAGTGCTGGACTAGAGTTACGGCTCACGGGGTAGATTATCAGCTGAACGGTACTCAGTGCAAATTCCAGGCCTTGAGTTCATACCTTGGTACTGGTTCAAAATTATTAGAGCCATGCCATGATTACTTTGCTTTGGTGTCAAATAAAAATTGGACTCAGAGAATTGTGATGTACTTAAGACCAAAGAGCTAATGCTCTCAAGAAGCTGTGGAAGCAGAATTAAATAGTGTTTAGCGATAGGAAAAAAATTGATGCTGATGGAAATGCTTTGTCTTGTTTCCAATTTCTTCTGTCTGTGAGTTTTATAGTCAAAAATTGTGAGTTAAAAAAAGTTGAAAATAAAACTAAATAACGGATCATGAATTTTTATTCTTCTCTTGTTATTGAAGATGACTACTAAGTCAAACAGTCTTCAGACTGGGAAGAGAAGGCCCCAGTTACTCTGTAGACATGGACAGCCCATGTCAGGTATTGTCACCCAGCACCCTAGCAGTAGCATTTGAAGAAGGAGGCAATCCCATTTTGGAGTAGAAAACTGAGGCTCAGATACTTGCAGAGAGGTAGCAAGGCCCCAAGTCTACCATAAAGTTAACTCCATAAGCTTGAATCATGCCACATGATGTAGTTGCTTTGTTCTACTAAGGGGGTAATAGACACATACTATTTTTCTTTTACATTATGGGTTTTGTTTTCCATGTAGACATGTAAAGAGTCATGTAATCAAGTCTTTTTCCCCCTCACCAATTAACTTCTAGAGCTGCAAACTTTTCAATTTGGGATGTTGAAACACCTAAGATTTCTTTTAGTCCTTTTATGAAAATTTCTTCCCTTAAAAATACTGAAATATTTCAGACATTTGGAGTTTATGTTCATGCACAGTGCCAGCTAGAGACCCAACTTATTTTTTCTCCATTAGCTGTTTTTTTTTTTTTTTTTTTAAATCTCTTGTCCCCACTGATATACAAAGCTGCTGCATTTCCCATGTTTAACACTCACCTGCCTGTGGAATGATTTCTAGACTTTGGTTTCTGTTCCATCTCTCTGTCCACTTGTATATCAATACAGTGTATCAACTATCTCAGCTTTATGACATATTTAACACCTTAGAAGGGCTAGGTTTCCCTCACTGTTCTTGGTCTTCAGAATTTTTCTCACTATTTTTTCATAGTTATTCACAGGTCTTTTCCAGAATGACAGGATCCAGATGATTCTGATGTTTTCTTGTTGAACTTGTAAATAAACAGTTCCACTTTGGGATTTTGAACAAAGGGACTTATGAGCTGCTTTGAAACTGTAATCTCTTCACAGATTAAAAAGGTACTTACTGTGTGCTTTGTATTGCTGGGTGTAGGACTCAGGCAGTTAACAGAGAAGGAGAGCATGGAAGGAAGAATGGAATGAAGGTTTATGTTCACTGAAATTTATATTTGTGATCCTAATCCCTAATGAGATGATGTTGGGAGGTGAGGCCTCTGACGTTTGGAAGGTAATAAAGTGATGAGGGTGCATCATTTATGATGGATACTAGTGTCCTCGTAAATTAGACTCCACAGAACTGTCTTGCTCTTCTCACTATGAGAGGATACAACGAGAAGGCTACCATCCATGAACCCAAGAGAGGACCTTCATCACACATGGAAGCTGCTCCCGGGCTCCAGAACAACAAGAAAGAAATATTTGCTGCCTAAGACAAAGTCTTTAGACGTTTTGTTATATCAGTCTGAGTTAAGGAGAGATACACAGCTAAGGATCAATGTTTGATTGCTAAAGAATTAAGAATATTAGAGTTGAGGGTTTGGAAATGCTGCTCACTAGAGTTGAACGTATGTTTAGAATACATAAGGCCCATAAAAGAAATGCAAATCAAACAACTCTGAGATTCCACCTCACTCCAGTTAGAATGGCCAGGATCAAGAAAAGTAATAACAACAGATGCTGGAGGGGATGTGGCCAGGAGGGATCACTACTACACTGTTGGTGGGAGTGCAAACTCGTTCAACCACTATGGAAAGCAGTATGGCTTAAAAGCAGTGCCTCAAAAGACTAAACATAGAGCTCAACTATGACCCAGAAATTCCACTACTTGGAATTTACCCAGTTATCCAGAAACAAGGACATACTAAATCCACTAGCACAATGATGTTCATTGCAACACTATTTACCATAGCAAAGATATGGAACCAACCCAGATGTCCTTCAGTTGATGAGTGGATCAACAACGTGTGATATTTATACACAATGGAATTCTATGCTGCTGTCAGAAAGAACGACATCGCCCCATTTGTAAGGAAATGGAAAGACTTAGAAAAAATCATATTAAGTGAAGTAAGCCAGACTCAAAGAACATAGACTCAATGATTTCCCTTATTTGTCATGATCAGTAGAAACCTTGGACTCTCCTAGCAGAGATTCACAATAGAACAAAATCTAGATACATAAGGCCATATAGTATGAAGCTAATTGAAAAGACCTCCAGGATATAGAAACAAAAGCCATATGAGTGATTGTTGTCCTTACTGTACTATATTATCTCTCATCTCTTTTGCTGTCCCTTAGTTATCGCATATTGTTACAATATTTCACCATGTTATCTGATATATTTTATATATGCTTAATTGGTTATTTGAAATAGGATAGGGAAACGAGGAAATCAAGATGAGTTGGGGAGGGAAATGGGGACCATGACATGAGAAAGGGTATCAATGTTTGTGAAGTAATGCACCTTCTATCTGGTGAATATAATGTAACCCTTCCATTAATTGCAATAAAAATATATGAGAAAAAGAATACATAAGGCCCTAGATTCAATGTCTAGCATGAAAAACAAAGAAAGAAATAAAAAAGAATAATGGAGTTAGATAAATTTGATAGATAGTAAAAAAAATGGTGAACTATAAGGATGTGGATAAGATCATACAGTCAGTAGATGTCAGAGTCTGGAAGAGGACTGGGCTGGTTCTTGGTCAAGCCTTCTTTCCATTATAGCATACTTCATTTATTCTTGAATATTTGGTAATGGATTTTTGATTTTTAAATAAGATGTAGTAAACTGCAGTTTGTTCCAAATTCTTCCCCCTTTAAACTTCTCACTAAAAGTCCACATTAAAAGAAAGTGAAAATTCAGGTATATTTCTTCTTCATTTAAAGCTTTCATGGAAGATTAACAAGAGCTGAACTAAAGCAACAAGACTTTAGAATGTGTTTTCTTTACCTATACTTGTAAGGGTATCTCATCTATTCATGAGATTTCTACAATCTATCTTTTTTTTCATGGCTTTTCATTGATAAAATATCTTAAGCCATCTGGAAAGAGCTGGAGCTTCATTTCCCTTCAGCAACAAAACACTAGAGGTAGTGAGGGAAGAGAATGAGCTATCCCTGGAGAAATGGTTTTGTTAGCCTGCAACTGCTAGTTCTCGAGATAACGTCCTATTTTCCTCCACAGTAAAGAGCAGAACAGTGAGAGTGAATCTCTCTGAGGGGTTTTTTGGAAGAGGAAATGTTATGATTTATGGATTCCAAATGCAAACTCCTTTAGATTAAAAAATGGGTAATGTTTTTCAGCCAGCTAAGAGGAGACAAATATCTTCCAAATTAAAAATCAATGACGATTAATGGAGGGTGAAGCTCAGAGTCCAGGTTTATACTCCCAGGGTTAAATTTGAATAAAAATTGTGATCTCTGCCATGTCATGCTTATTATTTCAGCAATGCATATCTGTGTTAATTGCTTTCCATTCATGTGAAAGGCAGTTTAAAATGTGCTAAAATGTAAACCAAATGCATACAGCTTTCCTTCATTGGAGCCAATTTTTTTTTAATGCCCCATTTTCCTAAAATATATACCTTATTGCAGGAAGAAGTTGAGTGACATGGCCAGAGAAAGTCTATTGTATATTAAAAGCCTGGGAGCTGCATGTGGCTATTTATAAAATGCTCTGCTTCTACCATCTGTTTCCATGTTCTCTCATCTCTTCATCTATGCCCTTCTCTTCCTGAGATGCTTGCTACAGCTGAGTGAGTTTCACATCTTATCTTTTATTTTCTTTCTTTGATTTGGGTTCTTTGTTGATATTTGATATCATGTGAAGACTGTCTAATGGCGTGGCTTGTATTCTATTCTCCTCAACTCTGTGCTTGGCTTTTGGTTTTGGTCCTTCCTTGGGCTCAGTAACACAAGTCTACCATGTTTCCTGCTCACCCTGCTTAGACACTGAGTGAACTAGGTGGAACAATGCTTCTGAGGTTGGCAGAGGCCTTGTCCTGAGCCAGAAGTCAGCAGGGTAAGCATTCCCTCTTTTGCTCTTCCCAACTCAATCCTGGTTCCTGTTGCTGGTTTCCAGTTCTGCTCCTCATGGTAGCTTTCTCCATCAAATCTGAGCCCATTTTTAAAATCTCTCATTTTTAGATCCACTTGATTATTTTTTAGGTCACATTTTTATAGGTGGAAATTGAAACTCACACAGTAAATGGTCTGAAGAGGGTCCATGAGTACAGATAGAATATAATTAGTAGATTTTCACCTAAATTAATGTGAAATTTAGGACACACAGGAGGGAAGTGGGAAAAAAGACCAAATTTGGAAAGTGTAATAATAAATTCATGAGTGCTTTTAAGCTTCACAATAACAGCATATTAGTTTGCTAGGGGTACCAGAGCAATTCACTGTCACATATCCCTGGAGGCTCAAAGTCTGAGATGTGGGTATCTGGCTTGCAGCTGGCTGCCTTGCTCTAGGTCTTATACAGATTTTCCCTTTGTGTAAGATTCACTGATATTCCTTGGTGTCCTAATTTCCTCTTCTTATCAGGACTCCAGTCATACTGAATTAGGATCCACTGTAATAACCTTGTATTAGCTTAACTACATCTATCAGGGCTCTGTCTCTAAATATAGTCACATTTTGTGGTATTGGAGAATAGGACTTGTGTCCCCTGAATTGTGACACACATTAACCCATAACATCTGGTGTAGTTAGAATTCTTAAGATCTCCATTAGCTAATGATGAAAGAAGATATAGAGAGGTAAGTAGCTAGCTGACGTTTATGAAGAGGATAAGTGGTAGGACCAGGCTGTGAATACAGACAATCTGCATTGGAAACCTGCAGAGTGTTTAGTGTTCAGTGTCTTGCTGAGAAAATGTTCCATAATGACACAAATGCAGCTTAAGTATTGTCCACTGGCCAACTTGTGCTGCATAAAGATATTTTCCTGTAAAAGACAGTTGTTTCTTTTACCTGCCCAGTGTTACCCAGATCCCTTGAATTTTCTTTGCTGATGTCAGAAAGTCAGATTGGATACACATTGAATGTAGAATGTCATGTGAGACATGTGAAACAGAAGAATTGCCAAGGAGATGTCTATGTATGTATGTATGTATGTATGTATGTATGTATGTATGTATGTATGTATCTATCTATCTATCTATCTATCTATCTATCTATCTATCTATCTATCTATCTTCTATGCTGTTCAGGATATGTATAATCTAACATCTGGATAAAGACAGCCATGTACCTAGGCATAAAGAGCACTGCTATGTCACTGAGTATGTGTAACACCTGAGGAAGGTATAAAGACAGCTACAGACATGGCAGGAAATACTGAAAGGAATAATAGACTTTGCTCTCGAATACCTAAGCCTTGCTCATTTGTAGCTAGTTAAATTTGAAATCAAGGGAATATGAATAAGTAATTTTAATCTCAGAATTTTCATTAAGAAATTTAACTACACCTTCATTTTATGGAAGCCGCCTATAGTCGATTAATCTTTTTCAGAAAATATCTTTATTGTAAAGGTGATGAAGAGGAGGGTTACAGTTACATAAGTAAGGTAATGAGTACATTTCTTTTTAAATGCTATTACCCCTCCCTCATTTTCTCCCACTT
The DNA here is from genome assembly GCF_031878675.1 of Megascapheus bottae. Classification (NCBI taxonomy): domain Eukaryota; kingdom Metazoa; phylum Chordata; class Mammalia; order Rodentia; family Geomyidae; genus Megascapheus; species Megascapheus bottae. The sequence goes on along the minus strand of NC_143517.1, from coordinate 7,595,158 downwards.
ACCCCTCCCTAAGCCCCTCCCCTCATGTTGTATAGTTTATTTCTATCATAGTGTTAAGTAAGTATCACTGCTGCATCCTTTGTCCTGCAGTTTCTGTGATTCCATGTTTCTTCAACAGACCAGATAAGTTTATATACAAGACAAAGGGTACAGAAAACTAAACCAGAAAAAATAGAAATAACTGTACAGGACATAATATACAGGATAGGAACAGGAACCTTCCGTTTCCTTCTTGGAGCTCATGTCTACACATTTCATTATATATGGTCCTGTGCATTTAGCGATTGGACTATTGTGAGTCCCTGTTAAGAATATTCTAGTTATTACAAATGAGGGAAATCATGCAACCTACTTTTTTTTTTCCAGTCATGGGGTTTGAACTCCGGGCCTGGGTACTGTCCCTGAGCTCTTCAGCTTAAGGCTATCTCTCTACCACTTGAGCCATAGCAACACTTCTGGTTTTCTGGGGGTTAATTGGAGATAAGAGTCTCTTGAGTAGCTAGGATTACAGGCATGAGCCATCAGTGCCTGGTTGGGGTGGATGTTTTGAGGAGTGTTTTCCTGGAAGGGAAGGCTGTGGTTCTGTAGTGGTTGGACATCCTATTGCTTCATACAGCAATGAATCTGACAATGCCCTGTGAATTGCAACCCTAACATGCTGAGTGAGAGAAACACCTGTCCTTAGATTCAATAAAAAAAAGATAAACCTGCTATTAAAAAAATGTCATGGTATTTGTCAGCTGAGTGAGCCACTGCAAGACAATGCCAGTGAAACGAGGTCCAGGAAGGGCCTTTCCCTCAGTAAAAGAAAGGTCCAAAAATTAAATCTCTACTCAGTACCTGTAACAGTCCAAAAATTTGCACAGCTACAACAAAAGTTTCTGTAATATAAATGTAAGAGTCCACTTCTCACATAAATTTCAAATCCCTTAGTGAATAAACTAGAGAATACATTTTCAACAATACTAAAGTTTTAGGCTCTTCTCAAACTTTAATGATTAACTGTTAATGATTAACAAAACAAACCATAAACCTTTTTTTTGTCATAGATCTGTCACTGTCAGGAGGATAGATGTTTAATATTTTCCTTCATAGCAGAGAAAGCAGGAGAATAGCAAATGTAACATTTGTCTGAATTTGAATGACTACAGTTTAGAAAACTGAGTCCTTGTCGCTTATGTATTTCATGGGCTGGTTCCTGTGTTGTGAATGCTATGTTGGTGCCTTTTCAGACTCTAGCAGGTAATCTTAAAGACTGTGGATCAATTTCCAAATTCATTTCTGAGGAATTGGGGGCCTAAAGTTTAGCATTCTTACATTTGCAGAACTTGCTATGTGATGCTGGAAGTGACATTTGGGTCTCGGTTTCCCAGGTCTATTCTTATTCACAGTTATTTCTGTAAGCCACTGAGGGACGTGCAGGACACTTTCCCCATCACAGAAAACATTATAGAAATTTTCAGACCACACACATATTGTGATCTATGCATTAAGGACAATTTCATCTAAGATGGTAATCGCAACTAGTAACCACTATCACCAACCCAAGTATATTTCCTCTTCGTTTTAAATCATATTCGCTAAGGTATTCACAATTCCAAAGCCAGGTGCAGCTTTTATGTGCTGCAGGATAATTAAGTATGGAAAGCAAGCGCCAAAATCCCACATGCATGCAGGTTTTACTGCAGCTGTGAACATGTCAGTATAGTAAGAGAATACTGAAAACAATTGCAGCTGATTAGTGTGAAATGCCAGCACTTCTTTCTAAAAAGGCTCAGAAGGGCAAAGAAATACCAGCCTTCAGAGAGTTCTGCAAAACTATGATATTTATTATGCCGTCAAAATGATGTCATCAGTGATAAAATAAAATAATCATAGTAGATTGGGTCTCTACTCAAAGCAGAAGACAAAAGGTGGCAATATTAGATGTAAAACACTAGCATACTGATGATCTGTGCAGACACATTGCCCTATGGTTGGGTTGTCAATCCATTTAGAATTTCAGAGACTGGAACAGTCCTTGGGATTGTTTTCTTCTGCAAGGTTTTGGTAAAAATGGATATGCCTTGTTTGGTTGTTCCGTTCTATTTGAATGTTATCGAATGTTCATAGTCAATCTGGAGATATTGAGCAGTGAATAGGATGTGTGATGGGCTATCCTTTAACGGATTGCTTAGAATTCCCAGGAAAAAAATAGGCATTCATATGGAAAGGCTGGGGTACTATCTACATAAGAGGAGTTGGAAACTGTCCTTCAAAAGGGCCTTCCAGGGAGAGTGAGTGAGCAAGGGCACAGGAATGTTCACGTGCAGATACTGGACAGGGACAAGACAGTGCTACAGAGGAGAAAGTTAGAAGTGAGGAGCAGAGGATTGAAGAAGAGCCAGGTTAAGATAGACCTTAAGCTGCAAGGAGCATCTGATGGAGAAGGATTAGAAATAATGCCTCAGAAGTCTTTTCAGCCTGCTTGTTCAGCACCAATGCAGGTTGGATTCGCAGCTGTCCCCTCTGATTATGTAGGTCTGAACACTGGCCATATAACCCAGACATGGTCAGACTTTGAGATAATTAAATCACTCATTTCAAACCCAAATTATGTCCAAAGTAGAAAGCGAGTTACAAATGTAACTTTGAGTTCTACACTTAAGCTAGGCTAGGTCTATGATAGAGTTCTAGATCTTTGTGTGAGCTGAATTATATTTTTCCTCTCTCCCCTGTGTATACAGATTGAAGCCTTAACTTTTGGTATTCACTATGTGATTTTATTTGGAATTGGAGTTGTAGAAGTGATTGGTTAGGATGAGGTCATACTGGAATAGGATGGACCCCTTAGTCAAAATAATAGATGGAAAGGGAAATTTGGAGGCAGATGAATACGTAGGGAGAATTCCATGCGAAGAGGAATATTGAAGTGATGCTTCTGGCCATCAAGTGGCACCAGTGACTGCCAGAAGCCACCAAGAGATAAGGGAAGTCCCGAGCAGATTTCCCTTAGTTTCCAGAAAGAATCAATCTTGCAGTCACCTTGATCGTGGCCTATCCTCCAAAATCCCGAGGAACTGTATCAGTCACCTTGAGTGTGTTTTAATTGTAGAAGCTCCTGACAAACTATAAAAGCATCAATGACTGCATGACAAGGTAGCAAGACTGTACCAGCTGGAAGTACTCTCCATATAGGGCATAGATGAAATGAATGAGGTTTTCTAAATTTCACAGAATTTCCCCTTGTAATTGGGTGCAATGTCTGCCAGTTCCATTTCATCTGAATGCTAAATTATCTTATGCAAAATTGGCTATGGAATTTTTCTTGTTTAACTTTGTGCTGTCGTGGCTGGCTAGACTAGAGCAGTGGTTCTGAAGTGATTCGAGTGGAGGTCATGCTACTTTATCCTTGCTGCTTATCAAAGATCTATTACGCGTAGTATTTTAGTTCAGGTACCATGACGAATGTCAAGTTAAGAACACAAAAATCCCTGTTTTCAAACTAGTCTAATGGAAAACATGGGCCTGTGCGTTAATCATTATAAGACAGAATTTAAATTGATAAGTGCTCTGAGTGAAAATTTATTTCCAGTAATAGTGGGCTAAGTTATTCCAACCAAACCTTTTTGTGAAAGTGATCAATTATGCTGGATGAAATATTTATTTAAATGACACTCTAAAAGCCCTGGAGAAATAGACAGGATTGAAGGACCGGGGCAGTTGGTGGCAGTGCAGGAATGCTGAGTTAGGAAGCAACATTTATTGCTTTTCTTCATCAGTGGGTGCACAGCCCAATCAGAAGCAAGGATGCATGCTGTATCTGGAGAGTCGAACCCTTCTTTAATGTGCCTGGAGTCATGAAGGGAGAGCTGCTGATAGCCACTTAGCACCTGAAGGAGGAGCTAAGATATTTGGAGAAAGAGAAACCAGATCTGAGAGATAGGTTTAGAGGCCTTGTCTGAACCTGGTCACTTAAAAGTCAAGAACTTGCCTCTTCATCTGCTTTGAGCATTATGAGCCAAGACACAATAAGGACACCTGCACATCCATGTTTATTACTGTACTTTTCACAATAGCCAAAATATGGAAACAATCCTGATGGCCCAACAAAAAAATGTAGCACCTGTCTACAATGGAAATTTACACAGCCATTAGAAAAAATAAAATAATGTCATCTGCAGAGAAATACGTAGAATTGAACAAATCATGTTAAGAGAGGTAAGCCAAGACCAGAAAGATAAACAGTGCATGTTCTCCCTGATATGCAGAAGTTAGAATAAAATGCACTTGGATATGACAAATTACACAGAACCCCAGATACATACAGTGAGAACCAAAGAGGATAGCTTTAGGAGAGAATCACAAAGGGTTTCCAAGCACCTCTTCAGATGTATGCAAACAACACACATACTGAAGTGAGCTCCAAAGATATAGAAACAAAGGACACAGAGTCAGAGGCAAAATGGTAAAGTGAAGCAATGCAGTGCAGTGGCAGCAGAGGCCATTGAGGAAAGTGAACCATGCAATCTGTGAGTGGAGAGGGGAGGGAGGGAATAGGTGAGAATGAGGGAACAGATGACACTGTGCAATAGAAAATGTACTTATTGATACCCTTTCACATGTCTTGGTCCCCATGTATGTGAATTAATGCACCTTCTATTTGGCAAATATCATATAACCCTTTTATTAATTACAATAAAAAAATCAAAAAAAGAAAAGAAAAAGAAAATGTACTTATTATCTGATGTATGTAAAGGTAACCTCACTGCATATTACCTTTAAAAGAACAATCAAGTAACTCAGGAAAAAGACAAAGAAGTTACCTTTTCTTTTTTTTTTTTTTTTGCATTTTGCTCTTTGGCTTTTGTTCAGTTTTCTTCTCTTAAAACAGAATGACTTTGGTATAAGAATCACCTCTGATTGGGAATTAGTCCAGTCACCAATGACTTGGATGGGTTATTTTTAAAAGAGAGTTACAAGGAAAGAGATATGGATAGTTTCTGTGCTCTAGAGTGGCAGGGGGATGGGAGGGGGAGAGACAGAGACAGAAAGAGACAGAGACAAGGACAGAGAGAGACAGACAGAGACAGAAAGAGACAGAGGGACAGAGACAGAGAAGCTGTACATGAAGACTAAGAGAATATAGCTTCTCTAGATTCAAGAGAGAAATAGTAGATACATAAATGGAGAGACAGAAGAGGGAAAAGTTGTTGGTGTCTGGCTACAAGAGAGGAATGATCACCAGGCAACTTTTTAAGGAAATGGACAAATATAAAAAGTTTTGTATAAGTAGAGGAAGAATTCAAGAGAGTTCTGGAGGTGCCAGAAAGACACAAGACCTGCATCTGATATGGAGGCACCAGTGGGAAGCAAAAGTAAAAAACCAGGAGAAAAAAGAGGACCACTGTGCTCCCTTAACAAACCAGGATGGACGTCAGTGAAATTCATATCATGAAACCAGGAGCCATGCAATAATCTGTGCACAGGTAAGTCTTTACCACTGTAAAGTTAAAATATTTTCAGAGAAAATATGCTAATTGCAGCTTCCCAGGTTTACCATGGTTTCCCAGAGTACTGCAAAGAATTCATCTTGAGAGGTGACTTGAGGGTCTGATTCCATCCAGCCAGGCTTCTGCTCACCTGCAGAGAGGCTGAGGAGGCAGCGTTGATGATGCTTACCTCAAGGTAAGTGTTTTGGCTTGGATGTTAAATGTTCCCAAAGGCTCATGTGTTGAGATTGTGGTCCAAGCTAACAGTGCTTTCCACCATGACACTTCTGCCTTACTACAGACCTAAAAGCAATAGAGACAACAGGCTATGTACAGAACCTTCTGAAACCATGTGCTAGATTAACCCTTTTTCTCCCTTGTTATTTTCTCAAGTATTTTGTCACGGTGACAGAGAGCTGAGCAACACTATTTTTATTTTTTTGTGGGTCATGGGGCTTGATCTCAGTCTGGACACTGCCCCTGTGCTCTTCAGTTTAAGTCTACCATCCTACCCCTGGGCCTGGGCATTGTCCCTGAGCTCTTCAGCTCAAGGCTACCTCCCTACCCTTGAGCTAAGCCCCACTTCCCATGTTCTAGAGGTTAATTGGAGATAAGAGTCTCAGGTCCTTTTGTGCCCAGGCTGGCTTTGAACCTTGATCCTCTGAACTCAACCTCCCAAGTAGCTAGGATTACAGGCCTGAGCCACTGCATCAAGCTCCAACACTGTATTTTTGTTGACAAAAAAAACCTATGCTTAACTTTGAAATTGTCTCTGGTTCTATCAGTGCATTCTCAGAGAACTGTAATGACTGATATAGCTTGCATTTATCCTCCAAATTCACTGGAACTTCCTGTAATCTTGCTGTCAGATCTACTAACTCGGGCCACTTGCTTTCACTAGGGCAGTTTCAAAGGGAAGGGCTTCTCCCGTTTGTGACTTGGGTTTCAGGCAATGAAATGTAGGCTTTCCACAAGAGGTCCCCTTGGGACTGGGGGAGGCTACGGTGACCCCAGTGATGCTTTTCAGTCCCAACAGCAAAGTAAGAAGTACTGTTAGAATGTAAGGTAAGATGTGCATTTAAGGAAGATCTACTTTTTGCTGAGAAAAGTGACACCACAGTGTACCTCCTTCTGTTACACATGCTGTTTTCAGCAGCACACCAGGAATATGAGCCCTGGGTGATGCTATCTGCAATCAAAGGAATTTGCATTTGACTATAAGCAACACATTTTTTTTTTTTTTTGGCAGTACTGAAGTTTGAACTCCACATTTTGTGTTTGCCAGGTAGGTATTACACCACTTGAGCCCTCAACTTTTATTTATATCCACACTTAAAAAAACTGCTTCCAGGAGCTTTGCAGGAGCTAAAGTTTTAAAGGGTAGAGGGTGGGGAAGAATTAGGGAGGGGAGCTATCATATTACACATTATACGAGTCAGCTTTTTGTCTCTATAAAAAGTAGCTGAAAAAGTCAGCTTACAAGAAGGGAAGGTTTATTTTGGCGCATAGTTTGTGTGTAGTAGGTTGGTTGAGTTGTTTTAGACCTGTGGTCTAGAAGCATATGGAGGGAAAAAGTGGCCAAGGAAGCTTTACACCTTACAATAGCAAACAGTTAGAGAAAGGGCTGGAACCTGAATATCTCAAAGGTAGACTTTCCAGCTTGGCATGGATTGTTTATGCCTGTAATCCTAGCTACTCAGGGGGCTGAGATCTGAGGATTGCGGTTTGAAGCCATCTTGTGCAGGAAACTACGTGAGACTTTAATCTCTAATAAACTACTCAGAAAAAGCTGGAAGTAGAGCTCTGGCTTGAGTGGTAGAGAGCTACCCTTGAGAAAAAGATGCTCAGGGAAAACTCTCAGGCCCTGAGTTCAAGTCCTAGGACTGACAAAAAGGAAAAAATAGAGTATACTTCCTGGTAACCTAACTTTCTCCCCCACTAGGCCCTACTTACTATGGCACATCACAATGGTGCCATAGGCTAGTGACAACTTTTAACAAATGAGACTGGGGAACCTTCAAGACCTAAACTCAAGCATATTTTTAAATAGAATAGAATCTTATTTAAAGGGGCTGGGATTTGGCCTAGTGGTAGAATACTTGCCTAGCATGCACAAATACCTGGGTTCAATTCCTCAGTCCCACATACATAGAAAAAGCTGAAAGAGGTTCTATGGCTCAAATGGAAGGGCTCTAGCCTTGAGAAATCCCAGTGACAGTGCTCAGGCCCTGAGTTCAAGCCAGGACTGGCAAAAAAGAATCTTATTTAAACAAACTGTTTTGCAAAGAGTTCATTCACCAACTGCCCTCCTACTAGGTCATCATGACAAGGTTTTAGCAGGTATGTTTCACTCATTGCATTGCAGTCACACTGACTTTCTGTCACTTGAAAATTTCGTGCAATTCTCTACTTCCATTCCCTCGAGTGTTCTGCATGCAGCTGTTGAGGAGCTCCATACTTTCATTTTATTCATTCCTAACTAAGTAAAATAAAAGCAATAATTTTAAAGAGAAAAAAACAAACTGTTCTGGAGTGGATGGGGAAGAAAGGAAATCACTGCTTTAAATCCACCAAAGGTCACTGCTAAGAACTTTATATTAATATTTTGAAAATGAACATAGTTTTTCTGGCCTGTGCAAAAGATCACTGGGTGATATCTTAAGAATGATGTCACTAAAAGTAAATCTTTCTTTTTTCATTTTGCAATTTGTTATATTCGTGAACCTGAAAAGCCCCATCTTTTCTTTTTTTTTTCCCTTGGCACAGGTAGAAACTTTCTTTTTTTTATATGTTTTTTTAAATTGTAATTAATAGAAGGGTTACATTATATTCACCAGATAGAAGGTGCAGTAGTTCACAAACATTGATACCCTTTCTCATGTCTTGGTCCCCATTTCCCTCCCCCAACCCGCGCTCCTCATCTTGTCTTCCTCCCTTTCCTATCCGACTTCAAATAACCAAATACACATATATACAATATATCAGATAACCAGGTGAAATATTGTAACAATATGAAATAACCAATGGACAGCAAAAGAGATGAGAGATAACATAGTACATTAAGGACAACAGTCACTCATTCTATGGCTTTTGTTTCTATATCCTGGAGGTCCTTACATTTGGCATCATAATATATGGCCTTATGTATCTGGATTTTGTTCTATTGTAAATCTCTGCTAGGAGAACCCAAGGTTTCTACTGATTATGACAAATGAGGGAAACCATTGAGCCTATGTTCCTTTGAGTCTGACTTACTTCACCTAATATGATTGTTTCTAAGTCTTTCCATTCCCTTACAAATGGAAGCCCCATCTTTTCTGTCGGTCAAAAATGAATTACTCTTTTAAAGACATTTCTTAGCCTGAAGGCCCCACACCAAAACATCTCTTCCAATAGTATATTGTAGATGCCCTTGTCGTTATTAATTTCTTTCCTCCCAGGCCCTCTGTTACACTTGCTAATATTTTTATGACAATCCATATCACAACAACTTGACTTCAAAATTGCTGATATATCTGTTTGATTCTTCTCCAAGACTATACCTCTAGAGGACTCTCATTCTTCTTTATATTCCCCATGATATCTCTCTGGGCATGGAGACTTTTGGACAAGAAACCCTGAAGAAATACCATTTTTCTAAATTCTCAAAAGTTATCATTTTTTTTCCATCAGCATAAGGCATCTGAGTAAATAGTTTCCATAATGAAAATGAAGTAGCTGTCTGTAATATTCTCAAAATATCTGCGGCAAAGTTTCTGTTTCTTTGAGAAGTCGCAATGGTAAGAAAGTATGACAGTAAATGACTGAGGATAAATCTTCTCTAGTTGTAACTTCTGTCAGTATTGTCTCTACAAATGGTTGAAGTATCTAGTTCAGTGGCTGTCAGTGTACCTCACATTCAATTGACATATGTGAGGGACTTGGGAGTTCTTAAATATCTTCATTATTCCAAATCATTGTTGGCTACACACTCTTCCTCTGAAGTCTAGGTTTAGGGCTATCAAAACTGTTTGGATGGCTGTACCTGGGAGTGAAATCATGATTTATTTATATAGATTATTTCTCATTGAGAAATAAAAACAGGACTGGTTGATTATCAGTGATTGGAGATTTGGGGCTAGCTTTGCTTTTCAAGGAGTTTGGGTAACAATGATTTAATTCAGTGTGTGTATAGGAGAGTGGGTTATAAAAAGGCAATGAAAATTCAGTGTCTATATTCCAACCCTAGGAACCTGGGAATAAGTTGTTTTAGGTTTCAAAAGGGATTATGTGATGTGGTTAATGATTTAGAGATTCAGGGGATGTAAATATTGTGGTCATGATAAGAGGTTAAGTAGGAAACCAGAGTATATGAAGAAGATATTCATGGAATTGAGAGGTAGGGTGACACAAAGAAGCCATGAGCTGAGTACAGTTGGCTTATAGAAAATAGGACAAGGATCAGCTCTATTATAGAAGTGGGAACAAGCCCTGCTGACACCATGAGTTTAGGTCTTGGAGATGATGTCAGGCTTCTGGTCTTTAGATTGCAAGAGAAGTTTACGATGTTGAAAGCCAGTGAATGGGTGATAATTGCAGCCACAGGAAATGGATGTGGAAATGATATAAAATAGCAATTATCTCCAACACATTTGAGAGTCAACTACGTAGCCTTCATGCGTAGCTCATATTTTTTTCTGGTACTAACGTAGAACAAAGCTTTGAAAACTAGAAGCACAAAAATCAGTGAATGTAGGGTTTTCTTTAAAGATCAGAATAGTGTGGAAAGGACAAGCTGAATAAGAGTTTTTAAAAAGCATATTAAAGTATGGAATAAATAGGGGAGAATTGGAATGGTGTACCTCCTTAGAATAACTAACTTACAGTTTCAAGAGATGAAGAGCAGAAAGTTGGAATATGTGCTTTGGGAGTGATAGGGAAGGCAAGGGATGGAGGGATAAGAGAATGGAGAGAGGAGGGATGGATGAATGCAGTCACAATAGTCAATGTTCATATGTGAAAATGGAACTAGGTAGTGAGGGATGGATGAAATTGGGAGGTATGGAGAAGAGCCATGGAAGAGTCATTGTACTCATAAAGTGAAATGTTGAACCGAAAATATGTTGTACAATTATTTAAAGATAATAAATATAGATAAAAATGTTTAAAGAGGAATTCACCAAGTTCTTTTTTAATCTTTGATGTGAAGCTCCACCTACTGTTGGAAAACTGGTATGAATAGAAGCTGCTCTTAACATCCTTATCATTTTTTGCTTTTGTTTTCACTGGTTGTGGGGCTTGAACTCAGGGCTTGGGCGCTGTCCCTGAGTCTTCAGCTCAGGGCTATCACTTGAGGCACAGTGCCACTTCCAGTTTTCTGGTAGTTAATTGGTGATTAGAGTCTTATGGACTTTAGTGCCTTAGCTTGCTTTGAACTGATATCCTCAGATCTCAGCATCCTGAGTAGCTAGGATTACAGGCATGAGCCACCAGTGCCCAGCCCTTATCATTTTTTAAAAAACAGAAATTTTGGAATTGTTATCACAGGATCTGGGAAGGCTCTGATATCTGTAAAAGAGAGTCTGCCTCATTTAGATTGCTTGCAAAATGCATAGATTTAACCCACGATAGGTTATGAAATCACATCTTCATTGTAAGTGGAAGTTAATTGTAAGCATGGCAAATATAATTTTGTTCCATAGTGCTTGAGTGGAAGGAAGCAAATGATTTTGTTTTTGTTTTTATTGTTTTTGTTTTCCTAAATCAATTACATTTGAGTTGGTCACTGCTTGCTAGAGTTGGTTGGTTATTTACAATTTGTCATGCTTGGCGTTGAGAAAAATTTTCTCTTTATCTTCTGGGTTTGATGAGGCTGGCTGTGCTCATAAGCACAAGATCCAGGTGTCTCTATGGTTTTGTACTGTATTTCTACTCTTCAAAATGATCCTAGAGTGAAAATCAGAGTCAAGGGAGTGTGTGTGGGATTACCCCAGCCTATGAACACTATGATGGGGATTTTTGCGGGGGAGGTGGGGAAGGAGGCCACAAAATAACTATTCAGCACAGGCTGACTTGATTCTTCTCAGCAAATCAGGTCCTATCGTGCTCTTTTAGACTCTCTTTTCCTAGCAATAATCACAGGAATTGTTTAAAATTTATTTTTATTTATGTTTTATTTGCTTTTGCCAGTCCTGGGGCTTGAACTCAGGGCCTGAGCACTGTCCTTGGCCTTTTTCCTCAAGGCTAGCACTCTGCCACCTGAGCCACAGCACCATTTCTGGCTTTTTCTATGTATGTGGTGCTGGGTCTTGGTGCATGCTAGGCAAGCACTCTACCACTAGGCCAAACTCCCAGCCCAATCACAGCAATTTTTGTGAAGGTTGTTTCTCTGTCCCCTTAGACTGTGAGTGCCATGACAAAGGGAACAGATGAGGATTGTTCATTGCCTGTATCACGTCAAGAGGCATAATGTTCCTCCAAAGAATTGAGCAGGTGAAATGTTATGGGATATAAGCATGTCCAACTAGACTGGCTTGTAAGCAGTTTTTCTTAGACTAAACAGACTCTAGATTGGACACACTCAGCCTAGAGCTTAGAAAGAAGTTTAGGGCTGCATGTCTTCTGCATCAAATGAGGGACACAGTTCAGGTTAGAGGGCATCAGATACAAGGTTAGGCCAAGTTGTTTCTTTTCTTAGCAAAAAGAGATTTTTTTTTATTGTTTGTCATGGGCTTATTTCTTAATTCTTGATAAATGAATACTATATGAATCAGTTGATGTAATAAGTACTCTAATGTGTGTGTGTGTGTGTGTGTGTGTGTGTGTGTGTGTGTGTGTCTTGGTACCAGGATTTGTTCTCATGGATTTGTACTCTTGATTAGTTTTTTTTGTTTGCTCATAGCTGGTGCTCTACTACTTGAGCTATACCTCCAGCCTAGCATTTTAGCTGGTCAATTAGAAAGTGAATCTTGACTTTGCTTCCCAGGCTGACTTTGAATCTTTTTCTTCCATGTCTCAGTTTCTTATGTAGTTAGGATTATAGACTTGAGCCACTGGTGCCTGGCAAATCCTCCATATGTTTAACCAATAATGAGTCTTTGGGAAGAAACAAGATTGCGCAGACTCAACACAGGCTTTTGAATAACATGGTCCTAGATGTTATTTATACTCTGCCACTTTTTACTGTCTGGTATGGACCAAGTCACTAAAGTTTTGTGGGTTTGTTTTGGCATGTGAAAAATCATTTTAACTCAGTCCATTAATTATGGCAGATAATTTCTAAGATCTCCAGGAGATGCTTGAAACCAGATACAATGTCTGAATTTCATACATTTTATTATAAACTTTCATGCTTTACTTAAAAAAAGCACTTTATGTCTTCTTCCTTTGTGCATTTAAATTGCCAGCATCACTACTCTTATGTTTTGGGGTTATTGTTAAGTAATACAGGGATTACTTGAATGCAAATACTGCTATGCTTGTAATGGTTCATCTATGCAACTAGTAATTGACTATTGGGTGGGTAGTGCGTCCAGTATGAATGGATGCATGAAGAGATGATTCATATCTGAGGTGGAACAGAACAAGGTGGCACATAAATTTCATCAGGTAACTGAATGATAAACAATTTGAAACTCAGAGATTGTATAATCTCAAAAATATTATTGGACTGCTGTGAATTATAAGTAAAATATAAGAAAAAGAAAACTATAGGTAAGAGAAGGACTACTATAGTTTTAGTTACCCATTCCTGACTTTCTTCTCTTTTCCCCTCTTGCCTCCCACCTGTTCACTACAGGTATTAAAGATGCTCCAAAAAACAGACAGGCCTTATGTTAAACTCTTGAAAAGAAATGAAAGATAAGATACACTGGATGAAGACAGTTTAATCTTCAGAAAGAAAAGAACCTAAAAGTAGTTTATTTTTTTAGACCCTCAATGAAATAGCTAAGCCAATAACAGCTATCTATTAAATGTGCAAGTATTGAACACAAAATGAGAATAATGTCTCTTAATAGCTCATATTTATTGTCCTGAAATGATTAAAAATACCTACCTACATAGGGACTCGGAAACTTTCTTACAAGTGGGTGGAAATATAGGCAATTTTCCAAGAGACTCAAGAATCCTCTATGTGAAAGAAATGATTGCTATTTTGGTTCTGAAAAAAACTTTGGAATTATTTTTAGACATTGTAGTTTTTACTGAAGAATATAGCAGGAAGGTTCTGTGTTCAGTCTCTTCAATGTTCACAAATAGGTAATATTAACTTTACTATGGATAATATATAGGATCTCCAGGTTTTAAAGAGCAGGTTGGAAATATATTAGTTTGATTCAAAGTTACTGGATAATTTTAGAGAAATCGTTCTTATGTGTGCTTTGCCTTTGTGTGTCAAACATTTGGCCTTTCAGAAAACTTGTATTATTCCATTCCATCATCTGATCCTCAGGTTGTTTTAATGCTTGCCTTTTATTCAGTTTAAATCCTCCTCTTCTTCTTCCTCTTCCTTCTTGTTTCCTCTCTCTCTCTCTCTCTCTCTCTCTCTCTCTCTCTCTCTCTCTCTCTCTCTCTCTCTTTCTCTCTCTCTCTCTCTCTCTCTCTCTGCATATATATGAGCACTAGGACTTGAACTCAGCACCTCAGGATCTTGCTTTTTTTTACTTTGCTGAAGGCTGGTGCTCTACCACTTGAGTCAAACATCCAGTTCTGGCCTTTAACTGCCTAAATGGAGATAAGAGTCTCACAGACACTTCTATCTTGACTGGCTTTGAATCTTAGTCCTCAGACTTCTGCTTCCTGTGTAGTGAGGATTATAAGCATGAGCCAACGGTGTATGGCTTATTTTTCTTTAAAATTGTTTATTGTGGCTTATGCTGGTACATTGTATGCATTATGCGTTTCCAGTATCTTTTAGGTTGTTATCAACTGGATCTTGGTGTCTTGTCAAAATGTACATATTGAAGCCCTATTTCATAACGAGATGTATTAGAGGGTGGGACCTTTTGGGGCTGATGAGCTGAACATCTTTATAACAAACGGAAGAGAGTTAGCTTTCTCTTTTCCCCAGGGGAAAATACAACTCAAAGAATGCTGTCTATAAAACAAGAGAAAGACAGTTTCCAAGGACCACTTTGCCTGATACCATGATTTTGGGTTTCTCAGCCTTTAAAATTGTGAGATTAATGCCTGTTGCTGATATCAACCAGTCTATGGTGTTTTATTATAGAATCTCAGCCTATGACATGGATCTTATCTTCTTCTGAAGGCAAGCTAGACTAGTTTAGCATACAAGATAGAAGGAAAATGCTAGCAACACAGAAAGCAGGAAGCACAGGGACCGTATACACCATTGATGTTTTAAGAAATGATCACTTGCAGCATGCCAGTGCTCACACCCTTATCCTAGCTACTCAGGAGGCTGAGATGTGAAGATGGTTGTTCAAAACCAGCTCAGGTAGGAAAGACTCTGAGATTCCTATCTTCAACTAATCACCAAAAAACTGGAAGTGGAGTTGAGACTCCAGTAGTAAAATATTAGCCATGAGCACAAAAGCTCAGGAACAGCACCCAGGTCCTGAGTTCAAGCCCCAGGATGGTCACACAAAAAAATGATCATTGCTCATTGGTCACTCCTATAATCCTAGGTACTCAGGAGGCTGAGATTTGAGGACCACAGTTTGAACACAATGGAGGCAGACAGATCTGAAATAGTCTTACCTCCAATTAACCACCAAAAAGTCAGCGGTGGGGCTTAAGTGGTCGAGTACCAGCAGTGAATGAAAAAGCTAAATCCTATTGAGAATGTAAGGCCTGCGATCCTGAGTTCAAGCCCTAGGACTTGCCCCCAAAAAGTGATCACTGAAGAAGTGGATGAGTTGAATATTTTCTAATAAAAACCAGAACAATGACTAGAAATAGTGTACCAACAATACAATACTTTTGTCTTCAAATCAATGATTTAGCTGATTGTCTTGGTGTTATAGCCAAGATTGTTGTTATATCTTTCTATGATTGAGTACATAACTAATTAAAGTTGTAATTTTACAACTTTTCAAAGTTATAATATGTGGTACAGTAATAAATTTCTGTATGATAACACCATTTTTGTTATTAATCACAAATTTTATTTATCTTAAAAATAGAGCTATCAAATTATTTGAAGATAGTTTATTAATTTGGTGAACTTGTGGCATTATTTGCTTATTGTTTTGTTACCAACCCTAAGACTGCAGGGAATTTAGCCAATAGATTTCTTCCTGTCTTGTCCACCTCTTCACTCCATCCTTTATCATCAGGACTATGTGACGAGCACAGCTCAGGGTGGCAATATTGAGCTCTCATATAAGTTTGAGGGAAGATATCGATTTCAACAGTCTGGAAACATATCTTTAGTATGGAGATAAGCAATTAAAGGGCAATTATTAAATAGTCAATAATGCTATTCCCTTGGAGAATGAATTGGGAGAGTCCTCCCACCCCCAATACACACCTCTTTTGACTTGTTGCAGAATTTGCCACTTAAATTTATAAATTTGCATTGATAGATGAGTTCAGTTCAGTGTGTTCCTTTTTGATTTAAGCAGTTTCCCCTGAAGGGATAAACTGTGGTGAGACTCAGGCTTTCCAATTGCAAATCTTATAGATGCATGTTAGTGGAATCTATAGTTTGTGTTAAGAATGATGCATGTGATCCACAAGATATACCCTCAGGATGAGATGCCAAATGAAAGTAGGAAAATCACCTTCAGAGATAATTTGTTACTGATGACAAGAAAGGACAAAAGCCTTTTAAATCATAGGGGAAAATTCTCAGGAAAGTAATATGAAGACAATTTAATAAACTTGGCTTAATTAATGATGACATTTGTTATATTCAAGACAGAAAGGTAATAGTCTGTGTGGATATTAAGAAAGAAGTAAAGACAAGGAAGAATTTTTTCAATATTCCTTGAGTACAGTCAGCTTCAGATGACTTTGGGAAAAATAACTTCCCTAAGGCTGAGAATAAAAATGTAGCATGACACTGTAGATCTTACTAGTTCAATTGTCATTGTAAATGCATTTTTTTCCCTCTTGCTTTACCAATAGGGAACCTGGCATATTAATCCTTGTGTGAACAAGTAGCTAAAAATCAGCACAGACCAGCTTAGAGAGAAAGAGCTTTGAATGGCTCACTGGGGAAGGGCTGGCCTCCATTCTGGAGTCTACAGAGAATCCCAACTTAGAAAGGGTAATTACAGCTGCTAGTTTAATGCTCTGTAATTGGCATTTTGCCATCCTTAATATTTTTACCTGTTTGTTTTATTTGGTACTGGTATTGGTGCTTGAACTCAGGGTTGGGTACTTACTTGGTTTTTATTTTTGCACTCAAGGCTGATGCTCTACCATATCTCCACTTCAGGCTTTTTGAGGGTTAATTGGAGACAAGAGTCTCTTGGCTTTGAACTGCAATCCTTAGATTTCAACCCCTTGAGTGGCTAGAAATACAGGCAAAAGCTACTAGAATCTGACTCCAAATATATATTTGTTCTTTTTTGCCAATGCCAAGACTTGAACTCAGAGCTCAGCTTAACACTTTTACTTTTGACTTTGTAGTTAGTAGGTGACATCTAATGGGACAATGGAGTCTAGGCTCACAAGCCTTTGCCGTATGAGATTATCTTTTGTGGCCACTTTCTCAGTCTCTAAGGCTCCTGTCAAGAGTTTTCAAATTTAGCAAAAAGAGAAACAAACAAACCAAGATAGAGTGTCTAATTATATTTGAATTTCAGATGAACAGTAAACAATTTTGAGGCATAAGAATTTATCAAAACTTGACTTCAGGCTGAGTGTGGTCGGATTAACAAGTCAGCACTCACTCCCATTTAGGGACCTCTCATGGCTGCACGGGAGTTAGTACAGGGCCGGTCTGTTCACTGTTGCAATGCCAGCGTTGTAGGCACACTGAGTTTTTTTCTACTCCAGCTGTGATGATCAGGTTGGTCCATCATTATTCCACACTGAAGGGAATACTGCACGTAAGAATTAATGAAGGAAGAGAGAAGGAAGCTGGCAGTCAAACAATAAGGAATAATCCAACTCTAACCAAACAGAGATTTGGGGTCCTAACATATACTTCTCTGCAAAATATGGACAACAACAAATATATAAACAAGCAGTGAGTCACAAGAACTGGGGGGAAAAGCCTTGTAACCTCTACACATAAGGATGGAAAATCACAAAAAGCTCTCCCCATACTCCTACACCCTTGAAAGGAGCCCAGTGGCTGCCTTGGACTCTCGGACCCACCGGGGGCTTACAGCACTCTAAGGCAAAAACTTCTACAGCACCTGGCCTGGACAGCCAGAAAGAGACAGAAACCAGTGGGGAGTCACTGCAACACCCAGACAGAGAAACCCCATAGCACCACCGATAAGTCTACGACCAATGTAGCAGAACTGTAGGAGCATCCCAGTGGCCAAGGGGCTAGATAGGTCTTGGCAAGCATAGCCAGCCACTGGAGTGTGACCTAACCTGAACACCTGAATCTAATCTCTCCAGTCACCTCTGCAGACTTGACCGAGCTCCTTCCAACTAACCCAAATAACTAAAGCACAACAAAAGGTTAAAAGAGTCATGATGAATCAAGACAAAAAACTGAATCCAAAACCTAACAACCACCCAGGGAAGGACTCCAGTGAGAGTGAAGAAGAGATGGAAAAACCATTAAAATCATTAAGAACCATTAAAGAAATGATGATGCTTTCTAAAGGTGACATGACAATAAAATAACAATAGATAAATAAATATAAGGTAATGATAACAGAATTGGTCAATAAAATAAAAGGGGAGATACAAAAACAACTTCAAGAGCACAAAGAAGAAATGACAAAGAAAATCCAAGACTCCCTAAAAGATACGGAGAAAATAATAGATATGCTATACACCTCATTAGAAGATGAAATAGACACTTAGAACTGATCTCAGAACTGTAAAAGGTTTTCCACGTGTAAATCATAATGGAATCCATAGGTAACAGAATAAGTGAAACGAAAAATAGAACTTCAGAAGTTGAGGATAAAACAGAGACACTAGAACAAAAAGTCAAAAGTATGGGAAACACACTCAGAACCTAGCAAGGAGAAATCCAGGAAATGGCAGCCTCAGCTAAGAAATCAAATCTACACATAATTGGGATCAATGAAGGAGGAGAATTTAATATTAAAGGCATCAAAAATCTATTAAGTAAAATAATAGCTGAGAATTTCCCCAGTCTTTTTTTGTAAGTTTAATTTAATTTTCCTGTGAAGGTGATGTACAGCGGGGTTACAGTTACATAAGTAAGATAAGAAGTACATTACTTTTTGAACACTGTTACTCCTCCCTCATTTTCTCCTGTAGTACCTGGCCCCCCTCCTTCAGGATGCCCCAAGTTGTAAAGTTCATTTCCAACATAGTGTCTTGTGAGGATCACTGTTGCATTGGTTTACCCTTTCTCCTTTGTCTCACCTTTTTAAAATTGTAATTAATAGAAGGGTTATAGTTATATTCGTCAGATAGAATATGCATTACTTCACACATGTTGTTTCACACCCTTCTCATATTTTTGTCCCCATTTCCTTCCCCATACCCCTTCCCCTCATCTTGTTTCCCCCTTCCCTATCCTATTTCAAATAAACAAATAATCATATATACAATATACCAGATAACAAGGTAAGATACTGTAACAATATGAGAATAATCAAGGGACAACAAAAGAGATGAGAAACAACATAGTACATTAAGAAAAACAATCACACATTATATGGTTCTTGTTTCCATATCCTGGAGGTCCTTTCATTTAGCTTCATCCTATATGGCCTTGTGTATCTAGGATTTGCCCTTTTGTAATCCTCTGCTAGGAGAGTCCAAGGTTTGTACTAATTATTACAAATGAAGGAAACCATTGAGCCTATGTTCCTTTGAGTCTGGCTTACTTCACTTAATATTTTTTCCCAAGTCTTTCCATTTCCTCACAAATGGGGCGATGTCGTTCTTTCTGATAGCAGCATAGATTTCCATTGTGTATAAATGAGACATCTTGTTGATCCAATTATCTACTGAGGGGCATCTAGGTTGGTTCCATATCTTTGCTGTGGTAAATAATGCTACAATGAACATCATTGTGCTAGTGGCTTTAGTGTGTCTTGTTTCTGGATGACTGGGTAAATGCCAAGTAGTGGAATAGATGGGTCATAGGGGAGCTCTATGTTTAGTCTTTTGAGGAACTGCTATACTGCTTTCCATAGTGGTTGAATGAGTTTACATTCCCAAAAACAGTGTAGTAGCAATCCGATCCCTCCTGACCACATCCCTGCCAGCAACTGTTATTAGATTTCTTGATCCTGGCCATTCTAACTGGAGTGAGGTGGAATCTCAAAGTTGTTTTGATTTGCATTTCTTTTATGGCCAGAGATGTCGAGCAGCTCTTCATGTGTCTATAGGCCATTCTTATTTCTTCTTCTTCAGAGAAGTCTCTCTTTAAGCCTTTGGCCGATCTTTTAATGGGATAGTTGTTTCTTTGGAGATTAGATTTGGAGTGATTCATTTTTTTAGCTCTTGATATATTTTAGATATGAGGCCTTGGTCTGTTGGATGTCTAGTGAGGATCTTCTCCCACTCTGTGGGCTTTCTATTTAGCTTGCTAGCTATATCCTTTGCCATACAGAAGCTTTACAGTTTAATGCAGTCCCATTTGTCCCGACTTTGTTTAATTTGTTGTGTTTCTGGGTCTTCATTAAGAAATTTTTGGCCTGTGCCAAGTTGACTTAGTGTATCTCCTATTCCTTCTTGTAAAGTTTTCAGTGTATCTGCTTTTACCTCGAGGTCTTTGGTCCATTTGGAGTTAATCCTGGTGTCTTACCTTTTTTTTGATTCCCCTTCCCTTCCCCAAATCAGATAAACATATATGCAAGACACAGGGTAGCAAAATTAAAAAAAATACAATGACAATGGGGGATAAATCACAGTGGGGGAAAATGAAAGAAAAGGAAAAAGAAATACACATAGTGCATTAAATACAACCACAACCTCTTGTTTCTGTACCTTGGACTTTATTTCAATTAGCACCATTTTATATGGTTATATGTATACAGCTATTGAGCTACTGTGATCCTCTGCTAGAACTATTCTAGGCATAGGATACAATGAGAAAAATCATGGAGCCTATGTCTCTTTGGGTCTGGCTTACTTCACATAATGTGATTTTTTTCCTCCAAGTCTTTCCATTTCCTTATGAATGGAGCCTTGTCACTCTTTCTCATGGAAGAGTTCCATTGTGTATATATACCACATTTTTTTGATCCATTCATCTAGAGGGGCATCTGGGTTGGTCCCATGTCTTAGCTATGATAAATAATACTACTGTAATGAACATAGTTGTACTGGTAGCTTTAGTATGCTCTTGTTTGTGATCATTTGGGCAAATGCCCAGGAGTGAGATGGCTGGATGATAGGGGAATTTTAGGTTTAGTCTTTTCAGGGACCTCCATACTGCTTTCCAGAGTGGTTGAATCAGTTTAAATTCCACCAACAGTATAGTGGCCTTTTGGCCACATCCACTCCAGCATCTGTTACTATTTTTTTTTTTTTTTTTGGTAATGACCACTCTAACTGACTCAAGGTAGAATCTCAGTGCAGTTTTGATTTGAATTTCTTTTATGGCCAGAGATAGTGAACAGTTTTTTTTCCCCATGTAAATAAAGAACATTTAAGGTTCCTGAAAGTGGCTGCCATGAAGGAAATTTCAAATGTCTAAGTGTTTTCAGGGGCATGTTTGTTTTGCTTTTGAACCAAGGCCTCAAATTTCATTTTTCATTGAGTTCAGCTAATTATGTAGTTGATCCTGGACTCTATTAGTAGGGAAGAGTTGTGGCTTGTTTTCAGTTTGCTAGAAGTGGAGACTCAATATTGATAGAAATCTCCAGCCCTTCTCCGTTTGTGTATGAACTTTAACTTTCTTATTCTAGCTGCAAGGACCTTTCAATCTCACACCTAACAGACTCCAAATGAGAAAGTACTGCTTTCAGCAGGCTGTGATGCAGGGTGATTGCTCCAGCTTAGGTGAGTCCTAGTGGTGTGAAGTGTGATTACCTGGCTTCAGTTGAGAGTTCATCTCCCTGCAGAGAGAGAGAGGTGGGGGGAAGAGGGAGAGAAGAGTTTGGTAAGAAGGAATGGGGAGAGGAAAAGGGAGAGGGAAAGAAGCGGGGATGGGGGGAGACTCAGCTTAGAGGAAGTCATTACAAGATGATTGCAGATTTTACTTTATTTTGATTCCTCTACATTTAGTGAGTATGATTCTCTTTCCCAGGACTTTTACCTCGAATTGATTCATAACCTTAATTTCAAGAAACTGCAAAGTTTATTGTATAACCTAACAAAATGCAAACATCCTTTGTAACCCAGACTAAAGGAAGATCTGCAAACTGAGCTCTATAAATGAAACTTCCTTACATGGAATGTTATCTCAAAATTAAGTTTGGGGGACACACAAACAAATGTGCAGATCAGTATATAACTTTCTATCTTATTTTATTTACTGACTAAATATGTAGGATGTACAATCAAATCTTGTAGGCTCAAGTTTATGTAATTCTATTAAAATGTAAAACTCCCAAGTAAATTCATAGCAGAAATTCCAGGAAGATTGCCTGCCCTCCCTGCCTCCTTTCCTTCCTTCTTTCCTTCTTTCCTTTCTTTCTCCCTTCTTCTCTTATTCTTTCTAGTGAAAGAATAGCTTCTTATTCCTTCCTTTTTTCCTTTTCTGTTTCTTCTTTTTGCTTCTTTTTAAGCCTTAGAACTGGAAAAGTATATTTTGAATTGTTGAATAAAAGCATAGTCTATAACTGATTTGCTGGAATTTTTTGATAAGTGCCTGAAGAACAAAATAAGGGGTTTTGAGGGACAGTCTGCTTTAATTGTGCTGTTGTTGGGTGACTTGTACTTTAAGAAATTGCTCTGGTGCATCCATCAAAGCCATTTTAGTATAGTGATCTAGTGAACTAGTTGCTGGAAATGGCTTTCAGATTCAGAAGAGTCATGATAGAGTGAATCTCAAATTACCCAGAAAAGACTCAGAAATTACTTGGCAAGGCAAAGTTTTACCTCTGCAGAAGGATATGTAACTAAAAGAGTCAGATTGACAAGGACACTGGGTAGACAGTCCACCTAGGTTTTAGCCTCATCTAGTCACTAACCCTTATTCCGAATGATCACAAGTTAGATTCCTAGTCTATTTGATTGCTTTTGCAATGCGTCAAGAGATCACCAAATCAACCACTCAAGAGTAGAACACTCAGCCGAAGAAGCACCTAGTCAGAAACATGACTCTGTTCAAAGCAGACTGTGGCTCAATGGAAACTGCTTTTTATTTCAACAGGATTCCATGGTTCACAGAAAGAACACATGGACAGTTTAGAGTGCATAACAATTTAGATGATGATGGCTGCCCCTAAAATAATGATGCTATGTCAAGTGATCAATTAGACAGAAAAGATCTTAGTTGCCACACTGTGTCCTGGGAAATACTGTAAGGGCGTGTCTTTACCTTTCAGACAGTCAGAGGTATTTTTCACTTCCTGTGTTTTGAAGGGGACAATTTTGTATATTAAATAGCATATGAAACAGTTTATTTTCTGCTTCTTACTTCAGAAATAAAAAAAATATTTCATACATTGAGGTGAGTGAACTGTCTAATGTATCTTAAAAGACATATTGGGACAGTCTCCAAATAAGTTCTTAATGTACAGAAAAATGTTTTTGACCTCTTAATTGAGTGGAAACCTCTCTGTGACTATAGATTTGTTTCTAAAGAATAAAAAATTACAAGATTGTCAAAAGAAATTAAGATGGTTAGCAGACTTGAGAGTCCTTAAGATACTACTCAAGAAATGATTTGACTTTGCTGAATATGTAAATGTAAGTAAAACTTAGCTTGAGCTATTTCTTGTAAATGCTAATACTAGAAAAAAATGGAATTCACTAAAAGAAATGAATACACAATTACACGATTATATAATCAGGGCCTTTCCAATGGGAAATAATTGAATCTTTTATTACTTTTTATTATATTTTCTATATTAACATGATATTGGGTGAAGGTGTTTAGCTAACGTTATTCTCTTATCTGCTGGTAATACTGTACATGGTAACATTTTCAGAGAACTGATCTAGAATATATACCATATTTAAAGTGATTCCAAGAAGAGGGGATATAGTTTGGCAGTGAATCCTTGCCTAGCATGTACAAGATGCAAAAGGCCCCGAGTCTGATCTTTAGCATTGTACAACACATGAAAGATAGTCATTTGTATCCAAGAATTCCATTTCTAGGAAATGCTTACAGAAAATAAACATTCAAAAACAAACATTGTGGCATCCTTTTAACTAGCAAGTAAAGAGTTAATAATACCTTTCCTCGTCAATACGAATGGATCAACCATGTGACAGTGACTTACACCTATAATTCTAGCTGCTTGGGAGATTGAGATTGGGAAGATCATAGTTTTAGGCCAGCTCAGGCAGGAAAGGTTTTGAGATCAAAATCCAGTGGCTAAATGTGTTGGTGCATGTCTGTGCTTCTAGCTGTATGGCAGGTTAAGACTGGATGGACTGTGGTTCCAAGACAGCTGGGAAGAGAAGTCTATCAGATTCCACCTCAATGGAAGATGCTAGCCACGGTGGTATGTACCTGACAACCTAGACACAAAGGCAGGCAAAAAATAGGAGGATAATAATCCATACATATGTCTGGGGAGAAAGCAAGGTTTATCTAAAAAGTTACCATTATAAAAACAGAAAAAAGAGGGACAGGAGTTTGGCCTAGTGGAAGAGTGCTTGCTTAGCATGCACAAAGGCCCGAGTTTGATTCCTTGGTACCACATACATAGAAAAAAATCCAGAAGCGGTGCTGTGGCTCAATTGGTAGAGCTCTAGCCTTGAGAAATCCCAAGGACAGCGCTCAAGCCCTGAGTACAAACCCCAGGACTGGCCAAAAAGAAAACAAACAGAAAAAAGCGCTAAAGACATGGCTCTGTGACAGTGAAGCTTTCTAGTAAGGTTGGGGTTCGTGTTTGAAGTCCAGTACCACCCAACAGAATGAATCAAATAAATTACAATACATCTGCACAATAGAATAAACCATACAACTTTAAAAAGGGATAGCAGCCACGGGTCAGAGATCCTAGCTACTCAGGAGGCTGAGATCAGAGCATAACAGTTCAAAGGCAGTCTGGGCTTGAAAGCTTGTGGGATTCTTATCTCCAATTAACCATCAGAGTTCATGCATTGAGCAGAAACCTGAACTCAAGCCATAGGACTGGCACACAAAAAAATTTGGTATATAGAGGTTATTGACAAACATTATTGGATTTAAGCACAATAAACATATGAATGATACATATTACGGAGGTAAAGCACAGGTTGCAAGACAGAATATACAAGCTGATTCCACTGTGTCCATAAGGAGCATTTTAAAAGAAGCTATTCTAAGCACACAAAATACTTGTAGAATACAGAGAATGAGCAGGCTACTGAGGACAAAGAGGCCTATTTTCACTCATCTTATATTTTCTACATAGGATTAGCCATTATTTGATATGTTTAGAACTACGGAAATCACGTACAGCATAAAAATTGTGCATCCTATGAAACATTTGGGGCCAGTGCCTTCTAAATGAGTAATGAAATATTAATCTTGCTGTATTGATTTGCCTCTGGCCGTTTGGAAATAGCAAAATATTACTCTGATTTATTTTGAAATCTCACCTTCCCACATCAGTACTTAGAAAGATTTTGCTTTTCGTGACTGAGTAATATGTTATAACATATCATTGATGCTTGAAACATCCACTGGTATTTTCCTTTTTTACCCAGAGTCTGGAAGAAAATGTTCATATCCTCATTCCTTCAGAGAATAGCTATGTTGAAATAGAAAAAAAATGAGGTGAGGGAGGAATAACATGAAGGAGGAAAAGAGCAAAAAGGAGAATAGATGGAAATATTAAGATTGGATCCGAAGAATGGGTGGAACCAACATTTTGGTGGGAGCAGTACTACACTTGAAATTCAGGATCCTGTGTTTGTTAAGTAAGCACTCCACAACTAAGCCACACTTCCAGCCCTTCCTTTGCACAGTTTTTGTGTACATAATTGTAAATTGCACATAAGTAATATGTACATGTTTTCTACATATCTTTTTGCACAGGAAATTGACCCAAGGGCTGAGAATTAAGGGAGCATTAAGGTTATTTTTGCATTGCGTTATAATTGAAAGCTCAGTCCTCAGGCTTGGTACCAATGTACAAATAATGAGAATAAGAATCAGAGGAAAAGGAAGATTAAAGTGTATTAACTTGCCCTGTAAATGAGGAGTTCAGGAACTTCAGTCTCAAAGTCTGCAATCCTCTTACAGAGGGGCTTGAACTCAGTACCTCAGCACCCTCAAGCCTGGTGCTCTCCAACTTAAGTTACAGCTTGATCTCTCACTTTGGTGATTAACAAAGTTAAAATTCCCACAGACTTTCCTTCCCCAGTTGTCTCTGAATTACAGTCAGCTAGAATTACAGATGTGAGCCTGTGAGCCACTGGCACTGGACTGGACCCCCCCCCCCCCGGAGTCCTGGGCTTGAGCTAAGGACCTAAGCATTGTTGGACTTTCTCAAGGCTAGAGACTCAGCACCACTTCCGGCTTTTTTTCTACATATATGGTACCGAGGAATCAAACCTGGGTCTTTGTGTATGCTTGGCAAGCACTCTACCACTAGGTCAAACTCCGGGCCCCAGGAAGGACTGGTTACTTTTGAGATAGGGTCTGGCTTCCTGCCCAGGCATGTACAAGTATTTCAACCCACCTATTTATGCTTTCCATTAAGTTAGGACAACAGGCACGAACCACGGCATCCAGGTATTGTTTGTATTGTTTGAGATAAAGTCTCATGAACTTCTTTTTTTTTTTTTTGCCAGATTGGACACTGAACCACAATTAGCTTTCCAAGTAGCTAGGATTACAGGCACTGTCACCTGCACTGCACTCAGTATTTTGTGAAGTAGATTGAAGAGCAGGATTGATTGATTATTGTCTACCTTCTATTTGGGGTCCTTATACCAGTAAGAGTCTGGCAGAGAGTAATGTGCTTGTTAATATCCTTAAACAGACTTGGAGAAAGTGTCTACCTTGTATCAGAGGTCAATGTTTCTGGTATAAATATTCTTACTGGGGTTAATTTTATGGTAACAGTTACCTGGCAACATTCCTGAAGATCCCTTCATTGTCTTTCTGGAGCTGGTAGGAATTGGCTACCACAAACCACATTAAACTATAGAATGAATATAGTACTTCATTCTAGTGTGTAAATTTTATTTGAAGATCTGACAGACAAAACATTTTTACATTGTTATTTTGTGTTGGAAATTTGACCTTCAGTGCAGTAATGCTGAGAAGTGGATCTGCTCTCTTTGGAATATTGGATGCCTTTATAAAAAGGGTTTGCAGAGGTGAGTTTTCTCCCCTCTGCTCTTCTACCATGTGTAAATACAGGTTACTCTCTTCTAGATGTTGCAGTTTTCCAGTGCCATCTTGGAAGCCATGCTTGTGCCTTGATCTTGGATTTTTAGCCTCTAGGACTTTATAAATTATGTATCTATTCTTTTCTTATTTCTTTATATTTGGTGCCAGCCTTAGGGCTTGAACTGAGTTCAAGCCCCAGATTCATGCTTGGGTTTTTCCTTCAAGTGCTCGACCATTTGAGCCACACCTCCACTTTTCTGTTTGCTGGTTAACTGGAGGTAAGTGTCTCATAGACTGTTTTGCTTCAGGTGGCTTTGAATTGTGATCCTCAGATCTCAACCTCATGAGTAGCTAGGATTAGAAGTATGAGCCATTGATGCCTAGAGAATTTTGTAGATTATTAACTAAGCAACTCTGAAGCAATAGGTACGTCTTGTATATTGTTCCTCTCTCCAAAGTTCTCCCTGCTCTTCTATCCTGTGCCAAACGTCATTGGAGCCTTAGGTAATAATACTATATATTGTTAGTTCACCCACTGTAGCCAAAGTGCAAACTTGATGAGGAATGTAGCCAATGGAGGTTGTGCATGGATAGGGGTAGGTGCCTTATGGGACAGTTCTATAACTTCCAGCAATCTTTAGGTTGCTGCCCAACCTAAAACTTCTAAAAAGGGGGAAAAGAAGGCATCCAAATTTGAGGAAAGAGTATAAAATCATTTCTGTAGCTATAATGCAGGTTAAGAATATAAATAAATAAACATTATGCATAAATAATATACATATGTTTTCTATGTATCATTTTGCACAGGTAAATAACACAAGGTCTGAGAACTAAGGGAAAGTTAAGATTATTTTAGCATTGCACTATAATTGAAAGCTCAGTCCTCAGACTTGGTGCCAGTTTACAAATAATGAGAACAAGATTTAGAGGAAAAGGAAGATTAAAGTGTATTAATTTGTCCTACAAATGAGGAGTTCAGGGATTTGAGTCTCAAAGGCTGAAGTCCTAATGAAAGACAATTTCTGGCTTTTATAGAAAGGCTCAGGGGCTTGGCTCCAAGGTATGGGAAAGAGGGCTTGTCTCCAGACTAAATGTGGCCTGGGTTCTCATCTCCTATTTACTGCTGTCACATCTCTGAAGCTTTATGTCTTATTTAACAGAAGCTCACACCTTTCTGTGGTCAGCGAGCAAGAAGACTGGCAGTTCTCCCCATCTGCTCCTTTTGAGTAGCTGGGATTTAGGCATGCACTACTGAGTTTGGCTTCAAATGATTTTTGGTAATGTTATTTGAAAATGAATTCGGTTATTTAAAATAGAGTGAAATAGGATAACATACTTAGGACAAAGTTTAACTACAGAGTCTGTAACGAGTTAAACTGAATGACCTTGATGAAACAGACTAAGGGCACAACTAAATAGAAATGTACCCTATTTTTATGGATAGAAAACTTCTTGAGAAACTGCCAAATTATCTCCCAAGACATTTAAAATAGTTTTATAAGTCCAATTAATCTATATTTCATTGTAGCTCTTATTTCCTTAACATCACAGTTAAGAAGCTACCACTAAATCTAAAGTCATTAATCACACACCTATGATTTAGGAATTTTATAATGTAGTTACTATTTAGGTCACTCATCTGGTATTTTTTGTACAAGCTCTTAAAGATAATATAAGTAAACACAGAAATAAATGGAAATATAGCCTAGAAAATCTTAATCAATTTTGCTCATTTACATGCTCATTTTCTCCTAATATAAGTTGTATTTAAATGTCTTTATAGGTAATTTTCATATTATTTTTGTTTCTAAAAACTGCACAACTGTTCCTGTTCTCTTACTACATGAATTTATAACCAGACAGTCAGGTATTATGCTTGTACAGCAAGTTGCCCTAAAACTTAGTGGTATCAAATCACAGTAAACTATTTCATTTTATTCCTTTTTCAGGATGAAGAATGATGGAAGGGAGCCAAGTGCCAGTGGCTCCTACCTTAATCCTAGCTATTCAGGAGCTCAGACCCAAAGGATTAATATTCAAAGCAAGTAAGAGAAAAGTCTGTGAGACTCCATCTCCACTTAACCAGCAAAATGCCAGTTTGGAGGTATAGCTTAAGTGGTATAGGGCCAGTCATGTGCAAGCAAGCGAAGCAGAGCAAGAGGCATTGAGTTCAAGTCCTAGTACTGACTTTGGTGACTTGTCTGTAATCTTAGCTACTGAATGGGCTGAGATCTGAAGATTATGATTTGAAGACAGCCTGACAAGATGGTCTGTGAAACTCTTATCTTCAACTAATTGTAGAATTGTGGCTCAAATGGTAGATTGCTACCCTTGAGCAACAAAAGCTAAGGGACAGCACCCAAATCCTGAGTTCAAGCCCTATTGCCAAGCCCCCCATTGTGCATGCATGCGCATGTGCGTACACACACACACGCACACACACACCCCAAAAATAAAAGAATGATGGGGGCTTTCTTGATACTCCTCCCTTGGGTCCCTTAGGGTCTCTCAATATTTTCACTGTGGTGATGGTGGGTGGTCGTGTGAAGGTTGGGGGGCTGGACGGAGACTGTCCTTCCCTCACAAGTCTAGTTGTTGATGCTGTCTGTTGACTGAGAGTTTTTCTGGCACTGTCAACCTTGGAACGAGGTGTCACCTTCTCTAAAATGGCATCTGTCCTTTCGTAGCCTGAGTATACCCCTACCTATCATCCTTGACAGCTGTGATGTTAAGGAGTACACACTGAAACTCTCTTCAGGGACTGGGGGGTGGTTCAGCAGTAGAGACTGTGATGAGTATATGTGAGGCTCCAGGTTAGATCCTGAGCCCTGCAAAAATGCACACATACACAGCTATACATATACGCATATGTGCACATACATGCACCCAGACACAAAACACAGACACAAACACACAGTCTGATATATTTGTAGGATATATCTATAAACTCAGCTACTCAGAAGAAGGACTCAGGAAGATCAGGTTGCGGCCAGCCTGAGCAAAATACCAGCAAAATACCATATCTCAAAAACAAGCTGAAGCAGGGCACAGTGGTTCACGCCTGTAATCCTAGCTACTCAGGAGGCTGAGATCTAAGGACCTTGTTCAAAGCCAGCCCGGGCACCAAAGACCATGAGACTCTTATCTCCAATTAACCTCTGGAAAAAGGGAAGTGGGGCTGTGGCTCAAGGGGTAGGATGGTAGCTTTGAGCTTTGAGCTCAGGGACAGCGCCCAGGGCCAAAGTTCAAGCCCCATGGCCTACAAAAACCAAAAACCAAAAACCAAAACCAAACAAACAAAACGAGCTGGACTCCTCTTCTCAGTTATATAGGAGCAGTTAGAAAGATCCTGGTTCAAGGCTAGGATCAAATGAAAGACCTTATTTAATAAACAAATCCCCACAAAGCAAAAAGTATTCAGGGGGTGCTTTACTTGGTAATACACAGCCCGGTAAGCTTAAAGCCTTAAGTTTAACTCCAGTATTGCAAACAACAAAGAAACGAGACCACTAACCATATTGTTTTAGGGTTCACTTTAATGACCCTAATTTAACTTAATCACCCTTTTAATGGCACTATTTGCAAAGACAGCCACATTCTGAGATATTGAGGGTAGAGATTTCAACCTATAGATCAATCTATAACAATGAAGCAGAATTGGAGGTCAGGGCTTAAGGATAAGAGACACTAGTTAAACCAGACAGTAGTTATTCTCATTCCATCCTGACCTTCAATTTTTTCTAGACCATCTCTCACCCTACTAGGTGGTACAGTACCATCAGGAACTCAGGCATGAGAGATACCAGAATTGTAGGTAGGGTGTGGGCATTCCTAGGCCTGGTTGATTGTGCTCAAGATGAGGAAATTTGGTAAGAAGCAAGGAGGTCCTCGGTGACTTATTCTGACAGAGAAAGAGACAAAGATGGGATTGACTAAGTAATCTGCCAATTGCTTTTCTGTTTCCTGAAACTCTTCTCGTGAAGAATGGAGATTTGTTTTTATAACTTCCTGTTGTTAATTATCATTAAGACATAACCAGATACACACAAAGGCCACATTCACAGCCAGCTATTGCAGCCACTGGGTCTTTCTACTGGGTCTTTCTCTCTTCCCCTGCTTCTCATGCCCTAATGGTAATTTCAACCTTGGTTTATGTGAAGTTTAGCAAGAAGGGACATGAATCTCTAAGACAATTGGAATATATGTCCTATAATTCCACTGAATATTTGGTTCTGCTTAAAATCACTGTGCAAATCAATATATAGACTATAAGAATTGTAAGTAGCCAGTGTGGCTGCATTAAATTGATTAGGTGCTGAAATACATATGTAATTGGAGTGGAAACGCTATGCATTAAACATTGGCATAGATGGTATGGTGTTGGCAACATTTTGGATCAGCTCTTCTGAAATATAGTTTAGAACATTTCCAGGACCTTCTGTAACTTACCTTTCCTTTCCTTTCTTAAAAATCAGTTGCTGTTTTTGGCAACGACTTCATTATTTCCTAATTGCCCTCAATTCCTTTTCTTGCTAAAGACAAGGTTAACAGTTGAATTCATTACCTCTGAAGTCAATGAGGACTTCAGTTTTTTTTTTCAGCAACTGTCAATCCAAACGATGTTCCCAAAAATTAATCCAAGAACTTTTTTTGTAAAAATGTATGTATATAATTAGGGTAAGTATACAGAAATCTCAGCTTTGGAGATTTTGGAGGCTGTTACCAATGACTTTGGACTAAACTGGGTCTCCACCCCTTCTGATTTGGGTGTTGGCATTCTACCTCCCAATGTGGCGGCATTTGAACATGAGAGACTTTGGTAATGATGAAGTATATTTTATTCTTTATTTTATTTTATTTTATTTTGCCAGTCCTAGGCTTGAGCTCAGGGCCTAAGCCCTGTCCTTGGGCTTTCTCAAGGCTAGAGCTCTACCACTTGAGCCTCAGCACCAGTTCCAGGCATTTTCTATGTATGTGGTACCAAGGAATTGAACGCAGGTCTTCGTGCATGCTAGGCAAGCACTCTACCACTAGGCCAAACTCCCAGCCCCTTGAAGTATATTTTATATTTTAGCAATACTTGGGTTTGAACTCATAATCTTGTGCGCACTAGATAGGCACTCTATGTCTGAGCCATGCCTACAGACTCTTCTTGCCAAAGCACATCTCTTAACTGAGATCTTTTGGCTTTTAGGCCTCCCACTATTGCAGAGGGATTGTGGGTGGGGCATTCCTTCAGAGCCAGCTTCCGATTGAGGCAGGGTCTCCTGGACTTTTTTGCCTGGGCTAGTCTTGAACTATTATCTTTTTGTTCTCAAACTCCTATGTAGATAAGATTACAAATGTGAGCCACTGGCATTTGCTGATCATTATGTTTATATGGAGGTGATGAGAATGTTGTCCTTATGATGGGGCTGTTAACTTTAAGAAGAGACCGGAGAGCTTATATTCCTCTCCCTCTCCCTCTCCCTCTCCCTCCCTCCCTCTCCCTCCCTCCCTCCCTCCCTCCCTCCCTCCCTCCCTCCCTCCCTCTCTCTCTCTCTCTCTCTCTCTCTCTCTCTCTCTCTCTCTCTCTCTCTCTCTCTCTCTCCTATACTTTGAAGACTGGCACTCGACCACTTGAACCATACTTTTACTTTTAGCATTTTGTTGGTTAATTGGAAATAAGAGTTTATTGGTTTATTTGCCCATAATGGCTTTGAACTATGACCCTCAGATCTCAGCTTCTGAGTAGCTAAGGTTACAGGAATGAGCCCCTCGTGCCCAGTTCAATTTCTTTTATCATTGTTTTGGCTTTTTTTGTTTCCTTCTTCTCCTCCTCCTTGCCACCGCCCCTCCTCCTCCTCTTCCACTTCTTCTTCCTCCTTCTTCTGTTGTAGGGCTTAAACTCAATGCTAGCACTCTACCATTTGAACCACAGCTCCACTGCTGGTTTGGGAGTGGTGAATTGGAGATAAGAGTCTCTGGGATTTTTCTGCCTAGGCTGGCTTTGAATCTTGATCTTCAGATCTCAGCCTTTGGAGTAGGTGAGATTATAAGCATGAACCATCAGCACCCAGTCATTTGCTTTGTCTTGGAACTCCATAGACGCTTGTGTGTGTGTGTGTATGTGTGTGTGTGTGTGTGTGTGTGTGTGTGTGTGTGTGTGTGTAAGTAAGTATGTATGTTGCACTCAAAACCTTGAGCTGGGGGCCGGGAGTTTGGCCTAGTGGTAGAGTGCTTGCCTAGCATGCATGAAGACCCGGGTTCGATTCCTCGGTACCACATACATAGAAAAAAGCTGGAAGTGGTGCTGAGGCTCAAGTGGTAGAGCTCTAGCCTTGAGAAAGTCCAAGGACAGTGCTCAAGCCCTGAGCTCAAGCCCAGGACTGGCAAAAATAAACAAAAAACCTTGAGCTGTCACTTGGTTTGTTTGCTTGTAGCTGGTGTTTTACCACTTGAAATATGCTTCCAGCCTTGCTTTTTTTGTTGTTGTTAATGGGAGATGGAGTCTGGCAGAATTTTCTGCCAGGCCTGGCTTTGTATCACAGTCCTCTGACCTCAGCTTTCTCTATAGTTGGATTATAGGCATAAACTGCTAGCATCTTACTGGATCCTTTTAACCTTAGTTATTTTTTTTCATAAGGTCTTACATTTGCCCTAGGTTGGCCTTCGTGATTCTCCTATTTATGCCTCTCATGTAGCTGGAATTCAGCAGGTACCACCACCACACACAGATGGTTTGTTGAGATTAGAGGCTCATTTTCTTCCCAGATAGACCTTGTATCTTGATTTTCCACATTTTTGCCTCCAGAATTAAAGGTGTGCACTATCACATCCAGTCTTACTAATTTCTTATTTACTGAGCCTTGCCAATTTCTTATTTACGGATCTACTGGTAGGTAAGACAGGACTATTGGACAATTTTTCAAATAACTGCATGCATGTTTTGTCACAGCCATTGCTCATTCTTTCCATATTCTTTGTTCACTAATATCATTTCTTGGTATTTAATATACTTTATATATTATCTTTTTGCCTGTGTTGTAGTATTGCTTATGTGTTAAGCAAGAAATATGACCTCTGTTCCTTTCATAAGTGTTTATTTCTTTTGGTGGTGCTGAGCTTTGAACTTATGGCCTTGTACTTAAAAAAAGAATTATCCTAAGGCTTGAACTCTGGGCCCAGGCACTGTCCCTGAGCTTTTGTGCTTAAGGCAAGAGCTCTACCAGTTAAGCCATAGCTCCATTTCTAGCTTTTTTGGGGTAGTTTTAGTGGAGATAAGAGCCTCACAGACTTTCCTGCCATGGCTGGCTTCAAACTCAATCTCAGCCTCCTGAGCAGTTAGATTATAGACTTGAGCTGCCAGTGGCTGGCCCCTGTACTTTCTAGGCTGGTACTCTATAACTTGAACCACATCATTTACTGGTTAGTTCTAAGATAGAGTCTTCTGAATTCTTTTTTTTCTGCCTGGGCTGGCCTTGAACGATCCTTCTTCTCTCAGATTCCCAATTAGCTAGGTTCCAGGTATGAGCCAATGGGACTCATTCTACTTTTATAAGTTTTAACAATTAATATTGTTTATTGCAATATAGCAACCTCTATAAGTATTTGTCCCTATTATTCTTACAGGTTGTTTTTATGTAAAGATATAACATATATTTAATTTCATGTTTATTTTTTGGCTATTTCTAATTTTCTTTGTTATAGACTTTTTTTCCCATTTTTTTTTGTCAATTGTAGGGCTTTGGGCCTGGGCATTGTCTCTGAGCTCTTCAATTCAAGGATACCACCCTACCCCTTGAACCTCAGCACCACTTCTGGTTTTCTAGTGGCTAATTGAAGATAAGAGTCGCACAGTCTTTAGTACCTGGGCTGGCTTTGAACAGCGATCCTGAGATCTGAGTCTCCTGAGTAGTTAGGATTACAGGTGTGAGCCACCATACCCGGCTTAGACATTTTTGTGTATATGTTTTTGGATAGTTGCCCAACTTAGAGAATGAGGGTCAGTATTTTTATCAATTGTTTGTGGATATTTGTGTTTCTCTTTTAAGGAAAGTAAAGGAAATATGTGTGTGTGTGTGTGTGTGTGTGTGTGTGTGTGCATGTGTGTGTGTCTGGGTATCATATATATGCATACATATATACTACAGAAAGTGCCCCATATATATATTTACACACATTGAATATATATCATATATATAATATGTATGATTGGTGATTATATCTTTTTTGCATTTAGAATAAAATGTAGAAAAGGTTGTAATTCTAAGATAATATTAATACATAATTTCTTAGTTGTGCGTTTTTGGAATCCACAAGGCTCATCATTACACCACGGGACCTGTAGTATTTTAAATGATATCTGAGCCACATGATATAATTCTAGAGTAAAAAGATGTCCCTAGTGACCACTGTCTATTGAAGAGGCTCTCCCTCTCTATAGATTTTAGCATACCATATACTAAATTCACTTAAACATGCATAGATTATGTGTTTCAGCTTTTTCGGAGATTTTTTTTGTCCGTTGTGGGGATTGAACTCAGGGCTTAGATGCTGTCTCTGAGCTCTTTTCCTTAAGGCTAATGCTCTACCACTTTGAGCCATAGATTTACTTCTGGTTTTCTGATGGTTATTTGGAAATAAGAGTCTCATGGACGTTCCTGCCCAAGCTGGCTTCAAATCATTATCCTCAGATCTTAGCCTCCTGAGTGGCTAGGATTATAGGTATGAGCCACCACACCCGGCCTTTTAAAATGACTTGAACGGACTCATCAGCCTGGTAGATTGTAAATATTTTACATCTTAGCATATGTTATTATCATAATGCAAAAAAGAGAATCATAGTAAGTTGGTCTAACAAAGAAATAAATAAGCCTTGAAAACTGTTTTAATGTCTGTGTTGTTTTTAATTCTTTCCTATTCTGTTTTTAGTGCTTGCTGGTATCAGCTTCAAAATTTAGAGTCATGAAAGTGGGACTGTGACTCAAGTGGTAGAGTGGTAGTGTTGAGCTGAAGAGCTCAGGGACAGCATTGCCCAGGCCTTGTCAAGCCCCATGACTGACAAAAAATTAAAATAAACAAGCAAACAAATAAATAAAATTTAGTGTCAGATGTTCTGTTCCTGTTTAGCGTTTTCCAAAGGAAGGCTTTGTAGAGCTGGAGAAACGATGGTACAGAAATAGAAGCTTCCTTTAAAATAAAAACCGGGTTTTTTATTTTGTTTTGTTTTTTGTTTCTTTGTTACTGTTGTTGTTGGTTGCAGGGCTTGAACTCTGGGCTTGAGCACTGTCCCTGAGCTCTTCAGCTCAAGGCTAGCATTCTACCAAGTTGAGCCAGAGCACCACTTCTGGTTTTCTGGTGGTGAATTGGAGATAAGTTTCACAAACTTTCATGCCTAGGCTGGCTTTGAACTACAGTTCTCAGACCTCAGCCGACTGAGTAGCTTGGATTACAGGTGTGAGCCACCAGCACCTAGCTAAAAATGAGACTTTTTGAAGAAAAGCATATATAAAGTATACCACTAATTTGCAGAAAAAGTAAGCATGTAGATAAAATCCCTTAAACAGTACATTTTGTTCACTATTTTTTTTTATCCAGAAATCTTAATTTAAGCCTCTGTGAGCTCAGATCTTTCTTCACATTTATATTGTTTTTTTTTTTTTGAGGACTGTTTTTCGGTAGCACTTTTCAGAAATAAAGGAAAGAAATACATCTTAGGGCAGAGTTTGGCCTAGTGGTAGAGTGCTTGCCTAGCATGCAAGAAGACCCGGGTTCGATTCCTCGGTACCATATCCATAGAAAAATGCTGGAAGTGGTGCTGAGGCTCAAGTGATAGAGCCTTGAGAAAGTCCAGGACTGAGAAAGTCAGGATCTGAGCTCAAGCCCAGGACTGGCAAAAATAAAAAGAAAAGAAATATATCATTCAAAATGAGTTAAATGTAGTGGTGTCTATCTATGGTCAGAGCTACTAGCTACTCTGGAGGAAGAAAGATCTCAAGGTCAAGGAAAACAACCTGGGCAACCTAGAGAGACCTTGCCTCAAAAAAGAAAAGGAAGCCAGACACTGGTGATGGCTCACGCCTGTAATTCTAGGTAGAGGGCTAACCTCAAGTGACTTAAAAAAAACAACCAAGAGAGTGAGGCCCAGTTCATACCCCAGTGCCTGCACACAGGTAGAAAGAGAGAGGGAAGTGGGCGGAGAGGGAGGAGAGGAAGAAAGAGGTGGAGGAGAGGAAGAAGGGGAAGGAGAGGAAGGAAATATGGCAAGTTAGTTTTCCATGTTTTTCGAGTATGTCAGTCCTTAGTTTACTCGTTTTCAGATTTTCCTCCCAGTGTCTGAGCAATGTCTGATGTCTGTCTACATGCCCTACTTCCATCTCTCACTTTCTCTGTGATCTCACCATTTCTGGGCTTAGAAAGAAACAGAAAAAACACTGGTTAAAATGACCACAGTGTACTTTATTTAATGATTTTGGTACCTTGTGTTGCAAGAAAATAAAAAAAAAACTACAAAATCCAAATATATAAAATTTCAAGTTTTCTTATTTTTTAAAGTTTTACAAGAAAAATCAGATAACCAAGGAAATTTATTCATAGGAAGTACTACTTTGCACTTCATCTCATCACAAATTGCAACTTACTTCCACAGACCAAAATAACTATGGTACTTGTAGTACATCAAACACTCCACACACTGTGCTTTGAACTAGAGCACAAGGTTGTCACTGCCTAGAGATGGCAGTTTCTCGCTCATAAAGACACGCTTACAATCCCAATGCTACTGGAATGTTTGGATACATGGACCTTGAATCTATATATTTACAGGAAGGAAAAACTTTTTTTCATAACTTGTTAGTTCTTCGTTTCAAATAAAATTCCAAATATATTTGTACAATGTTTACAAAGGAAAAGCACAAGAACCACCAGGGTTTCATTCAGGGTCAGGCACAATGCTAATGTAGGGAAAATAGTTCTCAGCGTGCCTGACATGCACAAGTTGTTTCTGTGGTGGAGAGAGGAACACACAAAATGGCAGTTTTGTACAATTGGAATGTCAGGCAGACAGCTGACAACAGGGAACTGAGAAATTAGGGGGTCCATTCTTTTTAGTTTGCTTTTCGTGTGCCATCTGTTACATTTTTTTCCAGAGATAGATGCCAAACAACAACAACAAAAAATTGAACACAGAAAGGAGCACAGATGTTTAAGGCAAAATGAAGCAAAGTTAGAGCAGCCTGGCTTGTTGAGTGGGAAGGAAGCTCTCATCCCAATCAAACCTAGAAATGAACACTAACAGGTAAAACCTCCTGAGGTTTGCTCGCTTGTATTGTTGATCAGTTCCTGAAATTTGCTTGGTACCAACTATCCTTATGCAATTTTAAATGAAAAAAAATTGTTTTGATTGCTAAGTTCATGATCTCATGCTTCTAAATAAAATCGCAGTAGCTGAGGTAGTTATGTGAAACTTATTTTGCTTAAAATAACTGGAGAATGAAGAACAAATGTCAAGAGTAAAGACCCTTGCCTTTTGGAAGCGGGTTTGTATTGTGCAGTGGTTTAATGCTGTGCAAATGTTCCCATTTTCCCAACAGATGTGACAAAACAAGAAAATTAGCAGAAGTACTATACTTGGTTTTCAATGTGCTTGGGAAGGTATCAAATACATATAAAGGCAGCATCTCTCTTCATCTCATGTGTAATAAACACTTTCACCATGTCTACATGGATGACATCAGATAAAATGACGTTATTCACCATGCTAAAAATTCCTGTTCTTAAGGGGAAAAAGAATAATAAAAGTGGAGACGAGAATCAATATGAAGGGTGCTTTTGCTCTCTTTTTAACAATAGCTTTGTTTTCCCCCTAAATTTCAGTTGTACAATTTGGTTTCAAAGAAGGTACAGATCTCTGGGTCATTGGTTATTCTGAGAACAGGGAAACATGTATGCACATTCTTTACAAGTTTCCCAAGGCTTCTGACCTGCTTGCGCCTGAGAAGTAGAAATTATTATAGAAGCAAAGTTCTTACTCAAGAGTAACCATTCCCGTTTTTCCAAAGACAGGCTTCAGGTAGTACCTTTGGTAAACAATTGACCAAAAGAGTCATTCTTTCATTTCTCTGACACCAAAGGAGTTTTGGGTTTAGAATATGCCAAGTCACATATATGTAAATTAGGAGACACTTCTTTTGGACTAAAAAGAATTGATGCATGCATTTTAAAATCATTTGTTAAGTTGATACAAAAAGTTAGCAACTACATTTACAAAGCAATTATGTGTGATGTTTACAGTGACTGGAACAGAGCAAGATAATCGCATACGTATGCATATATGTAATATATACATATATGTGCAAATATGTGTATGCATATACACATATACATATACATAAATACATATATATATATGCTAGATACTCATTTTTATCAAGTGAGTCTCTTATTGTCCTGAAGAGTTTTAGAGAGAGACTCAAGTGTCTTTCCTCTTAGTAATTAGGTATGTTTTTAATGGCCAAGCAGTGTCATCACTGTTTTCATCTGGCTGATGAAGAATCTATACTATCATTTCAGAAAGCTGTCCAACTGTAATGTAAATGCCATTTCATGCCTTGTGACAAATGGCCCCATTACCTATTCTTAGTGCTTCTTGTTTTTATTCAATAAACCCATGAGAAAAGCTGTCACTTTCCACGTCAGCTTCTTACCACCCCTCACCCCCAATCTGGTTCAAATAGTCAACTTCAGTTTTCTTTTCATGTTGAAAAACAAATAATAATAGCAGGTCATTGCTTTACATGGAAAAAAGGATATTCTGTCATATCTTTTGGGTTAGAAAATAACTGATCATAGGAGCTTGGGGAAAATAAGCCAGGAATGTTCAAATTATTTTTGACTCATTTACTGTACTCATGACTGATTGGCCTATCAAAACAATGTCTGGTGTTGGGGTAAGACTTTTTTTTAATGGGTCTCACAATTTCTTAAGTTGAAATCATGCTTTAGAAAGGCTAATATCATGCATTAGAAATGTTTAACCAATTTGAAAATTAAGAATAATACACCATTGGCAATTAGTGATAACCTAGAGAAGACTATGTTGAATGTAAATGCTATAATAGTTCCAAGCATGACATGATGCTAAGTGCAGTCTACAAGGTAAGCCTTCTAAGCAACTAATTCATATATATACATATATCATAAATATATGTATATATACATACACATATATATACATACACATATATGTATATGTATATAGGTATATATACATATGCATATATATTTATATGAATTACTCAGTTTGATTGCTCACTTAGTGCTTTACCACTTTAGCCAGACCTCCAGCCTGGATTTTGCTAGTTAGTTTGGAAAAAGAGTCTCACGGAGTTTTCTGCCAGGGCTGGTTTTGAACCATGGTAATCTGGATTTCAGTTTTCTGAGTAATTAAGATTACAGGCAGGAGCTCCTTGTGCTCAACATCTTGTTTATTCCTTTTGCAAAGGAATATAATTGTTAGATAGTGATACAATAGTAATCTTTATATACAGCAACTTTGCTTCATGAAGCCACATTAAGAAAAGGCTATCTGCAACATTAGTATCGTTTCAGGAGTATGTTCCTGCAGAATATTGTCTCTACGAGTAAAAAAAATTACAAACATTTATAATCCCAAATCTTTTTATTTCAAATTAGTTCTGAACAGATTTAATCATCTAAGCAAGAGAAAACATGTCATATTAGGAACTTGTGCTGGTTGTCTTTCTACCTTCTTTCTCCCTGGTTCTTTATTAAAATTCATACCTCTGCAAATGAAAGCTCCTGTATATCAATACATTACTGAAGACCTTATGTAAACATCTGAGATATTTAACACAAAGTCACAAAATGAATCACTTAAGGAGATTCAAGCAGAAACAAGAATTCATATCCTTTTATTAGAGTGTAAAGGGATATATATATATATATATGATCTTAGAAATAAAAAGGAAATGTAAATTTAGAACAAAACTCTAATTTTTTTTGCCAGTCCTGGACTTGAGCTCAGGGCCTGAGCACTGTCCTTGGACTTTCTCAAGGCTAGAGCTCTACCACTTGAGTCTCAGCACCACTTCCGGCTTTTTTCTATGTATGTGGTACTGAGGAATCGAACCCAGGCCTCCGTGCATGCTAGGGAAACACTCTACCATTAGGCCAAACTCCTGGTCCCAAAACTCTAATTTTTAAATAATATCTGCTAAGGATTCTTTATCAGGAGTGGTCTTTAGAATTCAGTTGATATCACTGATAGTAGACCAGGTATATAACACAGAGGTGTCATAAAATATAATTCGGGTATCAGGCATGCAGAGTTCTCACACATGAGAAAGACCCAAAGTTTCAGGATGATTTTAAATACAAATTAAGCAAAATTCAGTTTGATGAAGAGGAAAACGGTTCATCTCCATGATGTGTGTAAGAAAGGAGTTCATTTTCTCATCAGAAAGCTGACCATTTAAAAAATGCCATGCAAACCTTTGAAGGGACATTTTTGACACGTACGCATGAGTGGCTATGCTTCCTAGCCTCAGGTACTTTATCAGCTCTCCTGTCTTCCCAACTTCCTGGAAGGTGGCTAAGCAAGTATCCTCTCTCTTTGACATGTAGGAAAAATGAGGCCAGGGTGAATTTCTGAGGCTGAAGCAATGGCCCAGGGAGTAACACTCAGGTAGGAGCAGATTCCTAGTTCCTTTGTTCCCATCCTTAGGCTTTGACCCTTATCCTCCTGCATCCAGAAAAGTCTATATTTCATAGTATCAGAGGATATCATTTCATGGAATGTATGTAAGTGAATTTATGACAGTCATTATATTCAAACACAAAAATTTTTGCTTTCTCCTAAACCATGAATTCTACATTGATGATCTCATAATGAAAAGGAACAAAAAAAAGATGAACATTTCTGTGACTGCCAATGGATTGACACCTCTCTTTTGCAAATCAACTAAATATTCTATCAATAACAGGAAGGGAAGACTATTGAACCAAAGATTCAGGGAAATAAAAGCATCACAAGTAAAATGAAATTTGTTCAGGGCAACATCAGCTGGTTGGAAAAGTTATCATGAGTATCTGTGCTGCATCCACACAGACAGCCTGCCCTTCAGAGGAGACCTTCAAAATAGCCCAGGGAGTTCCTGTACACCAGGGGAAGCCACTGATATTCAGAGAAACTTCCACCTTGGAGGGAACAAGGATCCTCACCCCCCAAAAAGAATGTCCCTAAGGACCTTGAACATATTTGGTTTGCCTTCGGAAATCCCTCCTGATCGTGGCATAACTAAATACCTTCTGCTGCTCTGTGGTCTGTCTAGAGTCAGTGCCTCTGGACAAATTTTGCATCACAAATACTCTTAAAAGGAAATTGGTATGAACAGATTGTGTGTGTGTGTGTGTGTGTGTGTGTGTGTGTGTGTGAGTGTGTGTGTGTGTGTGTGTGTGTTTCCTTCCAAGCTTCAGATCAGTGCATGAGCTAAGCAGACAACTTGAGGAAATCCACATGTTCACCAACCCCAAACCAAAACAGAAGAAACAGCTCAACTTTCTGGTGGTAGAAGGAAGAAATGTCAACAATTGGTCACAAGTTATGAGGTTTCCCTTCTGGAAGTGAGTTTCTGTAGATATCTCCTTTTTTTTTTTATTTCTGGGGAATTGTAACAGTGAGGAATAAACACTAACATTCAATAGTCACAGTAACCAGTTAGTACTCAGCAACTGGAATGACACCAGCAAGTCAAACTCCAAAGTTGCTTATTTTAGTTGACTTGTGAAAAATAGACTTTTCTTTCTATTGACATTATACAATTCACCATGAAATAAGTACATCTAGCAATTTGAACCAATGTTTTCATTACAGCTCATGAGGAATAACAGGGAAAACTTATTTCCTTTGAATCATTCTGTTAAGTAGATTCTGTGAATGATAGAGAGATATGAATAGCAGAATAAAATATAATATAAAATGATGAAAGTTGCCAAGGCTGTGTAAGTAGCCTGTTTGCCTAGAAAGAGCCATGGAAGGCCTCAGAGCTGTCTTTCTGAAGGAAATGCCAGACAGATCAAGACTATTAAAAACAAGAGCCTCCAACTCCTTCTATTCAAGTATTTGCTAAAGTAAATAAAAATCAGATAACATTTGCTCTGCATTATTTATTCATCTTTGCACAACAAAGAGACTTTTAACAGTAGAATATCACCAGCCATCATTTATCGAACAAGAGAGTTCAATTCTAGTACCCCTAACAGCACCCATGACAAC
The DNA here is from genome assembly GCF_031878675.1 of Megascapheus bottae. Classification (NCBI taxonomy): domain Eukaryota; kingdom Metazoa; phylum Chordata; class Mammalia; order Rodentia; family Geomyidae; genus Megascapheus; species Megascapheus bottae. Next base: position 7,551,906 of record NC_143517.1, on the reverse strand, counting down.
CCAAGCAATTTCTCTGTCTAGACAACATAATCAGATGGAAAAATACTGTGCTTCAAACATCTGGACTCTTTGAGCTAGTATCTAGATGTTTGAGAGCATGAAGACCAAATGTACTGCTTCAGTGACCTACTTCTTGACTTATCATTGGGAAATTTGCATTCATCAGGACAGACTTTATGGTTTAATAATTCTATCATGTCTACTTTGATTTAGTGAAAATGGTTCATCAGTGATCTGGAAAATGTCAAAAGCTCACAAATGAAAAGAAATGTAGCCATGGGGGAAAAATCAGAATTTTAGGGCTACTGATGGTCTAGTGGTTTTTGTCTATGTTGAAAAATTGCTTAACTGTCCATTTTTCTAAACCAAAAATCACTCTTGCAAGAATTCTTTTTTACAATTTGGGAATAGCTACACAGACTAAGTGACTCAAGACTCAAATTATGCTTCAGAGACTAACACTGGTAAAGCTTGTTGGATGAATTTGCACACAAAGTATCCTCTTCTGTTGTGACATATTTACAGTGGGTCAATGAGTAAGGCAGGGGAGGAGTGATAAATGGTTCCTGTTTAACAAGCAAGAGTGATTTTCCAGTACTTTAAAATATCAGGTTTCATTATCTTTAGAAATTCCTGGAGTGCAGAGAAGGGTGAATACCAGATAATAAAGAAAATTGTCCCAAAGTGATTTTCCTTGGGGAGATGGCCAAGATTAGATAGGACACCACCCACACTTTCTTTCATCTTCCCATTTTAGTTAGGCCTTTACCTTTCAGAGGAGATCATGTCTGCTGTCATTACAGAATGGCAGTGAGTACTCCAAATCTCTGCTCTATTAAACCAACCCATTACATGGTACACAGTATCTTTGTTCCTATGTTGTCTCTAGGAATTGGAAAATGAGCATTTTCTTCAGATTGCTAGCATTTCTTGTCTGGCACTTGAAAATAAGTCACATTGAGTTTTAGTGCTTATACCCTGTGTGCTAGTTCTGAAAGCTGACTTGTCACATGCATGATTTTAGCACTGCTACCTGCCAATGTCACTCAGTAGCTCATGAAACTTCTTGGTGATAACTGTATAGGTGATTAAGAAGGAAATTTTTTTTGAGACACAAGAAAGATGATCTCTGCTTCTTTTTGTTCTTATTTTTCTTCAGAACTGCTTATTGAATGTGTTTGAGAATTTCTACTTGTTCACCTAGAATTAACAGTTAAAATTGATATAAAAAGAATAGACTTAAAGCAGAGCACTAGTGGCTTACATTTGTAGCCTAGCTTCTCAAGAGGCTGAGATCTGAGGATTATTGTTCAAGGCTCACCCAGGCAGGAAAACTCCATGACACTCTTAGCTCCCAAAAGCCAGAAAGTGGAGTGGTGGCTCAAGTGGTAGAGAGCTAGCCTTGAGCAAAAAAAAAAAAAAAAAAAAGAAAGATAATAAATAAAATAAAAACTAAAGCTAAGGACCAATGTCCAGGCCCGGAGTTCAAGCCCTAGTATTGCCACACAAAATTTAAAAGGAAAAAGAAGGAAAGAAAGAAAGGAGGAAAGAAAAAGGGTAGATAGAAAACATTTTGTAAGAACATAAGGACACCTTACTGTTTTTGAACTCTGTTTTAGATTCTAAAACTTGTTTTTGGTAACTTCTGGAATATCATTATTATCTTTCATTTAGAAAAATACTGAAGTGAGTAAGAACTATGGTTTCAAATTGCCAAACCACTTGTTTATATTTAAATGAAAATGTAAGCATTAAGAATATTTGCTTGGTGGTCTTTAGGCTGATAACCACAGTTTAGCTGGATCTGAGAAGCAACGAGGACAGTCAGTTACACATAGAAAAGGGCAATAGTTTAGGACTGGTAATGTCACTACTTAGACTATTTAGGAAGGCAGGCATAAAGTTATTCAGAGCTACCCTCATGCAGATATGACCTCTGAAACTGAATGATAAACTCAGGCTTTACAAGTACATCATTACAATGTTGAGAGTGATAATCTCCAGAAATAATGGGAAGGCAGCAACCATACTCAGATCAGTTATTAAACAGGTGACAGTGACTTTCATTTTATTTCCCATTAAAACAAGTCTCCACAATTAATACCCATTCTCTGAGTTAGCCCATCCTCTAGCAATCTATCGACGTTATTATTATTACCTTTTCCCCCTTTTTTTAGAGCAGTGCCTACTGGCAAAAACAAAGGGAAAGGATGAGTATTCTATTTGTAGCATCAGTGCTGAGAACCAGTTAGCACTTAAAAAAAAAATTAAGTCAATTTCAAGAAGTCTTTCTCCTTAGGCCTGGGCATGTCATGGCATGGGTGGTGTTGAACTGAGTGCTCCTTGTCTACTAATTGATTAATGTCCCCTTGCAGTAGCTTGATTACAATATTACAAGTCAAGAATTTGCAAGATTAAAGTGTCTGTTGAATTAATGAAGGGCAAATCACCTCCAGGAAAACTTGACAAGTTCCAAGATGTTTCTGTAAGAAAAGAAGGGAATCGATAACATCAGCAATTTGCAGTTTTGTGACAGTCCAGACTATTGCTGAGTGTGACTGGCTCACACTCGCCCCTCTTCCCTGTTCTGAGGATAGATTTATTTCTTTTCACCAAGCACCATGCCTTTGCTTCAGACTAGGGAAAATGTTTGACTCAGCCCTTCAAACATGCTTCGGAGACCTACTTTCTTTTTTATGCACAACACATTAGGAAGGTTAATAAAGGGAGTTGAGTATTTTAGTTCTTTGAATGGAGGATATCAAACGACAATTCTTGCAGGAGCTGTGAGGTCTCCTTTGGTTACTGGATAACACTCTGTTTGTCCCATTTTGAACAGAATAAGAAACCACAGTGTCTCGATAGAAAACCAAAGGTCAGAGTTTAATTGCTATGTGAATGTCGGAAGCAATATGGAACACATTGAAATGCAAGGATTCCTTCTCCAGCATTATAATGGATTGAAATTCTGCTATTCTACAGGTTTGTAATGAAAATACGAGTTTGTTACAATGAGGTAAACTGTATCTTCAGCACACTTAGAGGTATCTTAGAACTTACTGATAATAAATTAATTTGAAATAATTAAAAGTGTTGATTGGATACAATGCCGTGGCAGAAGGCCACTACAACAGTTAAATTAAATTAGCTTAAACATAACATCTCCATTTGTTCCTATTTGCAGCCCTTGGAATAAGAATTTGATTAATTCCATTTTAATGCAAATGAAGCAGTAGAGAAAGGAAAGGGCCAACCTGCTTAATTTGGTAGATGGAAGTATAATGAAAACACAAAACCTCATATTTTCTGAAATTCTAATAACAGAGTAAGTGACAGGCTTGAATAATTGCACAAGAGAAAATTTTGTGTTGCCACTGTGTTGATAATATTTGCTTATTATTTTGATTAACTAATTTGATGTTGATTTGATGTTAAGCATGATCTTTGCTCTGCAAACATTTTATCAGTAGCTCCTGGTCTCCTCTTGTGTGTGACAGCTGAAATGGTGATCAGATTCAAAAGTCTGGGACACTGGTGGCCTGAAATTAAAACAAAAAATCACTCTCTAGATATAGCAATGTTATGGTTTTAAGTCTTTCATTTGTGCTTACTGAGCTGTACCAAAAAACTCTTTCAATTACCCTGTGTTTTTAAAAATTAACACATTGTCTCAGTATCAATGGCGCATGCCTGGAATCTGAGCTTCTCAGGAGGCTGAGATCTGAGGATGGAGGTTTGAAGGCAGCCTGAACACAAATGTCTGTGACTCTCTCATCTTTTATTCTTCACTAAACCAAAAAACAAACAAAAACCCCTCCAAAAAATCCCCCCAAACCAGAAATGGAGCTGAGGTTCAACTGGTAGAACTTTAGCCTTGAGCACAAAGGCTCAGAGTCAGTGCCCAAGCCCTGAGTTCAAGCCCCAGGACCAGCAAAAAAAATAAAAAGAAAAAGGAAAAAAAGATAAAAGTTGGCACATTGTCTTCTCTCTTGCTTTTTACTCCATCATCTAACTAGAATGATTTCACTTAGAGAAAAATAGTTATTGAGGTTGATAGTGATCTTTAACTGTATGCTTCTCACATGAGTGGAAAATCAATCACTTTGGACCATAATAAAGTGGTATGGCTTGGATCAATGGTTAGCATGAATAACCACAAGGAACAACGACTGGCTGTCCTTTCTCCCTTTGTATCTTGTAGTACAATGTTATCTTAGACATGGAAGTGTGGCTTCAGAAAATGACCTCCTAACTTAGAAGACCTAAGAATCAGAGGGAAATTTATTTATAAATAATGACCATGTTGGAGATACCCTGTAAGTGCTGGAAGACAGAGACTCTCAGGAGTCTGCATGTGTCCATGTGTCTCCTGGAAAGAATTCTCTGGTCTATCTCCAGGGATTATTTCAGAGATGATGGTTTAGAATCAAATACTGTGTGCCAGGAGAGTATTTCATTTTTGTTGTTGCTTTGCGACTTGGGTTCAAAAATCTTTACTGTTGGGGAGCTGTAAAAACAAGTTATAAAGTTGTTTTTCTCTTTACGAGCAGTCATCTGGTGCTGATTTATTTTCTCATTTACATCCTCACCTTGTGTTTAGCATTGTGTGAGGTGGGCGTTTATTCTGAGGCTTACAGGATCGCCTTGGAAAATCTTCTGTTTATTGTTTTAGTTCAGAAGTAAATATAGAAACTGAGAAGAAATGTAGCAATTTGTTGGAGTGGAAGATGTAGAGACAGTCAGAAAACTGATCCAGACACTAAAATCCACACCTTAAGCATCAGGATTACTGTATGTCAACCATCCTTGTCAAAGAGGTCATATTTGATGAATGAAAGATGGAGCTCAGCAGTATACAATGCTGATTACAAAATTACCTTTTGACAACACTTCGAGTATCAGTGGTCTCATTCATGTCTAAAGTAAGAATGATAAACAACATTTAGATTTCTCTTAGATGTTATATTCTGTATTTATTATTAACCTCTGACTTAACATAGGTGCCTAAATAGCTTGCTAAATTAAATCTAAGTGATGGGAAGGTAGAGGATTACTTTAATGCATTACATTCACATTCACATTCACATTGAAGATTAAAAAAATGAACACCAAGGTCAAGAAGGTTTGTTTTTTTTTTTTTGGTTTATTATTTGCTACCTTTTTAGCATCAATTCAAACAACACACACAACTTCATCAAGACATCACCAATTCGGTTATAACTCTGTCATCTTATTGACCTTCAGATAGGCTATATAGTTAAAGTGAGAAGGGAAAGAACACACCAATTATTTAGCCATTTGATTCAACCAGTATTTGATGAATGCTTGCTGTATTCTTGCAGCTAACCCTTCAACTTAAGGTTTCTAGACTTATATGATGATTTGCACTAATTCTCTTAAATGTTATATTTTGTGACCCGACAGACTAAATAAAATTGAGAAAAAATGGCAATGGAATAAAAAAATGATGTCATTTCAAAGCCTGCCCTCCCTTCCTTCCTTCCTTCCTTCCTTCCTTCCTTCCTTCCTTCCTTCCTTCCTTCCTTCCTTCTTTCCTTCCTTCCTTCCTTCCTTTCTTCCCTGTTCCCCCTCCTCCTTCCAATGCCCCCACCCCCTTCCCTACTTTTCAAATAAGTAGTAGCTCTAGATATATTTAGTTAGGCTAACTGGATGATGAGAGCATACAGAATGATTGCTGGAATGAGGTACATCATTGATCTGCCTCCAGAGTTGGAGTAAAACTTGGTAGTAGGTGATAGAGACTTCTATTTCTCATCCCTGACTTTTTTTAGCTTTTCATGTTAGAAGACATCTTTGACTTTAAAACAATAAAACCCAAAATGTTCTTGAAAAACTCTGATCACAAGAAAGTGATTCTGTTTCCTCGGAAGATTTGTCAAATGAGGAATTGATTTGGGTGGCATAGTCACTGGTCTTCTAGAAGATCTTTCAGTTCTTAGAATTGACTCAACTCTCAGCTCCTCTTTTCCCTAGCTATGGAGCCTTTTGTAAGTTGCTTAACATCTCTGAGCTGAAGTTTTATCTCCTGGAAATAATATTTAACTCAAAGATAGTTGTAAGGTCGAGAGAAGATCATAGCAATGTAGCTTGTTTATACAGGGCTAGGTGTACAAGAAGCATTCATTCATGCTGTCAGTATTGGAAAGGAGGGCTAGAGATGTGGATCAAATGTAGAGACCTATCTACTACACTTGGGTTCAAACCCACTCCTGAAAGAATGAAACTGCAAACAAAATAACCAAAGCAAGAATCTGGTTTGTTTCTCATCTAGTCTCTGCCAGTAAAATATAAAAAACATTTTTTGCAAATTGATGTGTTAGGAATAGTCAGTAGAACACTGTCCACTAGGTTTTCTGACTTGTATTTCTGGACTAGATCACTGTATAGTATACATACATACATATATATGTGTATGTTCTATACATAACATATGTATATATGTTCACATTTTCTTGAGGAATCTAGAGCAAGAGCTACAGGTAGATGGTGAACCCCCCTTGACACCTTGCCCATTCTGGATAGTGTTTCTGAACCCCTTATTTCCATGGGCACATGGCTGTTTGCCATTTCTTCCATTTGGCTTTCTGCTGCAGGCCACTTGTGAGCTGGTCTAATTGCTACAATTAGCAAAATTAAATGGCTCATTATGTTTTTATACAATTCCACCCACATTGTGCAGTTTTCCTTTAGCATGAGTAATGATCCAGTAGAGGCTGTTGGTTACAGGCACATTTTGAGAGTCCTTTCCATGTGCCCATTTTCAGGAAAGTGACCGGACAGGACCTGTATTGACAGAAAGTCCTGTGATTACCTGGCACTGCCCCAACAGGTATCCAAACAAGAAGTGGAGATAGCACCGAAGAGTTCAGGTCATTTCACAGCTGCATACAAGGTAGGGTGACAGACTCAGAAATGGCATAGAGGGAAATGGCTCATCCTTAGCTAATGGCAGTACTTGAACATCAACCAGGTGGTAGAAGCTGGTGGAAGTAATGCTTTGGATTGCTTTGGAAAAAGCAATGTGAAGTCACCTGTATCCATCAGTGAAATGGGATCAAGGATGATCTCAGTCCTGCTGTGCTTTCAGCCCTCACCTTACCCAACCTCTGAGCTACATCCTGAAAGACAGTCAGAGCTATTTTTAAAAAAGGCTTTAAGGAATTCTTTTTAGAAATAGAAAAATGCAGGCATCTCATCTGAGCTTTATATAGAAACAGTCATGGCTAATGGCAAAGATGAGTGGAGAATGTGAGGGAGCATATATTTAGTCTAGAAAATGTTTCATTAGAAAAAAGTCTCTGAATTCTTGTCTAAACATTATGTCAGAACTTCCCTCCACTCAGTGACATAGTTTGGTACATTAGGAAGTAAATGTGTAACCTTGAACAGATTTGGAGATTTCCTTTGCTCAATCCAGCTAGCTCAGGCATATAAACTTTGCAGTGATACAAAACTATACTATTTTGTTTCTTAAAGACTTTGGGATCCTTAATGAATGGCCTTCCTGATCATTCAAGTGAAGAAGGATGGAATTACACATATTATATATCCTGTGTTGAAGTCTTAAAGGCGTGGTTTTTAGGCATGGTTGATTTTGAAATCTGAGTAGGTCAAAGATTCTTCTGGAGAAGTTACGTGCCAATAATACCATTTTAAATGTATTGAAGGGTTGGGCTGAGAGTTTTGTCTAGTGGTAGAGTGCTTTCCTGGCATGAATAAAGGCCCAGGTTTAAGCCAGAAATGTTGCTGTGGTTCAGTGGTAGAGCTCTAGCCTTGAGAAAGCCCAAGGACATTGCTCAGGCCCTGAGTTCAAGCCCCAGGCTTGGCAAAAAAATAAAAAATTAAAAAACTGTATTAAAGGGCAGTACATACTTTTTTTATTAGTTAGTAATAGCATATGATTTAAAACAAAACAGCACACACACACAAGCCCAACAGTTGTTTTAATTTAAGCTATTCCTATTCCCGTGTGTGTGTGTGTGTGTGTGTGTGTGTGTGTGTGTGTGTGTGTGCATGCCAATCCTAAGGCTTGAATTCAGGGCCTGGGCATTGTCTCTGAGACTTTTTGCTCAAGGCTACTGCTCTACTATTTCATCCACAACCCCATTGTTGGCTTTTTGGTGATTCATTGGATGTTAAGATTCTCATGGGATTTTCCTATGAAGCCGGCTTTGAACTGTTATTCTCAGATCTCATTCTTTTAAGTGGCTAGGAACATAAGCGAGAGGGAGTGGCATCCAGTTCCCATTCATTCTTAACCATACAGCATAGTGACTTATTTCATTTCTTTCTAAAATGGAATTAATGGGACTTTTGGAGACTAACCCTAAATTGTTCATTTACGTTTTTCTTCAGATTGTCTTTGTGTTTTTATCTTCTGCTAACACTTGAGTTACATTATCTTGACCTGCTGGTAAGAGGATTTATTACCATTTTGGGGGTTGGCAGCATTCATTGTGAATAATAACAAGAGTGTTGCAAAGGCATTAATATTGGGTTAGACTATACATAGTTAAGTGTGGTGATGGAAATGTGCAAAGAGTAATTAAAGGGTATCAGACACTTTAAGGAGCCACACTTTGACATATATGGGAAACACGTTTTTTCACATGAATGTTTAAACTCCTAGCATGGTAGAAATATAAATATGTGCTCAATATAAATATGTGTTCATAAATATGTTCTTTCTGAATGCAGTTAGAGAAATATGGGAAGGAGTAACAAGGTGCAAGAAATAATGTCCTCACTGCATTATGCATGTAACTTTAACCCCTCTATACATCACCTTGACAATAAAGTACAATTTATAAAAGGAAATTCTAATTTGAAAGTAAAATGATTCAATTATTTCCCTTTTAGAAACATCATGTTCCTAGGCAAAGAGTGAATGCTAAGAGCAGACCCTCTCTTAAGGACTTCAAAGTGGAGTTGACTGCATGAAGCCCAGGCTGGGGCTGAGGAGTTCCCATTTGCCAATCACCTCTTTTGAATTATTCTCCAGTTACTTCCTGTAGAGGGTTCAACATCAGGAAGCATAAAACATACATATGAAAGTCAAATTTTGTTCCTTTGTCCATTGGGGATGTCTCTTTAAATTCTAATATTACCTATCTGGGCTTGTGCCCTTGCCCAACACTTCACTGCACTATTATGTTTTGTGAAACCTGAAAGCCAGATGAAGTAATTTAATCATGATTTACCTCCAAAGCTACTTTTTCTCTCTCCTGTAGTTGTAGCTTTATTTTTTGCCAGTTCTGGGCTTGGGCTCAGGGCCTAAGCACTGTCCTTGGGTTTTCACAAGGCTAGAGCTCTACCACTTGAGCCACAGCACCATTTCTGGCTTTTCTCTATGTATGTGGTACCGAGGAATCGAACCCGGGTCTTTGTGCATGCTAGGCAAGCACTCTATCACTAGGCCAAACTCCTGACCCCCGAAGTTGTAGTTTTTTGAAAGCTGAAATTTATGACATGCTGGATATGTCACTTCCTTATGAAGAACTCATCACTAACTAAAACATAATCTTCAAGTGTGTTGAGTAACAATTTTCATAATATTTGGGAAATGATTGAAAAAGTCACAGCTCTTATACCTTCCTGTCTGCCAATCTGAGACAGAGACTAGAATATTTTCTTTCATTTCTATCGTAACAGTTTCAACTCTGAACACGTTACCTGGGGGATCAATTTGAGAAATAACTTCACACTTACATGACTGAAGAATGAAGGGGCTGGGCCTGGTTGTTGCTTGAAATTATTATACTGGGATTTGTTAGATACTCATGGAGTCAGAGGTCCAGTTCAACTGTGAAACTCAACTTCCAAAAGATCTTCATTAAAAGTTGTCTTGGAACTACTGAAGCTAATAACTCATGGTTCTGCACAAATGTGAAGAAAGTGCCACTGTGTTGACTTGTAAAGCAGGTTTCTCCCACATGCGGACAGAAACAATGCCTTCTTCGAGCTTTGCCAGTGGTTAGGAAATGTCTCCATATCCCCCAAAAGATTAGAATAGTTCAGTGGAAATCTTGCTTGGAGGATAAAATCATGGTGTACAAAGAAATCTATCTACTGATAAAAATTGACTTGTCTTAAAAAAAATTGCTTTGGGGCTTTGTACCAAAAGACATCCGAGGTGGAGCCCTCTGTCATTTCCTGTGGCTGTTGTCTTGGGGACAGTGGTCTCTGGATGATATGCCCATTGTACAGGTGGTGGCTCTAGAACTTGACTATTAGAAGTCCAAAGAAATGAATAATTAAGTGAAACTTTTTTTTCTTTGTTTTTAAAGATGATTTGAGTAATCTTTAGTATTTGTGTTCATATAAAACCAGGGAGGAAAGTTTAAGACGGCTTCCACTGTGGTCGTTTGTTATAATGGATGGATGAAAGTAATCTTTTATACCTCAGTTTTCCTGGGAAACAATGGCCAGTCTTGACAAGCCCTTGCTAGGCAGGTGGCTTCTCTCTTCACCTGATGTGCTGATAGCACCCCTGGCCAGGTTCTTGGGGGCACCAACTTGCAAAATAAGTGATCTTGCAAGAGACACGTGTTTTCCATCTGCCGAGGCAGGCTGATGATTTTGTGGATCAGTTTCTGACATCCCAAGTGATTATGATGCTTAAAGTATTTGAAATGATTTTAGGTCTATAAAAAAAGTGATGAAGCCTATATGTATACCCTATATATTTTTATTACAAAAATATTGAAATAATCCATGAGTTATTCCACTCTGCACCAACTATAAAAAAATACTATCAAAGTTTGACCGGCACTTTTAATGCAACAAAAAGCACCATGACCAAGGACACTGAGAACAGAAAGCAGGGGACGACGTTTACTTGCTGTACGGAGGTATTTAAAACCCAGAAGCTGTTGTAAGAGTGTAACTTTACAGATGATTCAAATACAAATCTTAGCTGAGAGAATGATAAGCCCTCAATCAGTTCAAAGGGTTTCTTCATAGCATATTCATAATTATTCCCATATTAATATTTCCCTACTTACTAAAAACTGTCCCAAAGTCTCTAGAAGATCCATCACTTTGACCTTGGATTGGGGAGTGGGTAAATCTATACACAGTGGAGAACTTGATTGTTCCTTCTCTTGTCTGATTTTTTTTTTGGGGGGGCATCACACCATCTACTCTGTTGTTGGGGCTTCCATACAGTTTTGTGGTTGGATGGAATTTGGCACTACAAAGATGTGGCATGGAATCTTCTGGAATCACACCTGCCTACAGACACACACACACACACACACACACACACACACACACACACACACACACACACGAAGCCTGGTATTCCACATATAGAAACGGATCAGGTTCCAGCCCTTCCTGTGGTTCTTTCTTCATATTCCAAGGTGGGAATCTCACCCCCCACCCCACCACTCATCCTCTTTGTGCATGGATTAAAATTTTGCAATTGAATACTGAATCATGGTTATCATTGAATTTACATCACAAAGTCATCGAGCTCCTTGGTCTTGTTGAAAGCCATACATGTGCTGCATAGGATTTCTGTTAGGAAGGATGTTCTCAACTGAAAACTGAAACTACAAATTCTGAAATGTGTAGAAAACGAACCATTCCATTAATGCAAATGCGTGTGTAGACACACTTGAGTCTGCTGCCCACTGGATAGCCTTTTCACACATGATATCAATTTCCAAATGAGAAAATGGTTTCTAAATTCCTTTCTAATCACTACTGTTTTATTTCTCCTGGAGTCTTGAAGGATGCATTATCGTTCTCTCTCTTCTTTGTTCTTCTATTTCTGTGGGAATCAGTGCTCTGCATCAAGGAAAATCACCTAAGCTATTTTGACAGAGGACTGGTGTGTGTGTGTGTGTGTGTGTGTGTGTGTGTGTGTGTGTGTGTGTGTGTGCGCGCGCACGCGCGCGCGCATATATGTCACTGATCTATTTATGGAAAAAAATCAGTTAACTCCATCAAAACACCCTATCGTGTAGAGACAAAAATCTTCCATAATATTAGTACCCTCCGATGGGTGCACTGGCAAACTATGCAGGGGGGAGTGCGGTAGCGACAGTCATGGGAAGCTTTGTGGCCTCTTCAGGTGGAGTAAGAGACTCCTGGCGCTGCTGGTTTGAAAGGAGACCGGCAGCAGGCAGTCAGCTGACAGGAGAGCAAACCATAATCATGAGAATGGTCAAACTAAGAACATTACAGCTCATCGCCCTACTCTAGAATGAAGCGTCATTATTGCCACAGCCCTGCTGTCACCCCTTCCTCTGGACCTCGTGGCTCCTGCAAGTGGTTTTTGTCTTATAAAGTAGTTTCATACTCCAGCCTCTCCTGAATAAGCGCATCATCTTTATACTGTAGCCTTGGGGGCGATGGCGAACATTCAAAGGCTAAAATGGCCTTGCGCAGGCTTCGGTCCAATACGTGTCTCTCCCACGCTGGGTACCTGTTCCTGAATAGGTCGATTTTAATGACGGACTCTTCGATCCGCGGGGGGCGCGATGAGGGTGTGGATGGAGCCGTGGGCCTCACCTGAAAGACGGGGACACACCCATCCCGCTCGGCGAATTTCTGATCGCGGTCGCTGACCACGCTGCGATTGTTGGAGATGGACCGGAGCGTGCTCGTGGCCATCTCCGGGGGCAGAGAGAAGGCAGCGACAGGGTCCTCACAAGCACAGCTCGGTGACTGGCCAAATCGGGGCCCGTTGGGGTGGAAGAAGGCATAGTACATCAGCATAAAGACCACGCCCGTGAGAAAGCTGCTGAACACCACGCACAGGGCCGGGATGGCAAAGGCGTCCGCGATCTGGGGCGCCTTATAGAGGTACCACAGGGCACTCAAGGCGGTGTTCTCCAGGAGGATCACGAAGTAGTAGATGAACAGCCTGCAGCGTGTCCTGCCTTCCTTCACGTTGAACCAACTGAAGATGTAGATGATTCCCACCACCATGTCAAACACGATCTCTTCCCATTTGGTGATGCAGAATTCGGTCTCACAGTGGACGATCCAGAAGGTCATGGTGCACCAGTGGAGGACAATGAAGATCCCGAAGTAGAGCTGGAAAACCGAGGCAAACAGCGCGAAGGTGATGACCCTGGCGGCGATGGTGAAGAAGTGCCAGCAGAACTGGATAATGACGGCCATGTAGCTGATGGGTTTCTTGTCGTCTCGAGAGTCTCGCAGGGCTTTCTGGTAGGAGGCCAGGGCCCAAGCCAAGGACACGAGGGAGGCTGCTGCTGTGAAACCTACAAATGCAAACAGGGAGATACTGGTCAAAAAAAGGGGGGGAAGGGCAGTGATGGCCCTGAAAGACAAGTCACCCCCAAACTGGTGGGCTTATGATAAGCTAGCTTTGACTTGAGCAAAACCTTTCCCGGTTTCTTGAAGTGTCTGAACTCACAGGCCATCCTGATACCTGCTCTCTGTGAAGTGCCTGGTGTATGGAGGAAGTCTAGAGTTGTGAGAATGTTTCCCCCAATTATCACGAGGTCTAGAGATGGGGTGAGATTCAGCTTTCTAAATGTGTGTGTAAATTGACCAAGGAGGGACTTTTGTCCTCAGAGAAACAGCCATGAGCTGGAGGTTGACAGAAGTTGGCCAGTTTTCTAACTTTACCACTTAATACCTGCAGCACCTTGACCAATCACTGAAAGGGTTGTTCTTTTTAATGTGGTCCCTCCAAAGTTCTCTGTGAGCCTGGAGACTCCATGTTTGAGAAAGCTGGTTTGCCTTCTGTTTCCATGCAAGAATAATTGTAGTTCAAGCACAACAGATAGTATTTTTTTCCCTCAAATTAAGGGCAGGGGTTCATAGCACAAGTTGGCATTGTGTCTTCTGAGACCTGGTGTACCCGTTTTCTCCTTATCTGAATTGATACTCTCCCTGAAGCTTCTGTTGGTCTACTACCTTTTCCTCAAAAGAAGAAATGGATTCTCATGATTGTGTTCATCTTTTAGTCTTCCATAAATTAAAAATTATATTGAAATCACTCTTAGCCACTTCTAATGTTATCCTTTATCAGCCCCATTTTGTTAGTGTTGCCTCTGACCATCTCACAGATTTTATAAACTATTCTCACTGCTTTCCTGTATGCTTGTTCCAGCCACCATATCTGAAAGTTCATGCCTATGGTCCAGGCTCACTTATAAACATACCAGCCTCATGGAGAGCTCTTTTGGAGACTGCCATGTTTGCAATAATCTGACTTATGGTTTAGTTTACTTATGGATTTGGACCAAGACTTCCCAAGGCCAAGAATGGACTCATGGATTGTGAAATCCTTCTGGCTTTTCTTTGATTATAAATCATAACCAGGCCTCATTCTCCCCTGTTGGCAAGAGTAGAAAGTATATAGACTGTTAAGTCCTTATGACAGAATTAGTACATTTCTCTTTAAAAAAAATTTTTTTTGCCAGGTGCAGTGGCTCGTGCCTGTAATCCTAGCTACTCAGGAGGCTGAGATCTGAGGATCATGGTTCAAATCCAGCCTGGGCACTAAAGTCTGTGAGACTCTTATCTCTAATTAACCTGTAGAAAATGGAAGTGGGGCTTGGCTCAAGGGTAGGATGGTAGCCTTGATCTGAAGAGCTTGGGGACAGCACCCAGGCCCAGAGTTAGGGCAGTGGCCTTGAGCTGATACTTATATACATATACATATACATATATATATATATATATCACTTCTGGCTTTTTCTATGCATGTGATACTGAGGAATCAAACTCAGGTATTTGTGCATGCTAGGCAAACACTCTCTATCACTAGGCCAAACTCCCAGCCCCTAAACTATTTTAATAGAAAAGCTCTTATGCCAGGTGCGGGTGGCTCATATCTGTAATCCTAACTACTTGGAGATTGTGATCTGAGGATCACAGTTTGAAGCTAACTCAGGTAGGAAAGTCCGTGAGACTCTCACCTTCAAGTAACCACACAAAAACTGTAAGTGGAGCTGTGGTTAAAAGTGGTAGAGTGCTAGCCATAAGCAAAGAACTCATGAACAGTGCCCAGGCCCTGGCTCCATGACTGACTAAACCAAACCAAACCAAATAAAACGAAACGAAACCAAACCAAACAATTTGATTTCACTCCAATAGCATCCATATACTAAACTACAAAGACTCCTTTCATAGTCTCAGGACATAAATAATATATCTGTCTGTGTTTTATTTTAAAGTAATAGATTTCATATCACTAAGATCAAATGACAAAAACTACCAGAAGAGACTCAATGGGATTATATTATTTCTTAAAATGTTAAAATTAGCAAGATATCCAAGTTTACCTTGACCAATGATCTCATTTGATAGAGAAGAAACTGATTCTCACTCTTGAGCAGGTTTACCTTCTCTCCTTTCTATCTTCCTTATTTGTCTCAGGTGAAATCTGTCCTCTTAATCCACAACAAAGCTATCCTGCTGCTCCCTCCCCAAAAGACTATTAGATACCCCACTTTATCTGTATTCTACCTTCTCTCCATGAGATCCTTCGCTCCATCTTACGAAGTGTAACCAGCTTCCAATATCTCCCAAAGCACCTGCCACTTGGTTTAATCTCTTCTTTATTTCAGATTAGTCTCTCTGTTCCCCTCCTGTTTCTGGACTCCCCATTTCTGTCTGCTAGTCCTACTGTCATTGGCAGTACTGGACCATCTTCCATTCTCAGCCCAAGTCTTGTTATTCCTTTGGCTCTGAACTTCAGTGCGGCAGACAGAAAATGCCCACAATGACTGCCAGGCTTTTTGAGCTCCAGAGCGATGTGTCTGACTGTTTATGTGAGACTTCATCTGGAAGCAATCTGACTGCAGATGACAAGTTTTGTATTCTCCTGAAAGCAACTTGATTCTTCCCTTTATCCCCCCTGTTGTTAATGTAATGCCTTTCTCAGAACCAAAGGGAACATGAATTTCCAGTCAAGCTGCCAAAGTTCTAAGGACAGCGATTTATGTGCTGCTTGATTAAAATATACTATGCTACCAGTCCCCCAAATCCACACATTCATAAGGCATGCCACCTTGGTGCTTTGCTCTATTACTAGACTGAATCCACCTAATGTGCCTTCCTATCTTTCCATATTCCAGTCCACATGATCAATCTGACTTTAGACATAACAATGCAATGTCTATAAAGCTAGGATAATGGTTTATTCCATCATTTGGGGGCAGATAATGTAGATAGATAGTCATTTTCTTTGGAAGAAGGTTGATAAAGGATGTGACACCTCTGGAAATATTATAATCTGAGGATTTGATATTTAAATTTCTGGATTGGGAGAGCTACTTCGAGCACCTCTGATCTGCACCTATGAATTATGAAAGACATGGTTCAGCAAGCCAGAGGCTAGTTTCAGAGAGGATGTCTAAGATGGTTGTCTGTTTTGGACAATACTTTTTCAATAAGGGTTATGGATTTCATACTGGGTAGTTAGAAAATTAACACTTAAAAAGGGATTGATGGAAATTAATATCATATAATTCAAGTGAATGGCAGAGTTTTACATTTCTCTCCTCTTTTTCTTTTTTTTGATATCATTTTCCTTAGGACTTTTCTGTTTTCTTCTGCTTCCCCTTTCTTTCCCTTCTAGCTCTTCTAGTCTCTCTTTTGTTTCTCTGCCTTTGCTCTACTATTTTCCTTCTCCTCCTGATCTCTACTGAATGCACTTTTGATTTTTTTTTTGCCAGTCCTGGGCTTAAGCTCAGGGCCTGAGCACTGTCCTTGGATTTTTCTCAAGGCTAGAGCTCTACCATTTGAGTCTCAGCACCACTTTTGGCTTTTTCTAAGTATGTGGTACCAAGGAATCGAACCCGGGTCTTCGTGCACGCTAGGCAAGCACTCTACCACTAGGCCAAACTCCCGGCCCACTTTTGATTTTTTTAAAATAAAGTTTATTAACTCATAGTGTTGTCTGAATTTACCACTTTTGTCAAAAGTCAACTAATTTGAAACTACTTTTTAAAAATTAGTTGTAGGGCTAGAGTAAGGTTTGATATTGCTGACACATACCTCAAAATTGCTCTGAAAACTTAAATAAGGCTCAAAATAAGAAAGAAATGTACTTTATTTAAAAGTCTATGTTGTGTAATCCTAGCTACTCATGAAACTGAGATTTGAGGATCATGGTTCAAAGCCAGCTCAGGCAGGAAAGTCCATGAGACTCTTATCACAAATTAATCACCAAAACTCTGGAAGTGGAACTTCAGCTCACGTGGCACTAGACAGGAGCATAAAAGCCTGGGGATAGTTGTTAGATCAAAATTTAAACCCCAGGACCAGCACAGACACACAAAAAGTCCATGTGATCATTAGGGAAATGCAAATCGAAAGCATGTTGACATTTCATCTTACTTCACTCAAAATGGCCATGATCAAGAACACAAACAATAGAGATGGTGATGACATGGAGAAAGGACCCATTGTGAACCATTGGTGGAGATGTATACTAGTGCAACCTCTGTGGAAATCAGTATGGTGGTTCCTCAAAAAACTAAAATGTAGGTCAAGTGAGGTGGCTCATACATGTAACCTTCTTAGTGTTTTCCAAAATTGTGACATGGATTACACAATAAGTGGTTACTACTTCATGGGGATAAGTGGAAATCAAGGTCATGCAATCCAAGTGAACAGCAAAGTTTCAGAGATTGGTTTTTAGAGATTTCAAGTTTACTAGTCTGGGCAAAAAAAAAAACTTAACAAGACTCCATTTCTAGAAATAATTTGGGTATGGTGATCCTAGGCATGCAGGAAAATCATAAGTGAGACTCTCATGGTCTGAAGCAAATTAAGAATTGGGGATTTTTCAAGGGGTGGAGTACTTGCTTAGCATGCTCCAGGTCCTGTATTCAAACACTCACACTGAAGAAAAAAAATACTAAAATAGAATTATCATATAACCCTGCCATAATAACTCCTGGGCAGAGACCTGGAGACATAAGTCAGCCTAGAATAAAGATGCTCACATCCCCATGTCTACAGCAGCACTGCTCACAGTAGGTAAATTCTGTCTAGCTGATTGGTCTAGTGGTCCATCAACAGGGGGCTAGATAAGGAAAATGTGGTTTATGTACAATGGGGTGTTACTCAGACACAGAGAGAATAAAATCATGTCACCTGCAGGAAAGTGGATAGAACTTGAGATCAAGATGTTAAAAAAGAAATAAGAATGCAAGTATGAAAATATCACAGTGTAAACCATTATTTTCTAATTTAATTTTTAAAAATAGAACTTACACAAATCCAACCAGATAAATTACTTTAAATTAGATTTTTCCTTATTAAGTACTTAGGTCCAAGAATTGTGTTGTAGTAATAGAAGAGTGACCAAAGAAGTCTTGTATAACTTTTCCTTTCCTTAATCCTGCTCTGAATATTACGACTTTGCTCCAATTCTGGATTGTTTTAAAGGCTGCTGATAACTCCCATCGAACAGATCCTATATCATTTATTATTGTCACAAGTAGCCTATAACCTTCTCTAAAAAGTAAATATCTAGATGCAGTTTTCATGAGAAATGTAATTATTTTTAATTCTTTATATTAGAGAAAATTACAAGTTAGCCTAATTGATAGGGAGTATGGGGACACTTTGAAGGAAAAATCGCTATTATCTCAATTTAAATATTTCCTCTGGGAAATAGTGAACAAGGGGCTAGTATGTCAGCTAAAACACCTAGAAATATTATTATCCAATGGTCCTTTTGATTTGGAAACATTTACACTATTTATAGCTTCCAAATGTAAATTTGTTCTTTCTACCAACATGTTTCCATATCAAATACCCTGCCCTCTGCCTTTAGAAGCTTAACCAATGTGTAATTATATTTAATTTTGTGTTTGTTTAATGATTGTGACTTTCCGTAGAGGAAGCCTCCAGGCGATGATAAATTCCTGTTTTGTTTTCCTTCCTATCTCTTTATGCATTGCACATTGCCTGACATAAGAGGAATTAGACTTCCCAGAGGGAGGGAGGTAGAAGGGGAGAAGAAAGGAGGAAATGAGGAAAGAGTATTCCAAACGTACAGGCAGAACCACAGACAGAACGAGAGGTTTAAAAGATATGAATAATCTTTTCTTGCTTTGCTTTCTACATCTGTGCAATTTCAGTTTGAGATGTGAATGTCAAAACACTGAAATCAATATGTACCTTGTCATACTGTTTGTAGTCCGGGGCAACCTAGATTCACAGAAGTCCCCAGAGAATGCTTCATAGGACTGATAATCTAATCCCCAGGACAGAAGAGGTTCCAGGAACAACACTAAGTTCTCTAAGTCTTTACTTTTTCTACAAACAGAAAGGACATAGTCTTCCTTTGCTATAAGCCAGACAAAGGTTGCAATCTCAGGGGCCTACTGGGTTCCTTGCACAACCAAGCTGCAGCTCAAGAAAAAGGACTCTTTCGTGATGTTTAGGGTTGAAAAGGTGCTAATATGAGCTCTTTCAAACAGACAAACACAAAGAGAATGCATGAATACTATATGAACACCCAAACTATAGAACCAATGCGAGACTGACAGGGGCAAAATGGCTGTGCTGAGCTAACTCACTGGCGTTATGGTACTGGAAGCATCATGTCAGAAGCTCTGTGATAACACCTTCCAAGGCCTTAACTGGCAGTTCATGCTCTACCCAGTTATGCTGTGCCTCACTTTATCTTGTACCCAGTGCTCTGCTTCTGCCGTTGTGCTTTTGTGATGCTTTCTTAATAAGCTCATTAAAGTTGCAAAGCAGGGAAGTCGTAAAGCAGTGCTTCTTTCTCATGAGACTTCCTTGGAAAGCTGCACTCAGAGTACTCCTGTTCCAGTGCTCATCCTTTTATTTTCCACTAAGATGCCATTATCTCCTGAGGTGAGACTTTGCTATCTCCACCCTAGACTCTGCCCCCTGTTAGAAGGTGCTCACAGAACCTTGCATTTGTTCTTGCCAGCTATTTCAGCTTATTGGCTGAATCCAAGAAAGGTGAAGCTTGTCCTCTGTGCTGGACTTGGTGTCCTCCATCTGTTCCTCTGTTGTGGATCAGTTTCTTCCATTTTTAAGCCTTGTTCTCCTGTTTTCTTCCTATACTCTTGTATAGGAAGGTTAATTTGAACTTTTTTTTTTTTTTTTTTGCCAGTCCTGGGCTTGGGCTCAGGGCTTGAGCACTGTCCTTGGATTTTCTCAAGGCTAGAGCTCTACCACTTGAGCCTCAGCACCACTTCCGGCTTTTTGCTATGTATGTGGTACCGAGGAATCAACCCGGGTCTTCATGCATGCTAGGCAAGCACTCTACCACTAGGCCAAACTCCCGGCCTAATTTGAACTTTTAATTGAAATTTAAAGGTTTTTTTTTTGTTTCATTTTCTGTTTGTGTTTTTGCCAATCTTGGTGCTTGAATTAACATGCCTGAGTATGGTTCATCTCTCTGTCTCTCTCTCTCTGTCTCTCTGTCTCTCTGTCTCTCTGTCTCTGTCTCTGTCTCTGTCTCTCTCTCTCTCTCTCTCTCTCTCTCTCTCTCTCTCTCTCTCTCTCTCTCTCTCCTCTACTATTCGAGCCATAGACCTAAGCTCTAATTCTGTTTTTTCTTCTTTTGTAGTTAATTAGAGATAAAAGTCTTACAGTCTTTCCTGCCCAGGCTGGCTTCAAACTGTGACTTTCAGATTTCAGCCTCCTGAGTAGCTAGGATTACAGGTGCAAGCCATCTGTGCCTGGCTTTTAAGATATTCTTATACAAACATCTTGGCATGGATGATTTATCTGAGAATCTTTCTCGACTGGGGAGTTTAGATTATCAGATGACTATTCACAACACAGACAGCCTTGCCATACACCATAATTTTTGTTTCTCTAAATGTAGTCCCTAAACAATGAGCAAAGAAAATAATGAATTTCTCATAGCCATGAAATTTTATAGTTTCCTTAGAGTATTTGAAGTTTATGATCATAGATAAATGAAGAAGGAAGAAGTAACATGGAGCCTTTGTGTATAGTACTGTGCTTGGTACCACATCCTTGCATTTTCGTCCACTTGAAATGTTATGAAAGCATTTTGAGGCAAGCAAATATATATATATACACACAATATATATATACATATGTGAGAGAGAGGAGAAGAGAGGGAAGGAGGGAGGGAGGGAAGGAGGGAAGGGAGAAAGGGAGGGGGTGGGAGGGAGAGAGGAAGAGAGGGAGAGAGAGATCATGATTATGAACACACATACATAGCTCAAAATGATACACAAATGAGTTTGCTTTCCCTCTGATGACCCCCTCTTCAGAGGCCACCTTCCCTCAGGGATGTTATAACAGGCTTACTTTTAAACACAAAGAACATGACAGCGTATAAAGGAATTTATTCTATGTGTATATGTGTATACAAATGTGTATACATATGTACATATGTGTATATATATATATATATATATTGCAAATAAGGAACTAGAAAAGAGAAGCCAGGGTAAAAAACTCATTCAAGTTCCTATACTTAGGAAGGAAGACATGTGTCAGAATTCCAGATGCAATTACTCTGTCGCTACAGTTATCCTGGCTAGCTGGGTTCTAACTACTGCGGAGACTTTTCCAATCTTCCACAATCCAGATCCATGGATTGTGTACCGGTGCCAAGGTGGAAACTGAAGATGGCTGGAAGGTCCTTTAGCCTAATGCTATCACTGCAGCTGTCTGACTGAATGGGCTCCCATTCCTTTTACTTCTCTGGCCCCACAGAAACTATGTATGGTCCTAGCCAAAGGAGCCTACTTGGGAATCTTTTCACAAAATTGATTAGGAAGGAGCACAGTTTCTTGGAGGAGAGCCATGCTTCTCCCTTTTTCATACTTTCTGATCTACCAAAATAGCCCTCCCAGCCTTCTTGAATTTTCACATGGGGAAATATTGCCAATTCAAGTCAAATCCTGTGCTATTCACAGAATGAATATCCAGAACCAGGCTGGTGTCCCATTGCCTCAGCATGTAGCGAATCCTCTTTTAGCTACAAACAGAAAAGCCGTAGATTTGACATGGCTATAATCGTATCAGTTAGTTACTGATTCAAAGCAGCATTGGAAACGTGATGCTCTCTGCTAAGGTGAAGAAGATAACACAAGGTTCACCAGCTCTAGATGTTCTCAGTCTCCCTGAACTGACACCACTGAATCTCGATTTTGAACCTTGTAATAGTTCTGATTAAACTATTTAAATGCTGTACCATGTTTAGCTTTTTGAGAGATATTCATTCCTTTTGTAATCCATTGTGAGGATTTAAACTTCTTTGCAAGGCAAATTTTAAGGCTGCTAAGGAGATGATAAGAGAAACTCGAAATGAAAAATGGTGAGAGTCTTACTATGAAAGTATTTGAGAAAAGTCACGAGAAGCAAAAATGTCTCTTCTCTTTAACAAATGTGAGACATTATTTTCTTATGATGGGAAAAGAATTCATAGATAGTCTCTTTATCATTTTTTTAAACTGAGCTTTTTTTTAATTTTTTTATTGTAATTAGTAAAAGGTTACATGATATAAACTGAGCTTTTTGTTAAAAATCTTTCAAGAAGAGCAGCATTTCATGTGTTGGAATTTAAAACCATCTATATAATACTTTCTCTTGGGAACAAAAGTCTGTATGTTTAAGGAAAGAAATCACTGTTCTCCATGACACATGGCTAAATTTACATGGAAACCAAGTGATTATATAAGCTACTAGTTGAAAGACATAAACCAGAAATGAACAGCGATGTTCAATAGAATTCAATTTTAACTTATTTTCCATTCCAATATTTAAACTATTACATGATTTTTCTCCTTATGTGATAGCCCGGAGTGGGTTAAATAAGCCAAATAAAGGGAGAAATAGGACGTTGGCCAGAAAGTGATGGATTATTCTCTCTCACCTGTCAAAGAAGGATATGGTTAGATAATAGAATGGTAAAAGCAGTCATTTAAAGATCCTGACATGAAATGACTCTTTCTAGGTGGTTGAAATGTCCACACTTATTACTATTCATTTTTCACAGCAAAAGTTCTTATTTTTGGCTCATTTTATAGATGAAGAAACTGAGACTTAGGTAAGATAATCTTACAGAGCATGTGGCTCGGTTGTGGGACTTGAACTCTCAGCCTGGGTGTTGTCCCTGAGCTCTTCAGCTCAACACTATCTCCCTGCCCCTTGAACCACAGCACCACTTCCAGTTTTCTAGTGGTTAACTAGACATAAGAGTCTTATACAATGTAGGTGAATTAATGCACCTTCTATCTGGCAAATATCATGTAACCCTTTTACTAATTACAATAAAAAATGCAAAAAAAAAAGAGTCTCATAGTCTTTAGTGGCTGGGCTGGCCTTGAACCATGATCCTCAGATCTCAGCCTCCTAAGTAGCTAGGATTACAGGTGTGAGCCACTGTGGGTGGCTGTGGCAAGCTTTTTCTACAGTATATGTAGCTAGATAGATATTTTGGACTTAGTAAGCTATGTGGGTCTCAGTCATGATCATACAACTTTAACACTAGAGAGAAAAAACAGTCATAGACAATACTAAAATAATTTTTGCCAGTCATGGGGCTTGAACTCAGGGCCTGAGCACTGTCCTTGGACTTTTCTCAAGGCTAGAGCTCTACTACTTCAGCCACAGCACCACGTTCAGCTTTTTTCTATGTATGTGGTACCAAGGAATCGAACCTGGGCCTTCGTGCATGCTAGGCAAGCACTCTACCATTAGGACAAACTCCTGGCCCTATTAAAATAATTTTAAAAACGTGGTAGTGAGAGTTATTTGGTCCAAAAGCCTTTCCTGCCTCTTCAGTTAACATGAAGACTCATTTCCAACCCTCAAAATACAGTCACATTTCTGACTTTAATTCCTTATACATATAAAACATTTGGGCATAATTACAAAACCTGGTGTCTTAGAAGATGGCATGCATTTACCTTGAATCTCAGAGGCACTGTGACTAGTCAACCAATCAACCTGCCCAAAGGAAATCTCTCCATGTCAGCTTATCTCATGCAGAGGATGGATTTAGAGAATGAATAAACCTCTTGAAGGCTGGCTCATTGCCCCTAACAGTATTGGATTTGGAGCACAAATGACACACCTCTGTCCACTTCATCATTTGAAAAGAAACAGGCAGACATTTGCTGAATGACAAGATAAGGTGGCGTGGGGGTTCAAGCTGGTCCCTTGCATGCTCTATTCTTCCTCTGGCTTGCAAAAATGCTGCTGGTATCTGCACCCAGCCTGGCCCTGACTGTGCCAGTCCAAATGTCTAAATTAGAATCTTTTTGCTCCTCCCTCTCATATATTACCAAGGTGCCTTTGCATTTTGTCATGCATGTGAATTCGGTGGCCCACCTGTCACAAATCACTCACTAGGTCACCAGTACTGACAGTTATTGGCTTACACAGAGGGATATGTAATGCATTGTGTCTCTGAGAAAGTGATGGCATCTGGCTCCTGGAGAATATAATCAAGTGTTAATTTCTGTTAATTCTAATGAGGACTGTCTAATCACCCACCCAGAGTCAAACATGCTTAGAAGACTTGGGAGGGGACTCAGGAGCTAGGAACTAGTGGCCTTACTCTGCCTTACAAAATGGCGTCCGGGTAGCTGGTTCAGAATATCTGTGATTCAGAAACTCTTCATTCTGATGCAATTCCATGGTCTTTCATTGATTTGTTTTGATTCTGGGCTTTTACCTAGTTTGAATCTGTGCTAAAAAGCCCTTGTGTTTCCCCTATCCCTTCCTGTAATATTTCCATGATATCTGGTATTACATTGAGGTCACTGATCCATTTAGAATTGATTCTCTTGCAGGGTGATCGATATAACGCCAGTCTTTTTACATGTGTATGTTCAATTCTGCCAGCACCATTTGTTGAAGAGGCTCTCTTTATTTCATCCTATGTTTTTGACTCTCTTATCAAATATTAGGTGACTGTAGGTCTGTGAGTTCATTTCTATTCCATTGGTCCTCAGGCCTATTCTTGTGCCAGTACCAAATGTTTTTTTATTACTATGGCTTTGTAATAAAGTTTGAAGGTTGGTATTGATATTCCTTCAGAACTGAGTTTCCGTATGCAAAGTACATGGTTTGTGAGATAAATAGAAAACTCACAGAATGGGAGAAGATCTTCACTAGTTATGCATTTGATAGGGGCCTATCTATAACATATTCAGAGCTCAAAAAATGAAAGTTCCCCAAAAGAAATCCCAAAGAAACAACAGCCCAATTAATAAGTAGGCTAATGATTTTGAGACTTCTTAGAAGAAATAAGGATGGGCAATAGGAATATGAAGAAATGTTTGACATCTCTGTCCATAAAAGAAATGCAAATCAAAATAATGTTGAGATTGCACTTCACTCCAGTTCAAATGGCCATTATCAAGAAAACTAACAATAACAGATGCTGGTTGGGATATAGCCAAAAGGGAATGCTACTCCACTGTGATTAGGAGTGTAAATGTGTTCAACTACGCTGGAAAGCAGTATGGAAGTTTCTCAAAGAACTAACCACAGTGTTTCCCTATGATCCAGCAATCCTACTCCTGATTCTTTATCCAAATAACCACAAGCCAGGCTATTGTTTATCAAAGTTAAGATACAGAATCAATCAAGATGCCCCTCAATGGCCTAATTGTTCAAGAAAATGTGCTATATATACAGGAAAAAGTGATATTTCCCCATTCGTAAGGAAGTGGAAAGACTTGAAAAAAAATTATATACTAAATAAAGTAAGCCAGACAAAAAGGAGCATAGGTTACATGGTTTCCCTCATTTGTAATATTTAGAATGTGCCTATAAATCTATAAGTAAACCCAATGGGTAGTAAATGACAAATAATTACACTTGGACATGATTAAACAGCACTCTAGACATTCACACAGTGAGAATAAAGGAGGATATTACTAGCAGAGGATCACAAGGGCTCAATAACTATGTGTATATGCTCATATTAAAATGATGCCTAACAAAATGAACTCCAAGAAATGGAAAAAAGAGGTGTTTTTTTATTGTGCTGTTTGAATTTCTTTTTTTTTCTCTTTCTTTTTTTGTTTTAGGTTAGTCCTTTTTATCACCATTTTTTTTTAATTTCTGCACCCTTTGACTCGTATACAAGTTTATCTATTTGGGGAGGTAAGAAGGGGATGCACAGAAACAGTGGACTAAAGTGCGAATCAATTCAGCAGTGATATAAGACATTATGCTTTGTTGGAAATGAACTATACAACTTTTATGTACCTTTGCTTTTAAAGCCATGGTACAATCATCAGAATGAAGATATTCTTTCTCTGAGGACAATGCAAATTGTTTTGTTTGTTTTTGATAGGATAAGCTTTTTTTCTTTTTCTTTTTGCAGTATTAGTCATGCTCCTTGGTTGTTACTCTTCCACCAGGGCCATGTATCTAGTCCTGATGGTTGCTCATTATTTTGGTAATAAAGCCTTGGGGATGTTTCTGTCCAGGCTAGCTTTGAATCTCAATCTTGTGAGGCATGAGTCGATGGCATGTAGCCAGGACAAAAAAATTTAAAGTCATTTGAAGTGGTAGGAGAAATACTTGTGTTATTTGCTTACATTTGGATGCAAGTGAAGTATACATTTGTGATGGTTACTTTTGATGGTCAGCTTGCCTGGATTAAGAGGCCCCTAGGAGATTAACAAAGCATATCTCTGGGAGTATCTGTGAGAGTTTGTTCACAGAAGATTAAGGGGGTGAAGACCATCACTGAATATAAGCAGGGGCATCCCCTAGGCTGGGACCCCAGATTGAACAAAAGGTAGAAAAAGGAGAGAGTTCCAGTGCACAAGTATTCTCTGTTTCTGTTTCCTGGTGGCATGAACTGAGCTTCTCTCATCTGCCATGTCCTCTTTTCTCTGCCTTAGATACTTGTCACAGTGACAAACACTCTAGCATAACCTTGTTCCGGACTTTGCAGAGAAATATGAGATAGGAGCTGGTTTGGTGACTTTATCTTAGGAGAATTCATATCCTCATGACTTTCTTGAATTGTATACTAAAAAAGGTGGCAGATTGGTGTTTTTGTCTAACCTATGTATGGCTTATACTGTTGGGGTCACCCATGGAGTCCCTTTGAAGACTGGAGAGGAGGCAGTGAAAGAAAGGAAGGATGTAGGACGTAGGACTGGGGAATGGTTATGAAACTAAAGAAAAAAGGTTACCCACAAGTGCTCTGAGCCTTGGACTGTAATGGGTGCATCCATTGTCTGTTGATGATAACTTTTTCCTACATTCCTTCTGCTATCAACTTCTGGCAGAAATTTTAAATTTCTTTAAAAAAATCTGGCCTCTTACTCCAGGTAATTTTTTTTTCCTTAGGATCTTGAATGAATTGTTTCTCTGGCCTGTGCTCCCCCTGGGAGCAGTGGCTAGAATCCCAGATTCTGCTCTATTTGCTAGTGTCCTGCTTTTTGGGTTACCTCATTTTTACTCTGTCAATAAAAAGAAAGCAGCAATATATTTTACTTAGCATTGCTGGGCTGGGTGAGTTACACACACGTACAGCACACATGCAAGCATGCACCTGTGCATACAAAAGAAACAATACCCTAAGGACATAGGCTGCTAGCATTGTTTGTTTTCATGGATGGGATGACTCAGAGAAAGATGACCAATGAAGACCCCATAGGTTTAAAAAAAGGGGGAGTTCTCTCTCAGTCGCCTCCATTGTCTTGTCCTAGTTTCTTTTCCAATTCTTTGGGTGTTGCTCTGCATTCTCTGTACACACTACTTCTGGGTGATGCTTGGAGCTTGGGAGAAAGGAAAGTTTCCCTTGAGAGGACAGGCATTCACACATGGGATGAACACCAACTTAGAGCTTCAGCACCTCCATGTGTTTTTCCCCTAGGGTATCAGCTTGATCTTGGCTGACATTCCTCAGGCTTTAGTATAAGAAAGGGAGGGGGCTGGGAACTGCATTACTTCCCTGCAGGCTTTGAGTAAGGGTTTCCTCTGTTTTATCACCTGCCCTTTCCCTAGTTTGCAACTCTGCAACTCTGCTAGGCACACATATCTCTTGGCCTTGATGTTCTTTCTTGCTGCCTTATGTGGCTGAGTCCCCAGTTCACAAGTGCCTGGCCATGGGAGCCTCACCCTGCACCCCATGCCCATATGCCCAGGAGACTGTACTGCATTTCTTTCAAATGCCCATGTTTTAAAGGCTTGATCCCTAGTGTGGTGCTATCTGGAGATGGTAGAATTAAAGAACAAGGTCCCCTGGATCTTAGGTCACTGTTACCTGAACTCTTTTTTCCTTTTGTGCTCTGAGGTACATAATTTTTCTCTGCTACACTCTCCAGCCATGATGTGCAACCATAAGTTCCAACCAACAGAATTGTGAAACTTCTAAAAGTGTGAGGCAAAATCAACTTTCTATCTTGCTAACCTTGGTTATCTCACACATTTTGTCGAAGTGACAAGGTTGATTTGCTCACGTACTTCATAGACTCATGTAAGACTCGTTCCCAAGTATATTATTCAAATAGATTGGATTGTATTTTTCAGTGTTTTCTTTTATTTTTAATATTTTTATTATCTTGAAGTACTTGTACAAAGGAGTTGTCATTCACCAAAGCAGTTTATGAATACATTGCATGTTGATCAACATCACCTCTTTCTACCCCCATCCCTCTCAACCCACCCTTTCCCTTCTTTAGCTTAATTTTAGGTTATGTAATCTGTTTTGCCTTTTAACAGAGCAGTTTATGTATACTATATATCTTATATTATCATACTATACATCTGTATTATCACTTCAATATCTTCACTCCCCATTCAACCCATCCTTTCTCTTATATTTCTCAATTCTGTGGTATTTATAATAAGAGGTATTTTTTTCAATTGTTATATATTTGGAACAAGAGAATTCTAAAGCGGAAGATGTGTTTCCTAAAATGACCTAAGTCACCAAAGATTTGGAATGATTAAAGATTTAAGAAAAAAATCATTAAAAAGAAAGAAGAAATTAAGAAGAACACAAAGGAAGTAAAGAAAATTAATTCAATTTAGGAAGTCTAAGTTTAGAACTTAGTTCAGTCTTATACATCAGTCTTTGTGGAGATAGTGGTGGCATTGGACTTGCAGTCAGGCTTACCACTTGAGCCACACCTCTAGCCCTTTTTGCTTCAGTTTTTCTGGGGATAGAGTTTCACATATTTTTTTCCCCTCGGACCAGCATAAGCCACATTCTTCCTATTTGCATCTAGCTGCAGTAGCACATGCAACTGCGCTCTGATTAGTGGTTGACATCAGGTGTAGCTAATTTATTTTTTTCCATCTTCCTCTGTATGACATCTCTTCCAGTCTCTATCTCCCAAGTAGCAAATCAGCCTTTTAGAAGAATACAACTAGTCAGAGAGAGCTAAAATCGGGTCCTGCAGTCTCTAAGGAGAGCCACAAACATTTGTTCAGGATCAGGCAGGATAGTAACATAGATAGAAAGGGGAGCCAAAAAAACAGAATGGAAGGAAGACAGCTGGCAGAACTGGTTAAGCACCTGCAGAAAACTAAAGTTGGATCCTTCTTTGTCACCCTGCACTAGAATTAACTCCAAATGGATCAAAGACCTCAAGGTAAAACCTGACACACTGAAAACTTTACAAGAAGGAATAGGCCTCCTTGGCACAGGTCGAAACTTTCTCAATAAAGACCAAGAAACACAACAAATCAGAGAAAGGCTGGATAAGTGGGATTGCATTAAACTGCAGAGCTTTTGTATGGCAAAGGACATAGCTAGTAAATTAATTAGGAAGCCTATAGAATGGGAGATCTTCACTAACCATACAACGGACAAAGGCCTCATATCTAAAATATATCAACAGCTCAAAAAAATTGAATCACTCCAAAACTAATCTCCAAACTAACAACCATCCCATTAAAAGATGGGCCAAAGACTTAAAGAGAGTCTTCTCTGAAGAAAAAGCAAAAATGGCCTATAGACACATGAAGAAATGTTCAACATCTCTGGTCATAAAAGAAATGCAAATCAAAACAACTCTAAGATTCCACCTCATTCCAGTTAGAATGGCCAGGATCAAGAAAACTAACAACAACAGCTGCTGGAGGGGATATGGCCAGAAGGGATCATTACTACACTGTTGGTGGGAGTGCAAATTTGTTCAACCACTATGGAAAATAGTATAGCAGTTCCTCAAAAGACTACACATAGAGCTCCCCTATGACCCAGCAATTCCACTACTTGGCATTTACCCAATTATCCAGAAACAAGGGCATACTAAATCCATTAGCACAATGATGTTCATTGCAGCATTATTTACCATAGCAAAGATATGGAACCAACCCAGATGTCCCTCAGTTGATGAGTGGATCAACAAGATGTGGTATTTGTACACAATGGAATTCTATGCTGCTGTCAGAAAGAATGACATCGCCCCATTTGTAAGGAAATGGAAAGACTTAGAAAAAAATCATATTAAGTGAAGGAAGCCAGACTCAAAGGAACACAGGCTCAATGGTTTCCCTCATTTGTCATAATCAGTAGAAACCTTGGGCTCTCCTATTGTTTACAATAGAACAAAATCTAGAGACATTAGGCCAAATAGTATGACACTAACTGTAAGGACCTCCAGGATAAGGAAACAAAAGCCATATAATGAGTGACTGTTGTCCTTAATGTACTATGCTATCTCTCATCTCTTTTGCTGTCCCTTGGTTATCTCATATTGTTACAATTTTTCACCTTGTTATCTGATATATTTTATATGTGCTTAATTGGTTATTTGAAATTAGATAGGGAAGGGGGAAATCAAGATAAGCGGGGGAGGGTGGGAGGGAAATGGGGACCATGTCATGAGAAAGGGTATCAATGTTTGTGAAGTTATGCACCTTCTATCTGGTGAATATAATGTAACCCTTCTATGAATCACAATAAAAATATTTTAAAAAAAGGACTATAAAAAAAAGAAAGAGAGACCATGCTTCCCACACTGACAATAATAGATGACTGGAAATGATACAAGGAAAGGAATTAAAACACCTCAATCTGTATGTTATTTCTATGACTTGATATGTCTCTATCAATGAATTAATATAAATGACACAGATATAATTAATTAATCTCCATCTCTAAAAGTGTATGTATTTAAGCTGTCTTGAAAACTATGTCTCATCCATACACTGGAAAAATTAAAGGTTACTCTATATGAAAAGACTTCTCCTAATGGAGCTAACAGATTATTCAGTATTGGCTAATTCTGGGTTTTGTGTTCTATTAATGATGCTAATAAATAAATAGCACTTGGCTGCTTCTCATCACATGCTATTATTAGACTTGTTTTTTATTCTTTTATATTTTAGTTGTTCAATCAGCATTAACTGAGTGCCTGCTTGGGTTTTTCCTGGTCTACACTTAGCATGTATTGGTTGAACCCCATCATCCATTTGTTCTGAAAATTTGGGTTTTGTGAACTATATCTGGGGCCTGCACTTCCTTTATATATCCCTTCACACATCATCGACTATTGGGTGATGTTTGATGGACTATCCTCTCTGGGAATCCATCATTCCTTTCTCCTTTCGCAACCAGGAGCTCTTCCTTGTATTCCTTTACCATTATCATTTTAATTTTTGAGCTGTTTATCAGCCTTTCCTCTGTGGAATCCATGATGGTAGAGACTGATTCGATTCCTTTCTGCACTCCCAGAGACTCTGAAAATGCCTAGCACATATGATAATTACTTGATAAATTGCATTGGATTGAACTGAATGGAACTTGGAGATGTTCTAAATTGAAGTATTGCTTGGGTACCACTCTTGCCCTATAATAAAGACACAAATGACCTGGGTCTGTTTATTAGTGTCCTGGGGCTGATTTAGCCCCCAGGGACAGACTGTATAAAGCACAAATCATCAAGAATCTGTGACCAAGACATGTTCTTAATAGGACAGGAGTAGATTAAATTCATGCCATCAACGAGTGCAAAGGTTTTTCAATTAGGATTTTGTATGCCAGTGAGCAGTAAGAGAATAGTAATTTTCCAAGACAGAGACCTTTATGTGGAAACAATCAACTTCATTATTAAAGGCTCTGGCCAAATCCACAGAATGGATGAGAATAATATTAAGCTTTCTAAAAATATATTGATGCATATAGAATAGCTATATAAAGGTGAATCTAATGCTATAAAAGAACATGTAAGTTTGAATTCTCAAAACAAACTCTGACTATACTTGTCTTGAACTTTTTGTGTTAGTAAAATACAAAGAATTGTATGATTTAGAGCTACTGGGTAGTCCAGTACCCTTGACAATGATATGATAATCCTGTTTTGAATATCAAAATGGCTTGAAGCAGATAATTGTAAAACATCTAAGCAAATGATGAATAGAAAATAAAAAATAACAGTATAATCCCAAGTGAGCACTTAAATTATATCTGAATTATAAGAGGCCGAAATAAGAAAAAAAATCAATAAATTAAATAGTTTCAAGCACTGGATAAAAATGAATTGAGTACTGTTTCTGCTAGAGCATTTTGAGCTTCAGTGAGTGAGTGTACTCCCTGCACCTTGAATATATGAGGAAAGTGCTGGCTTTACAGGAACTGCTTGAGCAGTAACTTTGTCAGGACACAGTAGGTCTTCATGGACTTTTCCCTTCAGGAAAGAGACATAATAAAAGCATAATAAGCCCAGTGTCTAAATCAAACAAAAAGGAATTCAGCTTTTATCAGGTTTCTAGAGGGAAAATACACTAGGATGAGGTTTAGTATATAAAATAATGCAATCCAACCCATTAACAGAATGAAAGGAAAAAGCTCATGTGGTCATTCCGTGGAGGTAGAAAAAGCATTTGACAAAGTTCAGTGCAATTTCATGACTTGAAAAAGAAGTTCAATAAACTAGGAATAGAAAGAAACAGTGTCATCATAACTAAGGCCATATATAAACTAGGATCCTCAGATTTCAGCCTCTTGAGTAGTTATGATTACAAGATTGAGCAACCAGTGCCCAGTTAGTGGTTATAGTTTTAAACCAAGGAAAATACATTGGCTATCATTCAGTTATACATTTTTAAATAGCTAACATTATATTCATTTTGTCCCATATGTGTTTTTACCACAATAAAATTAATCAGGTGTTATTCTTAACTAAGCTTATTTTAGATATTGTATACTGTCAGTGAGATTCAATTTTTATACTAGATGTATTGAAGTTTCCTGAGCTTAAATTTGTTGCTTTAGATTGATTACTCCACCCAATCAGCAATAAGCCTTGATAGTTTTTGTGAATGTGTTTGTGTCAGCCCTGAGGCTTAAACTTAGGGCATGAGTACTGTCCTAGAACTTTTATATTTGTGGGTCACGAGGCTTGAAGTAGGCCTGGGTATTGTCCCTGAGCTCTTCAGCTCAAGGCTACCACCCTACCCTTGAGCCAAGCCCCACTTCCTGTTTTCTAGGGGTTAATTGGAGATAAGAGTCTCAGGTCCTTTTGTGCCCCGGCTGGCTTTGAACCTTGAACCTCAGATCTCAGCCTCCCTAGTAGCTAGGATTACAGGTGTGAGCGATCGGTGCTTAGTTAGGTTTTGATTTGAATATTGGCTCTGTCCTTTTCAGAGCTATGAAACATGGAGCATCACTTTTCTCAATTGCAAAAGAGGAATGACAATATCAAATTTGCATTATCATCCAAAGGGTGGACTGGAATTCATGAATACACAGCACCTTGCACATTCCTGTCGTCTGACAGGGAGTGCTGCAAATATTTGTTCCTTTCTTCTCATTGTCCCATAAGTTTCCAGACTTCCTGTGAGATCTGAAGTGAGGGAAGACCAAGGAAGAAAGTTCAGTAGTTGAAGGAAAGGTCTATCGTCATGAGTTTCTTGTAATCTCTCCACCGAGGAGAGATTGTCTCCTTGGTTTTAGCTAAAAATCTAACCTGCTGATCAATAAATGACTAGAGAATAATGGTTGAATTTTGTCAACATGATAAATAAAATGCCATTATTAAATGGCATTCACCCAAACTTACTAGCTCTGGGCTATCTGGTTCTTTGAGGATAGACTATGGTTTTTGAAAGTGCTTAAAGATAAGGCCTTATGTGTACAGAAATCTAGAGAACAATTAAAGTTAGAAAAAGGGGAGACTCAAGGATCACAATCATGATTATTATCATTTTTCCCTTCTTGATACTTTAAGCCTTTTGGTGCCAGTTGAGGTAGCAGGTGATCTCTTCACAACTTCTGACTTTCTCCCCAGTTTGTCCATCTTTCTAGTGGCCCAGAACATTCTAGGGGAAACATATCCAGGGTAGAGGAAGAGCTGCCTTCCACTGTGACTCTCACATCTCAGAGAAGCTGAGTGGAAGAAAGGGGAGTAGACAAATGATATCAAGTGTGTGTGTGTGTGTGTGTGTGTGTGTGTGTGTGTGTGTGTGTGTGTGTGTGTGTGTTGATACTGAGGCTTGAACTCAGGACCTTACATGCCTGCTTGATTTTTGCACTCAGGAGTGACACTCTAGTACTTGAACCACACATATTTCTGGCTTTTTACTGGCTAATTGGACACAAGAATATCATGGACTTCTCTGTTCTCTCTGGATTCAAAAGTAGCTGGTATTGCAGGTGCGAGGCCCTGTCAAATGGCCTTCTTTTTGTTCTTCCACCTCTTCCTCGTCTTCCTTGTCTTCATCTTCTTTCTTCTGTAAGCTATCATTCTTTCCCTTTTACTTTCACAAAACACAAGACGTGCTGCATTTCATACAGACCCAAGGAAGGCACATTGAGTGATGGGAAAATTTATAAACTGGAGGCAAATCCAGAATGTTGTATCCTCAATTACAGATATAATCCACAGAAGGCAAAACCCAAATGGAGACGAGCAACAGAGCAGCAGCTAGATACTTAGCCAAATACTGGTAAATACATAATTAAGGAGCAAATGGGTATTAGTGCAGGATTGCTCTCCAACAAGCTGCTCCAACTAGTAGCTTTTACTCCTTCATTCATCATTGTGACTTTTAGTGTGGGGTCCCCATCCAACCCAGAAGCCATCTCACTGCAAATGTAGTGGGGAGAGTGGCTTCTCTCTGCCTAACAGAATACACTCATGGAATACTTTTCAGGTTCCTTATTTGTAAATTTGCAGAAAAAAAAACCAGAAAAGATCTTTGTCAGTCATTAATTTTCCAGAGATATAATTCTCCAGAGCCAAAAAATTGTATCTTCAGAATCTCTGGAGCTATCCATTTTTGGTCACATGGTAAATGAGCAAGTGCTTTTCAAGTTGTGAGAACAATATTGAGAGAAAAATTGTATTGATTTAAGGAGCCTATTAGTAACCTATTTCTTTCACAGAACGGAATGCTCTAAGCACTTAGTAATAATGACACAGTTTCAAAGGTTTCCAGTTTTAAAGTCCTTTCCTATACAACGCAGAAGGAGGCAGACCAGTAAGGAGATCACTGGAAAAAAAAATCCAAGTGTCTTGGAGAAAGGGAAAGAGATACATTTTGAATTTGTCACTTTCCAGTTTGGATATGGCTTGGAGAAGACTGAACAGGAAAAATAAGAATCAATTGAAGATGGAATCGCTGAATTAGGATGAAAGAACAAAATAAAGCTCTAATTTTCTGAGGTGGACCCTTTTTTAGAAAAAATAATAAAATCAATAACAGGATCTATTTCAGTTGATTGCTTTAAGAGTAAAAAAAATCAATAAAGCCAAAAGTCAGAATAGAAATCTGCTAATGAACCTTCAATAAATATTAGTTGTTATTTCCCAAATAGATGTAGAATTATTTTTTAAAAAATGGAATAAGATACATATTCAAAGCTGAGTGCTGGTGACTCACTCTTGCATAATCCTAGCTACTCAGGAGGCTGAGATCTGAGGATTGCAAATTGAAGCCAGCCTGGAAAATCTGTGAGGATTTTATCTCCAATAAGCTCCCTAAAAAGCTGGCAGTGAAACAGTGGCTTAACTGGTAAAACACCAGCCTTGAGTAAATGTAGCTCAGTGATAGTACCCAGGCTCTGAGTTCAAGCTGGAGGACTGGCACAAAAACAACAACAAACATTCAAAACAAGCATACAAATTCTCTCACAACCATTTCAAAGAGGTCTTGTGGAAGGCCCTCTTTGAAATCACATTTTGATTACCAAATGTGAGTTTATTATTACTCTCTTACTTAACTTTTAGTGTTCAGATTATGTATGAAGTGAATATGTATATGTCAATTTAGTAAACAGGCCTCTGGGAAATACAGCTCAGGTTGTTTAAGAGATTGAAGATATTTTTCCATAGTTTACCGGGACACTTTAGGAGGAGGGAGATGGGAGGCATTTTCCTGGAGGAAACTCTGTTTGTTAGTATATCTCCTGATCCCAATACATAGAGAATGAAAAGTTTGCCTAATGTTCAGGTTCAGAGTAGGGAGAGTTTGTCCAGACTTCATTTTTTGGGTAGAGAACAATGAAAGAAAGGCAGATTGGGTAGACTGATATGAAAATTCCACTTGAATGTTTTTCTTTACAGATATTCACATTTACAGAATAAAACCTGATATACCACATGCTACTTTATAATGATAGGATTGTCATTTATAAAATTCAAATATTTGGAAAGTATCAATGTAGGCAAATCACTTCAGCCAGAATTAGATATTTAGCATCTTTTTTCTGCATTTGTTTGAAATGTAGATATTCAAATGGAAAATCACACACAAAAGCCAAATAGATTCTCTCTACTTCTCTCTTGGCTCTTTTGGCTGAAGTTACTTAAGGAAGAAAAATAACCCACAGTTGCCTCAAAGTTCAGGTTGGTTTTATAATAAGAATGCTCATGATTGATGAGTGAACACTGTGCAACCTTAAAATATTGTCTATTTCCCTAAATTTTAGATGGATAAACTGAGGCTAGAAAAGGCTGGCTATCTTACAACCTCACCCTTCACAGGGGTCAGAATTCGAATCCACTCCATAAAGGTCAGGGTCAGCAGTTGAAGCCATATATCTTGCTTCTTTAAATGCTGACATTCATAAAAAAATACGTCACAAAGTTTTGGGACCCTTGTAAAAAGAGATATTCATGTAATCCATCCCTGGTCCAGGAACTAGCTGAGATGCTAAGTGCAAGTGGTTCTGGTGATGAGAGGAAGTTTCTATAGTCCATTCTTTGAACATTAGCTCTTAGAGCTCTTCAACTGACCAGCTCCCCGTTCTTCCAAATATTAACTCCTTACTATCCTTATGATTCTTACTCTAATATGTATGAATGCCCACATCCCCCAGGTTCCTTACAAACCACATCGATGCCTCCCTACTCCAGCCAAGCTGTCAGGAGGCCAGTGGGGATCTTGATTGAATGAATTAATTCCTCAGCAAACATTTCTGAATGCAGAATCTCAAGGTAATTTGGCCTCAATGTTGTGCCTGAGGAAATTCTTCAAATATTCCTCATATGGTGCC
Source organism: Megascapheus bottae (assembly GCF_031878675.1). Taxonomy (NCBI): domain Eukaryota; kingdom Metazoa; phylum Chordata; class Mammalia; order Rodentia; family Geomyidae; genus Megascapheus; species Megascapheus bottae. Next base: position 7,514,495 of record NC_143517.1, on the reverse strand, counting down.
TTAGAGGTGTATGAATGTGTGTATTTGGTAAGGACCTTCTTTTACAAACGTTATTAACTTACACAGGGCTCAGAGTCCACAGGTAATTAATATCATGGTAAGCAGGACACCAGTGAAATCTTTTCTTTATTCTAAGTGGTAAAAGGAAGCCTGTCTGGACAAGTAGCACTTGGAGGAAAAGGCACAGCCATCTTCACAAACGGTTCCTGCATAGTTGCCTTGGTATTGGTTAACTGTTCATCCTATCATGGATTCATTACAAATAGCAAATCCCACCATGAGCAGCCTATGGGCCAGGTAATTGTACTCAAACTCTTAAGCTATACAATACCTTACCTTCCTATAACAACCTGCTAAGGTAGGTACTGTGTCCTAGACTGACTGTCAGACATAGTAGCTGGCCTAATCACTGGTGCCAATTGCTGTGGGTTGACACATCCCTTGTTTGGCCTTTCATTGTTTTCTGCATCACTACAACAACCAGAAACCTGCAAACTGCCCTTTCCAGATTCCTGCTCAGCTGAGATTTGTTGCTGGCATGAAGAGCCACTCACAACAAATTAAATGTGGGAAGAAAAGGGAAATTGCCTGTTTCTGGAAGTGGCATGTGCCAGCCACTGCAGTATATCTGGAAAGTGAAGATGGATGCTACAGGTGCCACAGTGGTAAAGTCCCTCACACTGTGGAAAAGGCAGGTGACAGCTTCCTGCTATGATGGCGAGACTTTCTACACTTTCTCATCTTTGGGTACCACCAAATACCTCATTCTTTGCCCCTTCATGACTCATTTTTTTCTTTTCTAATAAAAAATATCTTTTTAGGGGGGACGGATGTCTCTGTTTTCTTGAAGGAGTCAATACCATTTCTTTTTTTTTAAGATGATTTTTTATTCAACGTCAGAACTTCCACATTATTGATTTATCCACCAGTTATTTCTGAAACAAGCAAGGGAAACAAGAATGAGTAATGATAATGTCAACTTCTAGATCAATACCATTTGGTTAGTATTATCTTCTTGAGTCCATTGCATGCAATGTATGTGTGGATATTTGATCCTTTCAACCAGCTGTGTTGACATCATCACCTCTGCTCCCGCTGCCCTGCCTGCATAAACAGCTTTAGCCCCCCACACACATAGCGCTCATAAGTTCATACAGTCTCAGTGTCTACAGGATGATTACAGGCATTACAGGTGCAAGCTTGGCAAGGCCAGGCGAGACATCAGAAATCCCATTGGATGAAAATGCTTCCCCTGCAAGTCTTGAGACTGAAAATGTATAGAATTTAAAGTCTCTTTTTGAATTTGAAAATGTTAAAAAAAACAGGGAGTTACAATTACATAGTTCAGGCAAAGAGGGTATTTCCTTTAAGACAGTGTCACCTTTTCCCTTGCTCTCTTCTAGTTTTTGGCTCCCATTACACCCACAAGTTGTATGGCCTATGTTCAACAGTATCCAGTGAGTATTATTGCTGCTTTGTTTACCCTTTGTCCTTTCATTTCTGGCCTCTCCTTACACTTCCAAAGACATATAAATGAACAAACAAGATACATGGAAAACAAAAACAGCCAAAAAAAAAAAGAATTCTCTTGCGTCCATCTTTTGGAGTTTAGTTCAATAAATACTATTTTGCATGGTCAGATGCACATAAGCATTGTGCCTTTGTGTTCCTTTTCTAAGAGTGTCCTCCTTTGATCTCACTGTGTGTGAATAATGCCTAGAGACCTGTAGAATTCTGTGTATTTCAGATCTAGCTTACCCATATGAGAAGGAATATGTGCTGTTTGTCTCTCTGGGCTTAGCTTAACATCACTTATCATGATCTGTTCTAGGTCTATTTTACTGCAAATGATATAATGTTATTCTTTCGAATGGCTGTGTAAAATTCCAGTGTGTACAGGTACCACAAGTTTTAGATCCACTCATCTATTGTAGGGTATCTTGGCTGTTTCCACAACTTTGATATTGTGGATAGGACAGCATTGAACATGGATATGTAAGTGCCTTTATGGTATGCTGGCTTGTGATATTGGGAGTAGATGCCCAGGAATGGTATGCCTGAGTCATAGGGAAAATCTGTGTTTAGTTATCTGCAGTGTGGAAGTTCCACAAAAAATCATTGGAATTTGCAGAATTTAAAGTTTTTTTAAGACATAAAGAAACATGTTTTTTTTAGGGGCCAGGCATGTAATGTAGCATTAGAGTGCTTACCACCCACCAGGCTATGCACAGCCTGGCTTAAGTATCCAGCCAAACACACACACACACACACACACACACACACACACACACACACACGCTACACCTGTACTTGGGAAACAAAAATTAGAAGATTGCAATCAATTGATGAGCCTAAGTAGAGCTGCAGACTTCTTTGAATATGGTAAAAAGGTAGTAAGTTTATCTTGAAATCAGGGATACTAGAAATTTGGAGTTAAGCCACAACTAATGCAGCAGCTATAAATATTACTCAGCAAGTCTTGTCAAGGCTGCTAAGGAGAGGTCAGTGCTGTAGATGAATTCTACTTGATTAGCTAGGATATAATTGATTTTATGAATGGTTGAGAATCTTTTAACCCCTATAAAATTAAAGATTAAATGTAACAATGGTTAAGAGATGTAATCTTGGAGGTTAAGCCCTGGAGGATTATGGCTGCCTGCTGGGCAGAAAAGTCTATATGACTCCATTCCAATAAACCAGCAAAAAGCTGGATTAAAGGCATAATGGCATTGCCTAAATGGTAGAATGCAAGCTCTAGCTGAGTGAGAAAGATGAGTGAGAGCTAAAGGTCCCAAGTTCAAGTTCTAGTGCCATCAAAAAGATTTAAGGAAAAGAAAATAAATGTATGCTTTGATTATTTGAAATAGGAAAGGGAAGGAAGGGAAGATGATTGGGAGGGGGTGGGTGAAGGAAATGGGGAAAGAAGCATGAGAAGGGGTATCAATGTGTGAGTAGTAGGGTGAATGTAACGGTAACCCTCTATATATTACAATAAAAAATTAAAACAAAACAAAAATAAATGTATGCATATTTTCAAAAAAATGTGCCATTTTAAAGAAAATTTGACCAATGAAAAGATAACATTAAAACTACTACTAAATTTATAACTCATTTGACAGGCTATGTGGTTCTTCTTCCCCCACTCCTCATGCTTCAAACAGCAAGACACCTTGATAATGCCTAGCACACACTTTTTCAGAGGCTGTTCAGTTCATCTTATATGAACTGTAATTAATCCAGATGATAAAATATTATTGAATACTGAAAAGAAAGGACTGGCCTCAATCCTAGGTAAATAGGAAGGAAATTAAGTGAAACTAGCAATTGTCTTGGCTTTTGGCATAGGAAAGGAAACTTCTATAGAGCATTGCTCTGCCAGGGAACCATATTGGTGCCCAGGGAAGCAGATGAGACTGGAATTGAAGGAAAAAGGACTGGAAAGCAGGAGCAGACACAGGGGAGGAGCTCTAAAACAAGCACAGACAATCTCTTGAGATTTTTGTTGAACATTTAGTGCATCAGTAAAGCAAAAATCAACTACTGGAAAGCTGTAAACTCAACAGTTCCCAGAACTTAATACAGGACTCGGGGACTGTAAACTCAGATCAGTGGAATCAAAGGACCCGTGACATTAAAATGTAGGACCGTGTGAGTCCTATAATGAAGAGGACTATAAAATTGTCCTAATGATGCTTCAAGCAAAGTCTTTGAAAATAGTAAGCTTACCCACAGGCAAATTAAAGATAAAATAGTTCAGGTTATTTGAAAGAAGACAAAAAAGTTTGGATTCATAGCATTCCCAAGTCATTGTATAAATTTGTTTCCAATAGTTAGGAGAAAACCAGCCCACAGAAACAGAACTCAAGATAGTTAATACGAAAGAATTAGCATAGAAGAAATTTAAAACTGCTGTTCTCAATGTACTGAAGAAGACTAAAGGAAAACATGAACTTGATGAGAAGCCAAATGGAAGATATGAAAAAAACAACAGATGAAAATTCACAGACCAGAAATAAAAACTATAATGGCTAAGATTATTAGAAGATTAGGCTTTATTAGACAAAAAACTAGTAAGTCTGAATACATTCTGATAGAAACCCTTTGGACTGAAGTACAAAAATAAATATATCTGAGAGAAGAAACTGAGCTCACTCCAAATCCTCAGGACTATGAAACTCTTGGCTTGTATGTCCCCATAGTTCAGGTGTGGCATCTTTCCCTTAACTTTGCTGGAAGACATGCTATCCAATGAGGGCCTTCCCCATCCCCCACCATGGGGGAAACACCTGCTTATGTCTCTCTCAGCTCTCCTCTTTCTCCTGTGTCAGTACCCGAGGCATTTCAAAATGGTTTTGTAGCCACCTTGAACTTTCACCATATTCCTTAGCCTTATAATTCCTAGACATTCTTGGTCTGAAAATTTCCATCTTCTCTGCAGTGCAGCCAAGAACAATCTTATTGTCATACCATATTGATGTGCCTTTGACAGCTTGAAGTGACTATTTCCACTTTCAGTTCCTTTTCCTTCCTGCAGCCCCAAACTTTTAAACGGAGGTCTTATCAACCTATATTATGTGGCAGCTTGCCTCTGATCTCATACCCTATCCAATTTAAGTACTATAGGGTCAGCTAAATTTAACTTGATTCCATTCATACTCAAAGCCTAAGCATTCTGCCATGCCCGGTTTTGGATCATGGCTCTACTCATTCTTCATTTCCGCTCCTGGACCGCAGATCATTGCCAAGGAAAATGCTGGAAAGTTGCCAACTTCGTCTACTACACATCCTTATTATCTCCAGCTGGGCACATATTGGTGTGCATGGATCTCATTCAAGTCTTTTTGTTTCCCTAGAAAACTACAATAATCCTCTAAATCATTATATACCCTAAAATAATTTTGGAAATCTTTGTATACACTTGTGTATTTAAAGAGGACATATAAATATCTCCAGCAGAAGTTGAAATAATGAAACATATGTACTTTCTGGCATACTGTAATATTCACATTTTAAAATAAAGTGTTATATCATTCCTTTCGATTAATTTAGGGTGGTAAAATACTGGGTTAATTTGACACCTAGAACTACCTGTTTATTAAGACATACAAAGCCTTTTTTTAAATCAGAGATTTTTACATTGTTCTTTTCTGAACGCATTTTTCATTTTACTCTTCTCCAATTTTATCCTAATATAGCTTTTAAATATTTTATATATTGTGTCTGGGAGCTAGCCCTTAATTATTTTGCTAAAGGCTGGCACTCCAGCACCTGAATTATACCTCTACTTGCAGTTCTTTTGTATGTGGTTAATTGGAGAGAAGAGTCTCACGGTTTGCTGCCTAATCTGGCTTTGTACCGTGATGCTTAGATTTCAGCTTCCTGAGAAGCAAAGATTTCAGCCGTGAGCCAACAGCACTAGCTTATAATAGTGCATTTTTGTGTTTAATGACATTAATCACTTCATTGAACTTCTATACAATAAAGTAAAGATGGGATTTATTTATTTATTTATTTATTTATTTATTTATTTATTTATTTATTGTTGGTCATGGGGCTTGAACTTTGGGCCTGGGCTCTGGCTCTGAGCTCTTCAGCTCAAGACTACCACCCTATCCCTATCCTTTCTGGTTTTCTAATGACTAATTGGAGATAAGAGTCTCATGGATTTTTGTGCTCATGCTGGCTTTGAACCATGATCCTCAGATTGGAGCCTCCTGAGTAGCTAGGATTCTAGGCATGAGCCACTGGCTCCAGTCTATGGATTTTATTTTTGCACTCATTTTTACATACTATACTATAGCTGCAAGACTACATGTTACCCTATTTATCTACTCTATATAAATATAGATAGATATATGTCTACATATATGTAGAGAGAGATTACTCAAAACATGGTAGAATTGAAGAGATAATTTCTCAATGAATATTTCATTGGAAAGGCATCCCTCAAATGAATGGGAATGGTGTTTGCTTATGTAACATAAGATGCATTTGACGATTTTTCCTTTGTCATCTGCAGTGGCGATGCCCTACCTGGGCAATAATGAGAAGATGGGATTTGTCTTGTTTTGGGGAAGTGAGGGCAGAGCTTGTGAAGTCACATTTAAGGAAGATTACAAAGGAATGTGGAAAATCCAGAAATCAATTTCCATCAAACTCTGTGTACCCCAGGCCTCCAGGGTGCTTTGGATTCCACTTTGAAAAGCAGTGTTCTGGGCTCTTTCTTCTTCTCCAGCCTCACATGCCCCACCCGGGGCAAAATGGTGAACGTTGCTCATTGTCTTCACCCTCTGTAGCTGTCGAGAGCCATCCTCCCTCTCCTTACTCTGTTTTTGGAGATTACTTTATTGCTTGTAAGGTTCCTTTTTCTTTTTTTCAATATCATTTCCAGCACATGTTCAGGAGAATTCTCTCCCTCTCAACTACCTTTTATGTTCTTTCTTACCAGATACCTTACCTCTGCCAATAAATTTGCCACGTCACTACTGTTCAAGTTTTTTTTTCTGTCGTTCTTGAAATAAAATAAGAACTATATTTAGTTTTGTGATATTGTACACTATTGCAAGGCCTGTGGTGATCAAATGGAAATTTACACAAAACTCAAAGACCGACCTATGTTAAGGACCTTCTCTGACACTCTCAGACACTCATGTGCTTGAATTCCCAATGCTTGAATTGGCTTTAACTCAGAGCCTGAGCACTTAGCTTTTTCATTCAAGGCGGTTACCCTGTCACTGGAGCCACATCTCTACTTGTATAGTTCTTTAAGTTTTGCAGTTACTAATTCAGTATTACTCAGTTTTTAATCCAAAGAAAACATAAAATAATTTGGTTTGTAATGTTTTCATTGGGGTAGATGGTGCTTTTTGAGGAATTGTTCCCTAGCTGAGTACAGCGTACTGTATTATCCTCTGGAGGCTACAGGATCTGTAGTGATGCTTGGTTGCTTCTGATGTGGGTCTTTTTTCTTCTTTCTCTTTGTCAGTCTTCTCTTGCTGAAGGTTTGCCAATCTCTGGTTCTTTGATCTTTTCAAAGCACCAATTTTTTTCATCAATTTTCTTGCTTGTTTTCCTGCTTTCAATTATATTATTTTGCTCTTTACATTGTTTTAGAGTTTGTTTTAGTTTTCCTCCTATTTTCTTTTTAAATAGTGAAAGGCCTTTTCATTTTTATTTTCTATGTGTGAAATAAAGATATACAGTACGGTGGACTTCACTTTTTTTTAAAAAAAATTGTTACTGTAAAGGTAATGTACAGAGGAATTACAGTTACATAAGTCAGGTAATGAGTACATGTCTAACAGTGTCACCTCATCTCTTATTTTCAGCTTTACTCTGTTTGCGTAGTATTTTCATTGTCATTCAGCTTGATGTATTTTTTTTTATTGTCACTGAAGACTTTATTTTTGACTTCCTGTTTTGAATTATATTGTTTAGTTTTCAGGTATTTTTCTCTATCCTCCCCAGTATTTGGTGACCCACTTTGGCTTTTAAATCTATTTTACAGCCTTAATTCCTATTGCTGTTTGCAACAGAAATTCTACTTCTTGACAACTTAGAATCTTCTTATTCTTACCCTTGGCTTTACTTCAAGACCTCATTTTTTAATGGAGGACTGACTTTATTATACAGCTTTATATTTTACACATGATTAAAAATACTAGAAGGAAAAATACTAGCCAGGATTTTCTCTTGGTAGTCTTAGTGATTTTTCATATTTTCCCCAAGTTCTGGGAACTCTCACAGGTGAACTTTTCACCATCTTTCTCAAAACACTGCCATGGTCTGTGATCCTTCCTTTTGGGAACCAAGAGGTAATGATATATACTATGCACAATATAGTTGTAAAATTAGTTCAGAACCATTCTCTCTCTGTCTCTCTCTGTGTCTCTGTCTCTGTCTCTCTCCCTGTTTCTGCCTGTCTCCATCTGTCTCTCTGTCTCTTTGTCTCTCTCTCTCTCTTCTTTCTCTCACTCACTCTCTCCCCTCCCTGAGATTTTTTGTGCATTACCACTTTGCGCTACAGTGACACTTCTGCTTTTTGGGTGGTTGGGGATAAAAGACTCAGGGACTTTTCTGCCTGGGCTGGCTTTGAACCGAGATCCTCAGCTCTCAGCCTTCTGAATAGCTAGGAGTACAGGTGTGAGTCAGCAGTGTCCAGCTTTGAGCTATTTTTTTTAAAAGATGATAGCAAGTGTTCCTTTAAGTCTACATAAAGACACACCACATTTTAATCATTCTCTGTGAAAGTATCTTGGATTCAAATACTTCGTTTTAACTCTGTTAAGCATTTCTGGAGAAGGACTTGAGACCTTACTTTTGTCTATATTTGAAATGCTCGAGTGATCAACTGTTAATTTCCTAAAAATCAACCCAGTTGGCGAGTCATTTAAAGGTTATGCTGCAAGAAAATTCCTATTCAGAGTGAGTTTTCTTAAAGAAATGGTAGCAGTAGAACGAAGAGTGATTATTTCCGGGGGAAGCCATTGCATGAGGTGTGACCATATTAGCGCACAGAACTTTACTATCCAGTCCTTTGCTCAATTGGTTCCCACCCTGAAATTATAGGGTTAGCGTTTTCCCTATCCAAATGAATAAGACAACAGTCGATTCCACACTCACATTCATTTGCCCAGAGAATCTATGTAAACTCATGTTTCTGAGTTATTTCAAGGATAGTACAACGTATATGCATTTGCAAAATGCCTGAAGTAAGGAGGTCTCATATCTATAAAAATATATATTTAAATAACAGCATGGCATGCGGTGTCACAATCTTTAATCTGGGAGAACAAATGAATCTAACTGAGATCTGCAGAATAATAAAGAACAGAAATTCTCTTCCAGAAATCAAAATGCATTCAACCAAAATTATTTGGTAGGAACCATGTATTGGTGGCTCAAACCTGTACTTTTAGCTATTCAGGAGGCTAAGAACTGAGGATTTTGGTTAGAAGCCAGTCCAGGCAGAAAAGTCTGTGAGAATTTTTTTCATATACTTTTATTGTAATTAATAGAAGGGTTGCATTATATTCACCAGATAGAAGGTACATTACTTCACAAACATTGATACCCTTTCTCATGTCTTGGTCCCCATTTCCCTCCCCCGACACCCACCCCTCATCTTGTTTTCTCCCCCTCCCTAGCCTATTTCAAATAACCAAATAAGCATATATACAATATATCAGATAACAAGGTAAAATATTGTAACAATATGAGATAGCCAAGGGAAACAAAAGAGATGAGAGATAACGTAGTATATTAAGGACAACAATCCCTCATTACATGGCTTTTATTTCTATTTCCTGGAGGTCCTTTCATTTAGCATCATCCTATATAAGTCTGTGAAATTCGTATCTCCAATTAGTTGAGTTCAGGGACAGAGCCTAAGTCTAGAGTTCAAGTCTCAGGACCAAAAAAAGTGTGATAGTAAAATTAAGGCAAACAGCTCTTCCTTTTTTAAATAATAACCTTTTGAATTATATTCCTAAATTCAGTGAGTGTGATTGATTAAAAAACTCAACATATAATTACTTAGTAAAATCTACCTATTAGTAAATGAACATGGAATAATAGTCTTAAATACAAACTTATCATTTCTATTTCATGTGCAATTTCATCATTTGAAATGTTATCCATTTCTGGCTTTGAGTGACGTTTGATCTTTGGTGGGGTAATTTAAGCGTCCCACTCCTTTTCCATGTACTTCTTATGAATAGTGGTTGGTAACTGTGAACCCAGTGAATGTTTATCTTTGTCTATGTGGACTGGTTTGGGTTAGTGCTCTAGGAATTGGCCTGTACATTGGAATTATTTAATTAACTGTGCCCTTGGGAGTACTGGAAAAATGTAGTATTTACTTCATATTCACAGGATATGAATATAATTGTATCCAAAGTTTGCCTTTAAAAAATTGTCCCAGGTAGGGGCCGGGAGTTTGGCCTAGTGGTAGAGTGCTTGCCTAGCATGCATGAAGACCTGGATTCGATTCCTCGGTACCACATACATAGAAAAAAGCTGGAAGTGATGCTGAGGCTCAAGTGGTAGAGCTCAAAGTCCAAGGACAGTGCTCAGGCCCTGAGCACAAGCCCAGGAGTGGCAAAAAAAGATTGTCCCAGGTAAACTCAGAGCTTGGCAAATTGCTGGTCTGGATCAAGACAATTTGTAATTTCAACCATGAAATTCCTGCACATGCAACATAGTGTGGCTCAGATATAACATGTGGTTATTTAATATTCTTTTCTTCATTTGGATGCTATTTGATGTCATTTTTTTTTTATCAACCAGTGGGCCTGAAGGTCACCCTTGAAGTGTTTATCCCATCAAGGTTCTCACCCTCACTTCCTGCCTTGAGGTTTGTTTGCTGTTTAGTATCATTAATTACATAATGCATTATTTTGCATGTTCCTAGTGATATGTATTTATTTCTCACTTGGATATTTTAAACTCCTTGTAGCATACAGAAAGAAGATGTGTTTCTTTAATATTCTGGACCAGTGCCTTGCTCAGGATTCTGAGCCAGTAGGTGTTCATTAAATATATTTCCACAAGCTGTTTTCCTGCACTCACTTAGCTTTAGAAGAACAAGTACTGTCTTAAGAACACCATGCTAATGTAGTGACTGGATTTCCACAGGTAAATTATCTAAAGAGAGCTACAAATAAAGCATTGGGTATGTGCTCATTGGTGTTTCATGCTAAGGAAGGGAATTTTGGTATATAGCCTTATTATCATCCAATAGGGATTTGTGATTAATTAAAAATGTTAGTGATCCTCATTGCCTGACTGGCAAAGAAGATAATTATTCACATCTGCTATAATCATTACTTAAACTGCTTCCCCCAATTTTGCTGATGTTCTAGTCACCTCAATGTGTATTTATTGCAAGATCATATTAGAAAATAGTTGACATTTCACTTAACCCAGTGACCATTTCCTAAGATCTCAAGACACTAACTTCTTTTTTTCTATCTGTAAAAATATTTTTCTTTTTCTTTTATGTTTAAAATATTTTTATTGTGATTAATAGAAGGGTTAAATTATATTCATCAGATAGAAGGTACATAACTTCACAAACATGGATACCCTTTCTCATGATATGGTCCCCATTTCCCTCCCACCCTCCCCCCACTTATCTTGATTTCCCTCCTTCCCTATCCAATTTCAAATATAACCAATCAAGGACATATAAAATATATCAGATAACAAGGTAAAATATTGTAACAATATGAGATAACCAAGGGATGGCAAAAGAGATGAGAGATAGCATAGTACATTAAGGACAGCAGTCACTCATTATATGGCTTTTGTTTCCTTATCCTGGAGGTCCTTACATTTAGCGTCATACTATTTGTCCTTATGTCTCTAGACTTTGTTCTATTGTAAATCTCTGCTAGGAGAGCCCAAGGTGTCTACTGATTATGACAAATGAGGGAGACTATTGGGCCGATGTTCCTTTGAGTCTGGCTTACTTCACTTAATAAGATTTTTTTCTAAGTCTTTCCATTTCCTTACAAGGGGGCCATGTTTTTCTTTATGACAGCAGCATAGAATTCCATTGTGTATAAATACCACACCTTGTTGATCCACTCATCAACTGAGGGACATCTGGGTTGGTTCCATACCTTTGCTATGGTAAATAGTGCTACAATGAACATCATTGTGCTAGACACTAACTTCTTTTTGTAGAAGGTACTTCATGTTCTTCTTATTATTAATTTTGGTGGTACAATGGTTTGAGCTCAGGGTTTTATGGTTGTTAGGCAAATGCTTTACAATTTGAGCTATGCTCCTAGACTTTCTTGGACTGGTTATTTCTTGTATTTTCGTCCACGCATCCTGGACTACATCATCCTATTTTACTTCTGAAAAAGCTGTGAAGAAAGGTAGAACCAATATGCTCAGACTTTTCTGTTGAGATGGAGTCTCATGAACTTCTTTGGTCTAGCATATCCTAGAACTACGATTTTTTCTTAGCTCAGCCTCTTCTGTGGCTAGGGTGATAGAGGCTGTTGACTTTTGCTTGTGAGAAGTTATAGTGATAGCATATATAGTATGTATGCAAGTATAAAGACATGGATTTTTAGATCGATCCAAGAAAGCATGCCCCACCAATTCATGCTAATTAATGCAGAGAATTTAGTCATAGCTAGGAACACTGAGAGGCAACTCAGACAAAAGGTTTTACATCCCTGTGTTAACTTTCTATCAGTGACTAGTAAGTTAACAGTTGTATTTATGGTAAAATAAAACCTTCTTTAACTTAGGGATTTAAGTGGAATTTTACCAGAAGAAAGCACTAGAAACCACTATACGCAAGATTTCATTTCACGAGAGTACAGAAGACTAGCACCTAAAGTTTCCTTTGGAACTTGGGCAAGGATGTACTTAAGTTTCTTTTTGAAAACAGGAACTGCATAATTGACTCTGTCTGCCTTTTTGTTTGGCTGCCAAAAAGCTTAGAGCTAAATTTAAAGCTCAGCTATGCCAATTATGTAGAGGAGTTACAGCTGAATATCTAGATTCTTTTATCATCTGCCTTCACATTCTACTCATTATTTTTGATCCTCCTCCACCCCCCCAGACTATATGAAATCTTTCACGGGGAAATGTAAGGTAAGTGTTTTATGACTTAGGAGGGGTGGTGGGTGACACTGGACAAGTCATTAAGCTTCAATGCTCACCTGTAAAACAAGCATCATAACCCTTTCCTTTCCACTTCACGGGACGGGCGTGAGGATGGATTTAGACTAGGTTTCTCAGAGGGACTAGTCAAATGGTGTTTTAGTAGAGAGGGTCCCTACTTCTAAAGCCTGTTCTTTTCTTAAAATTTAATTTTTTGTCTGGGTGATGGACAGGGGGTTGTGGTTACATAGGTAAGGTGGGGCATACATTTCTTGTTGGAGAAGAGCATGGGAGGGGCAACAAAGTTCATACCAATTCTGTGTTTCCTCTGAGGATTCAGAGCTGTTAGTAGTAGGTGTGGGGTGTGATGCTCAAGTCTGCGAAGGCAGGGAAGAACCTGGGAAGGATGTTTATCTGGATGAAGGTGGAGGATGGCTTTAGTGGGAGGAGCTATGCTAGACATAATTATTCCTTCCATATTTATGCAAGGGCTTTGGGGACAGAAAGCATGAAAAATTGGAGTGCTGTTTTGGTCAATTTTCTGTAAGATGCTGAGGATATAAGGCAATGTTGCTGTAACCAACTGTTAACTCAAAGAATACATCCTCTTTTGCTGCCTCCACTTTCCTTCCCATCTCCTTACTCTTCAAACTACTACAGATTGTGTGTTGATTGGCTACAAGGACTTTGAGTTACAGCTCACTGATGTCTCTGGAACCAGACCATGTCCATCTTTGCTCTGTAAATTGTTCCTCTCTGGCTGTGATGGACTCAGTCTCGTCATAGATAGCCAGGCCCTTTACTAGACCCCACTCCAATATGAAGAACTGGCTTGGCCCTTCTACTTGTTCTCCTTTCACAATATATTCTAAGATTCTGTTCATCCTGCTTGATAAATTATAACTACTAATCATCAGAGTAACAAGACGTGTTCATTATTTATTTTTAAAAATAGAATATATTCATAGCTGACTGAATTCTTATTTCGAGAGATCTTTTTGAATCAGATAAAAAAAGAACCTGGAGAGAATTATGCCTAAGTCTAGACAGACACCAAAGATGACATCAATTAAGTAGGTTAAAACATTAAGAATTATCTAGTCCATTCACTTCTGGATAATTTGCCATGTAAATCCTGACATCTCTAGTCCAGAACACCTCCTGCTCCCCCCACACCCCGGCCAGACACACACACACACACACACACACACACACACACACACACACACACACACACACAGATATGCTTCTGCTTTTCTGTTCATCTGGAGTTATCCTGGGCTCATTCTTCCACTGTACATAGCTCAGTTGGGCTCAAGGTCACCTACATTTCTCTGCCATACTTTATAGTTTTGCCCCTTCCTCTAGAAAAACAGTCTTTACCCCACAGTGAACATCAGGAATTGTCTACAGCATATGTGGCTGGGTCTTGTTCTCAGTTTCTTACCCTCAGTGTGTGTGGGGTGGAATTGAGGACTTGGATTTCTTACAAGTTAAATTATGAGACAAGTAGGATGTTCCACGTTAGTAACATGAATTTAAGTCTCCACCACTGGAACTTTAATTTTTTTCTACTTTTTCTCACATGTCTAAGGTAATGATCACATGACTGTCCCTGCCCTATTTCAAAACATCCTTTATATCAGGACAACTCAGCTGAAATTTCTAGAATGAAAGTAGTATACCCTCTGCATTATTCAATTCAATAGCCACTTGACACATGGCTATATGCAACTACTGAAATAAAGACCTGGATTCACTATTGTTAAATATTTAATTATATTATAATTAATTAAATAAATTACAAGTAAATTAATTAAATTATTATTATTTAATTTTCTTGGTGGCTACTGAATTGGAAAGCATGGGTTGATACTGCTATTCAGTGTTATGACAGGAGAGTTCATTCAAGGTTCTGTTTTATTCATTGTAAACATTCTGATGCTGTACAGTCTAAAGATGGATTATAGTGTGACTTACGATCAGCTTTGAGATCAGATGGAACTGAGTTCAAATTTTGCCTCCAATACTACATAGCAATATTGCATTATATTCTTTGATTCTCAGTTTATTTGTTAATATAAATCCTTTACCATAATGGTTGTAGAATGTGAGCAACAAATAGAGCTATAGTAAGAAACTAGTGATTATTGATCATGATAGCAATTATTGTTCCAAACATCTGTGTAGAACTTACAAGTCTCTTTGTATCAGGGAACATACCTTGCTTCCAAATTTAATTTTGTTTTGCTTTCTCTTTTTTTTGGTTGGTTTTAAATACATTACCATAGGATTAATCTCTAAATTCTCCAAATTGTTAGGGTTTCCCTTAAATACATTCATTTCCTTCATGCTTCTGTGTTGTGCTGGATGCTTGTTGATCAATCCTGATGAATTTTACTTATCTTTTTGTAGAAGCCCAAGAAATTACTTGGTGTATGAAATCCTTCTATTTTCCACTTTCTATATCAGGTAAAACTACTTCCTCCTTTAAATAGGCAATCATTTCTTTCATATTGTAGTTAGTCATTTAGTTATCCACATGTATCTACTACCAGACAACATTCACTTCTGTAGTCCCGGGACCCAGCACATCACACACTGCAGACACAAAAAGCCTGCATGAATGAATGATTGACCAGACAAAGATTTCGCTCATTGCCAAAGCAATTCAAATATCTGGTCCAACAGTTTTCCTGAATAGCTGTGAACTCAGATGAGCAGACTTACTCCTGTGAGTAAAGGACAGAGGAGTGGAGACTCCAAAGTTTCAATCCATCTTTCCCTATAGTCAATCTTCATTGAATTAGATATTTAAATTTATCTGAAGTCCCACTATACTTTATTTAACATGAAATAGAGCCAGCTCTCTGTCTCCTTAGGTTCTAGATTCATGGATTCAATCGATTATAGAGAAAAATATTTTGGGAAAAATGTATTTATGATGAACATGCACATATTTTTCTTACAACTGATCCTTCAAAATATCATGTAAAAGCTACTTATGAACAATTATACTTAACTAACTATAAGTAACATAGACATGAAAAAAAGGCAGACAGGTTATAGGCAAATGCTAAAATACTTTATGTAAAGGATCTGAGCATCATTGGATTTTCACTGCAGCAGAAAGCTCAAAAACACATCCCCTATGAATACTGAGGGATAAAAAAGAAGTATTGAAAGCTGGGCATCAAGTGGCTCATGCCTGTAACCCTAGCTACTTAGGAGGCTGAGATCTGAGGATTGCAGTTCTAAGCCAGCCTAGACATGAAAGTCCACGAGACTCCAATTAACCAGAAGTGGCGCTGTGGCTCAAAGTGGTAGAGCACTAGCTTTGAGCTGAAGAGCTCAGGGACAGCAGCAAGGCCCAGAGTTCAAGCACCATGACTGACAAAAAAAAAAAAAGTATTGAGTATTTATTTATAAAGAGGTTATTTTCAAATATTATATTTTCTGGTGTTAAAGTAGATGTTTCAAGTATTTATAGAAGTTTAAACATTGAAAAGAAGAAATAGAGAAACCATGGAAGTGGTGCTGTGGCTCAATGTAGTAGATAGTCTTGAGCTGAAAAGCTCAGACCAGCATCCAGTCCCATCCAAGAGTTCAAGCCTCACAACTGACAAAAAAAATGAAAAAAAGAAAAAAAAAAGAAAAATGAGAAGAAACTTAAAAAAGCAAATAGAAAAATAAAACTGAAAGTCACAAATTGGCAAGACAGTATAGTCAGGAAACAACAAATATCTCAGGAGATTAAGACTGTGGGCATAAGTAGTGAGAAGACCAACAAAAACAAGAAAGCCAGACTGAGACCTACCTCCAAAGGCTTCATTGTAGTAGTAATATTTAAGGCATCTGTGTGAAAATGGAACTCGAAAAATCGAGGGGATGGGTGGCGTCAAGGGAGATGGAAAATGATGGAAAGGTAACATTGATCAAGATGCATTAAATTCATAAACAGATATGTTGAATTGAAATTTGTTTGTACAACTGCTTAAAGATAATTTAAACATGAAAGAAAAACAGCTTTATTGTCAGGCTCTGTAGGTGTTTCTAATTTAAGAAAAAATAGAAAACCATAGTAATGGTAAGCTGGCTATGGTGTTTTGGCTTCATCTGATGATAAATGATAACATGAAGAATTTGACACTCAGTCCAAGAAAGACAGACTAAAACCATGAATTCACATGTTGGAAGGAAGAAAAGAAACTTGAAGAGACAAGAGATCCTCTAGTAGATTAATATTTTGATTTCTGGTATTGATTAGATACACATGAAAACAAGGTGATAAAAAATGGCTTATACCTAGAAGGAAAATAGTGCAAATCTAAGAAATATGGAAACCAAGAGGGTTGAAATTGATAATAAGAGTTTGCTTTTGTGTAATGAGTGATTGTTGTCCTTAATGTACTATGTTATCTCTCATCTCTTTTGCTGTCCCTTAGCTCTCATATTGTTACAGTATTTTACCTTGTTATCTGATATATTGTATATGTGTTTATTTAGTTATATGAAATAGGATAGGGAAGGGGGGAAAACAAGATGAGGGGCAGGGGTGGGGGGAGGGAAATGGGGACCAAGACATGAGAAAGGGTATCAATGTTTGTGAAGTAATGCACCTTCTATCTGGTGAATATAATGTAACGCTTCTATTAATTACAATAAAAATATATGAAAAAAGAGTTTGTTTTTCAACTCCTTTTTCAATTGCCTCAAAGAAAATAAATTACCTAGGAATTAACTAAGAATGTAAAGGACCTTTTTGATGAAAATTTTAAAACCCTGAAAAAGGAAATTAAAGCAGAACTGAGGAAGTGGAAAAACCTCCTATGTTCCTGGATTGGAAGAATCAACATCGTGAAAATGCCAATCTTGCCAAGGGCTATCTACAAATTCAATGCAATGCCCATCTATATCCCAATGTCCTTCTTTAAAGAAATAGAAGAGGCAATCCAAAATTTCATATGGAATAATAAAAGACCCCGTATAGCAAAGACACTTCTTAGCAGAAAGAACAGCGCAGGAGATATTTCAACCAAACTTTAGACTCTATTACAGAGCTATAGTGACCAAAACAACTTGGTAATGGCACAAGAACAGGCCTGAAGAACAATAGAATAGAACTGAGGACCCAGATATTAAACCACAGACCTATGGCCACCTAATTTTGATAAGAGATCAAAAATATAGAATGGAAGAAAGGTAGCCTCTTCAACAAATGGTGCTGGCAAAACCGGTAAAGCACCTGCAGAAAACTAAAGTTGGATCCTTCTTTGTCACCCTGCACTAGGATTATCTCCAAATGGATCAAAGACCTGGAGGTAAAAGCAGATACACTGAAAACTCTACAGGAAGGAATAGGAGATACACTAGGCCTCCTTGGCACAGGTCGAAACTTTCTTAATAAGGACCAAGAAACACAACAAATCAGAGAAAGGCTGGATAAGTGGGACCACATTAAACTGCAGAGCTTCTGTATGGCGAAGGACATAGCTAGCAAGTTAACTAGAAAGCCTACAGAGTGGGAGAAGATCTTCACTAACCATACAATGGACAAAGGCCTCATATCTAAAATATATCAACAGCTCAAAAAATTGAATCAATCCAAAACTAATCTCCAAAGTAACAACCATCCCATTAAAAGATGGGCCAAAGACTTAAAGAGAGTCTTCTCTGAAGAAGAAACAAAACTGGCCTATAGACACATGAAGAACTGCTTGACATCTCTGGTCATAAAAGAATTGCATATCAAAACAACTCTAAGATTCCACCTCACTCCAGTTAGAATGGCCAGGATCAAGAAAACTAATAACAACAGATGCTGGAGGGGATGTGGCCAGGAGGGATCCCTACTACAGTGTTGGTGGGAGTGTAAACTTGTTCAACCACTATGGAAAGCAGTATAGCAGTTCCTCAAAAGACTAAATATAGAATTCCCCTATGACCCAGCAATTCCACTACTTGGCATTTACCCACTCATCCAGAAACAAGGACATACTAAAGCCACTAGCACAATGATGTTCATTGAGTACTATTTACCATAGCAAAGATATGGAACCAACTCAGATGTCCCTCAGTTGATGAGTGGATCAACAAGATGTGGTATTTATACACAATGGAATTCTATGCTGCTATCAGAAAGAATGACATCGCCACATTTGTCAGGAAATGGAGACTTGGGGGAAAAAATCTTATTAAGTGAAGTAAGCCAGACTCAAAGGAACACAGGCTCAATGGTTTCCCTCTTTTGTCATAATCAGTAGAAACCTTGGGCTCTCTTAGCAGAGATTCACAATAGAACAAAATCTAGATACATAAGGCCATATAGTATGACGCTAAATGTAAGGACCTCCAGGATAAGGAAACAAAAGCTATATAATGAGTAATTGTTGTCCTTAATATACTATGTTATCTCTCATCTCTTTTGCTGTCCCTTGGTTATCTCATATTGTTACAATATTCCACCTTGTTATCGGATATATTTTATATGTGCTTAATTGATTATTTGAAATAGGAGAGGGAAGGGGGAAAATCAAGGTGAGCGGTAGGAGGGGGGAGGGAAATGGGGACCATGACATGAGAAAGAGTATCAATATTTGTGAAGTAATGTACCTTCTATCTGGTGAATATAATGTAACCCTTTTATTAATTACAATAAAAATATATGAAAAAAAGTTTGCTTTTGTTTATTCGTCTTGGAAATGACAATAGAATGGTTCTTTTAAAAATATAAGAATGCATTGTAGGAATCTGAAAATTAAAAGTGAAAATGAGACTTTGGCTTTTGTCTTAGAAAGGGGCAAATAACTTAAAACTTGGAGGGGAAGGGAAAATGGGAGAAAATATGGGAAGGGGGAACACTTTGAAAAGAAACTTGGGTAACTGCAACCCTCTGTGCATCACCTTTACAGTAAAATAGAATTAAAAAACAAAAAGAGAGAACATTTGAATGAAACATCAAGTAGAAACAATGTGAGGACTGGGGAGGACATCAGAAATGAGTTGGTAAGACAATCTTATTTTATAAATAGGACCATTTAGTGCTGACACTTCAGGTTAGGTTTAAGGAACTGACCTTCTTTCATTACTATTCACTCAACTGTAAACAAAGAGGGAATTTGAGCCTGCATTTTAGTGGATAAATCACAAAGTGATTTTGTTTCTATCAAGAATATATCTCACCATTATTTTGCACTTCAGCAGAAAGAGGTAATCTTGTCTGAAAAGTACATTTTCTTGGTTATTCAAAGTAGTTTTTTTTTGATCACTTATTTTAGGTCCCAGATTAACACAAATTCTTTCCCTATATCTTTAAGTCACCTAGAGATGATTTAAAGTTCATAGGAATAGGTATATAGGTAATATCAAATATGACACTGTTTTTTATAAAGGACTAGAATATCTTTGGATTCAAAGATTAATTATAACATAAAAATATTTTTGAAAAGGCTGTTTTTATGTATTCAGAGTTGTAATCTGATAGCCCTAAGGCAAGAAACGAAGAGACAAAATTAGAACTGACAGTGGGTCCTGGGCTCTTAACAGGGTGATGGGACTGATTGCATATCCTTGACTGAACACCTCAGGCTAAGATGTAGCAACCAGAAGTCTGATGGGCATTGCCTCATCTGAAACATCAGCATACATTCTTTCCCATCATTCTGGACCAGCTTCTGAGACAGAAACAGGAAATTCCACTTGCTTCCTTTATTTCTTAGTAATCAAAATCTCAGGGAACCGTGTTACAGCAGAAGAATCAGCAACAAAAGATATAATTGTCTGATTATTCAAAATAAGAAGTATGGGGGGAACAATTTTGTTGGTATCTTCTGTTTTTATTTTCTTGTTGACATCTATTGATTATTTTTTAAATGATCTCATGGATGTGCAATTTTTTAGCATACAGTTCAATGACTTTGAACAGCAAATTTATTCTCGTCCTCATCCGGTTGAGAACATTCTATCATTCTTGTCACTCTGTGGCCCTTGCAGTGAATATTTACACCTGCCCTTCAGCCTCCACTTTGCTACTAATCTGTGTTGTTTGCTTGGCTTTGCCTTTTCTAGAATTTTTATACAATTGGCATCACATAATGTACAGTATTCCTGTATGGCTCTTTTTAGCTGCTGCATCTTTCAGAAGCCATTCCTTCACACTGTTGAATCTGAATCTACTATATTTTGTTGTGATAGATATTTGGGTGTATTTTGCCCCTGTGCTTAGCTATTATGAAAAGTTCTATTATAAGCATTTGTGGACCTGACTTTGTATGAACATATACTTTCATTTTTCTTGGAAATATGAATGCATAGAACTGCTAGTTGTGTATGAGTATCTAGTTAGAGTTTAGGGACATGACCAATCTACTTTCTCTGTAAGTATACCTTTCTTCTATAACACCACTAGCAAAGGATGAGGGTTGATTACTTCACTTTGATGCAGACACTTGATGTTACCAGTCTTCTTTATTGTTGCCATTTCTGATGGAGTGTTGTTTTGATTTATATCTTTCAATGACTATGGATGTTGACAAGCAAGAGGTTATTAACATTCCCTATTTTTGGTATTTGTTCAGTCAAATCTTTGTTCTCTTTTTAAAAGCTGGATTGTTTGCAGTATTATTGAGTTTTAATCGTTATTTACATTTTGGGAGTGGAAGTCCTATTTCATAAGTGGCATTTTAGGCAATGGTTTCTATTTTCTGTCTTTTGAAGATAAAAAGTTGATCATTTCTATGAAATTTAGTTTTCAATTTCAATCTTTAATGAATCAGGCTTTTGTAATCACATTGAATGAAATTTAGTGTAAATCACAGAAAACTTTTCTCCTGTTTTCTTCTAGATGCTTAGAGTTCTGTCTTTTATATCTAGGTTTATGTTTTGTTTTGAAGTAAGTTTTGTTGTTGAAATGAGCCAAGGGTCTAAGATAATTACCTTTTTTCCATTAAATAGTCAGTTGTTTCTACATTGTTGAGCTCACTCTTCTTTCCCATTGAATTGCCTTGTTCCTTTTGTCAAAACCCAAATTACCATAAAAATGAAAGTTTGATTCTGTACCACAACTTCTGCCCTACTGATCTCCTTTCCTTATTCCAGTATCATTCCCTCTTCATTCTTGTAGTTTTATCGCTAGTTCAAAAATCAATCAATTTCAAAATTGTTTTGGCTATTCTTTTCTTTTTCCATGTAAGCTTGTCTATGGGAAAGCATGAAGAACATTTCAAAGGACGCGATTAAACTGTAGATCTACCTACATAGAATCATCACACTAAATTTCCAACCCATAAGCATGCTTTAGTTGGGATCTTTTAAAAATCTCTCATAGCAATGCTTGGTGAATTTCAGTAAATAGATCCATGGCAGGTTAATACACACTTAATTCCAGTTAAAATAACAATTCTGCTACAATATAGCCCTGTTTCTTACCCTGTTTCTTTGAAGTACTAGTCATTCACACACACACATTTTCTTTCTCTCTCTCTCTTGCATGTAGATGACTGCATCCATACACTGCTTTTCATATAACATACATTCCAATGAAGCTTTACAGTTCTTTAAAATATTTGTTTTTAAAAGGAAATTAAGTTAAAAAAGAATTTTCTAATTTACATTTTATTATTTAAAATGTTGTTCATTCTTTTCACTGGGTCATAGTTCCTGTTTGAAACTATTTTGTTAAGCCTAAAAAACTTCAGTATTGACTAGAGGTCATACCTTCTAGTAAGCATTTTCTCAGTTTTAGTTTACCTTAGAATATGCTTATTTTGCTTTTCCTTTTTGAAAAAATAGATTTGTAATTAATAGAAGGGTTACATTATATTCGCCAGATAGAAGGTGCATTAATTCGCATACATTGCTACCCTTTCTCATGTCTTGGTCCCCATTAAAGAAATGTTCAGGAAGTGATGTACCCACTACCTGAAAACTGTAACCCCTCTGTATATCACCCTGACAATAAAATACAATAAAAATTATTTTCATGAACTAAAGAGAGGAAATGACTTCAACCACAAGGATAAATCTCTGGCTTCACTATCCTGGATCACTCTTTGTCCTTATCTTATCTCTTTGTTTTTTCCCTTCCCTTCCCTAACTTAAATAAACAAAGAAATGTATATATAATATACCAAAGTCAGATACAGTAAATACAAGGGATAAACCATAAGGGGAAAGAAAAACAAAAGAGAAAAGAAATAACTTCACATAGTACATTAAAAGTGACAATCTCAAGCATAAACCTCTTGTTTCCATATCCTGGAGTTCATTTTGCTTACCATCATCCTGTATGGGCATATGCACATAACTCTTGAACTATTGTGCTCTTTTTTTCTTTTTCTTTTTTTTCCCCTTATGGTTTATCTTCTATTGTTACTGTATCTGACTTTGGTACCTGATATATTGTATACATATTTATTTGTTTATTTGAATCAGAGAAGAGAAGGGGATGAACCACTTTTTCACAAGAAAATAGGTTGGAAATGTACTCTACAACTTGGGAAGGGGAGGAAAGCAGGAGAAAAACATGAGAAGGGGTAAGGTTATTAAAGAAGTAATATATTCACTGCCCTATGAATGTAATTGTAACCACTCTATACATCACTTTGATAATAAAATAGAAAAAAATTAGTAAAGGACAAAGGGTGAACCAATGTAGCAGTGATATTCACAAGACAATATATTGGAAATGAACTTTACAACTTGGGAGGGGGGAGGAAGAGCAGGTGGGAGAAAAACATGGGAAGGTGTAACAATGTTTGAGAAGAATGCACTCAATATCTTACAAATGTAACTGTAACCCCTCCATATATCACCCTGACAATAAAATTAAAAGTAAATAAATAAAATTTTAAAAAGATACAATGTCTGATGGGATTTGCTACCACTGTGTTAATTAATGTACCTGTTTTAAGCTTACCAATTATCATAATAATTGTATAAATTACATAAAGTTATTGTTATCAATTAGTATAGTCCAGAGAACTGAAGAAGTTTAGAAGTAAATTGACTTACCTGAAGTTTCAGAGAGAAGACTGAATTCCCATCTGAAGCCCTCAAATCCAGAAACTCATCACTAAGGTCTGTCTCTTAGATCTTCTGTATGAGTGGTGCCCAAATATTAGATGTGTTGGTATGTGATTACAGCAGAGACTTTTTTAAATTGTTGGGATAATGTATAGAGGGCTTACAGTTATATTTGTCAGGTAGTAGGTGCATTACTTCTCTGATATTGATACCCCCTCTCATGTTTTTGTTCCCATTTCCCTTTCCCATCCCTTCCCAATCATCTTGTTTTCTCTCCTTTCCTTTCTGATTTCAAATAAACAAATAAATGTATATACAATATACCAGATAACAAAGTCAGATACAGTAACAACATGAGATTAATCATAAGGGCAAAAAAAGAAAAGAGAAATCACATAGTACATTAAGATCAACCATCGCTCTTGTTTCTATATCCTAGAGACCCTTTCATTTAGTCTCATCCTATATGACCTTATGTACCTAGGATTTGCACTAGGAGCATCATAAAAGTGTACTAATTATTACAAATGAGGGAAACCATTGAGCCTATGTCTTAGTATGATTTTTCACTTAGTATGATTTTTATCCAAGTCTTTCCATTTCCTTACGAATGGGGCAATGTCATTCTTTCTGATGGCTGCATAGAATTCCATTGTGTATAACTATCACATCCTCTTGTTGCAATCATCTACTAAGGTGCATCTGGGTTGGTTCCATATCTTCCTATGGTAAAAATACTACAATGAACATCGTAGTGCTAGTGGCTTTGGTATGTCCTTTTTTTCTGGACATTTGGGTAAATGCCAAGGAGTGGTATTGTCACTACAGAGACTCTAGCTGTGATTTTGCATCCCTACTGATATCAGACAGTTATGTCATGAAGTATCTTTGGTTGTGTTATGCCACCGTCTTTTATGACTGAATACCTCTCCCTTCTGCACAGACAATGGATAGATCAATTCAGAAGAATGGGAAGTCAATGACAAAGGAATAACTCTCAGTGAAACATGAAATTAGTTAAGGAGTTCTCTTTCTCCCTCTCTCCCCATCTTTCAGCAGAACTGTTATCATGGCAGTCAAGCTGTCTTGGAATGACCCCAATAGCTTCAAGTCCTTTTTGTCCACCCCACTAACCAACCCATTAAACATATTTGTTCCTTAAAAAAATAAATGGAGGGGCCGGGAGTTTGGCCTAGTGGCAGAGTGCTTGCCCAGTATGCACGAAGACCTGGATTCGACTCCTCGGTACCACATATGTAGCAAAAAGCCAGAAGTGGTGCTGTGGCTCAAGTGGTAGAGCCCTAGCCTTGAGAAAAATCCAGGGACAGTGCTCAGGCCCTGAGCCCAAGCCCAGGACTGGCAATAAATAAATAAATAAATAAATAAATAAATAAATAAATAAATAAATAAATGGAATCCTACATAGCAGATTATGGCAAGTCTTAGTTTCTTGAGCTTAAACTGCATGAAGTGTCTTCCCTAAGACTTGTGGTAAGTGGAATTGCCCTTCTGTCTGCATAGCTTGTTGGAAAGCATGATTTGGCATAATTTTTCTTAAGTTCCTTAAGTTCACAAGTGTTGGTTAGTGTGTATGTAAGTCAGGAAGTGCATTCACACTCAGGTCTGCCTTAACTCTAGCTTTCTGCTAGATTGTCTGTGGTCTCCCTTCCACATATGACTAGATTCTCTGCAAGTCAAGGAACTAGGCCTAGCCAGCTCTCCTAACTAAGGACCTCTCCTATTTTCGAGCTCCTCTGCTCCATTTCTTATTGATCTGCTGCTTGTCACAGCTGAGACTTCACCATGAGCCTGGGAAGGCTGTTGCAACCTCCAGTTAGAGATCTTATTTTGTTTTCTACTCAGGTTGTTGTTTTGTGCTTCTGACTGACAAAAACCATAACATTCTGATCACTTGCCAGTCAAGTCAGCAGTCCTTGTCACAAACACTGATGGCATTCAGCTTCAGGCTGGTGAAAATAGTGTTCTTACTGGCTGAGCTGGGAGGAAGAATTGGCAAAAACCCCTGGGCACAGTGGCTCACGCCTGCAATCCTAGCTACTCAGGAGGCTGAGATCTGAGAATTGGGGTTCAAAGCCAGCCCTGGCACTAAAGAATGTGAAACTCTTATCTTCAATTAATCACTAGAAAATGAGAAGTGGGGCTATGGCTCAGGGAGTAGGGCCATAGCCTTGAGCTGAAGAGCTCAGGAACAGCACCCAGGCCCACAGTTCAAGTCCCATGAAAGAAAGAAAGAGAGAAAGAAAGAGAGAAAGAAAGAAAGAAAGAAAGAAAAAAAGAAAGAAAGAAAGAAAAGAAAGAAAGAGAAAGAAAGAGAGAGAGAACCCAGAGTCTTAGGCTAGCATGGCTTGCTTGCCTGGCTTGTTTGCTCATCTGGTATTCCCTCTTGAGTCCCTATTTTGACTTTTTGCTGGTAATTTTGGAGATTGAGTCCTAAGGACCTTTCTACCCAAATTTTCTTCAAACCTCAGTGCCATCAACCTCAGCTACCTAAATGGTTGGGGTTACAGACATAAACCACCTGTGCTTAGACAAATTTTGACATTTCTGCCTAAGTTTATACTTAAATTTAGGGTCAGAAAGTTTATTGAGTTTTTAATACCACCTAGAGATGGAACTTCAAGTCCTTTACAATTTATATAAGAAATAATTACTAGCATTAGATTTTGAGACTACTAGAAGGATTCAGGTAAAAGAACTTCGGGTCATCTATGAGCCCCTAATCACAGGGCAGCTACCCCAGCCTATTATGAACATACACTCATTTTTTAAATTTGTATTTAGGCTATTGTAGTTAGTTTATAATTCTAAGGAAGGCATGTAGATTGATTTTTGTCACTTCTAGCTTGATATCTGCTCCATGACAATGGCACTGTAGGCAGCTAGGCTGACCAAATTGCTTTTCAGTTAATAGCGTCTATCTCTAGTCCCGGGGGAGCTCTATGCTAGAAATCCAAGGATTACGATTATATTACTAAATAGAGAAGTCCAGTAAGAGGAAAACAAGTGAAATGTGCTAGTTATCAAGCTCCACCGACAGCCTCTTCTCCAAACTCCATTCTCCTCACTGATTCAAACATCTTATGAACTGAACATTATTTAGACAAATGGGTTTGGGCTTAATTGATCAAAATCAGTATCAAGGCTTTTCCTGTATTCATTTCGCTTGCAACAAGCCTTTCAATCAGTCACTCATAAAATAAATCTTTAGATATTTTTTTTTGGCACAGGTCTTGTTTAGTTCAAGATAGTCTTCATTTCATTGATTGGTCATTGTGCATCCTGTGTCTCATTCTCTGGTTAGAAGTCTAGATGCATAGGGAGATGAGCATTTTATTGAGTCATCCTTTTCCAGAGCAGTGACTATTTTATATGAATAAAATGAAGTTTAATAAATTGTCTGGTAGTGCCAGGCTTATGAATAGAAATGTATAAAAGCATAGAAGAGGAAATCAATTCCTGGCAAGCTAAAAATACACCAAAGAGAGAAAGGAGCTGTGAAATTGTACAAGCTTGGCTGTTCTTTTTAGCAAACTTGACAGGCATCTTGCCTGCCAGAGAGCTTTGTAACTGGGGCTGACAGTCTCAGGAATCAGGGAGGCAGTTCAGTGTCATTCACTGTCTGACTGATAGCCTACAGCCTATGTAGAATGGTTGACAGACAGGCGCCATTTACTTTGAGAAGTTAATGTTAGCTTTGTTCAAAACGAATAGTTTAATAAACCAAACATCAAAACGGAGCTAAAGAAATCTCTAATTCCCCAGTCTTAGACTGCAAATTCTTCAGCTAGTGAGGAAATGGAAGGCACTTCCCTTAAAAGTTAGCTGTCCCTCAAAATTCTACATTTTAGAAAACAGCAGAGGACTCAGGAAAAATATCTTGCTTGTCTTGCAAGCTGAAATATGACTTCAGGTAGTTACAAGTTTCTTTTCTCTGAAGAGAGGTCTATGGGGCTATCTGTTCAAAAGCAGGGGGCAGATACCTAATGAAATTTAGTAAAGTTTTAAGAAAAGATGGCTATTTCAAGATATGGATGGGGATGAGAAAGATGGTAGAGAATGATGGAAGAAATGGTTATCAATCAAAATACATTTTACTTAGAAACTAATTTGTTGATCAAAACTCATCTGTGCAACACCTTAAAGATAATAACTAATATTAAATAAAAAAGGAAAAGGAAAAAAAGCATCAAATTATCCAAGAACTTGCTGAATTCTGCTTTTATTTCTGTACCCGTTGGTACAATTTTTTCATTTTGGGTCAATTTTCTTGGAAGGCAGTTTTTATTTGCTCTCTTCATTTCTCCTGCCTCATCCCAGAGCTAGAGATCCAGGTCAGAGTTTATCTACCTGTCTAGGATTTAACCTTGGAATGAAGCATGGATTTGACCCTCACTATGGGTCTGACCTAACTCATCTTCCTCCCAATCTCGCTACAGAAAATGGTTTCTAATATTACTCTGTGCTCTCTAACCTTTTCATTACCAGCCTATTCTTAGTCTTAGCTTTGATTGTCCCATGACTGGCAGATCATATAACTCCAGATAAATAGTCCTATAGTGCCAGACTTCTATAGTTGTATTATAGTTGCTTTATATCCCAGCCTTACCCCTTGGCTCATCATTTTTCAACCATATATTATCTCAACAAAAAGACATAGAACTGTTTTCCTTTTTTTAACTATCCAATTTTTCATAAAAGAAAGGTTGAGGTTTTGGTTCTACATAACAAGGCAATCACAGTTTTCTTTTAGGATTTGCTTCTCCAATACTCATTGTCTATCCCTCTGTTCATCAGAGCAGGTGGTCTTGTCCTTGGATCTACCCCAGTAAGGTTTGGATGTCACTGAATAGCGTTTAATAGTAGAAAAACTGTCCTCCAAGCTTTAGTGGTGAATCCCATGACTACTGATCTCTTGAAATGGACCAGTGCAAGCAGTTTTGTTTCCATCTTGCTTTTGGATAAATTCCTAATGCCCTGGCAAAACGGTTGTGCATTCCATGGCTCTATATAACATGAAGATTTAACTTCCAAGATTTGTTTGCACTAAAGCAAGCTTTTCCATCAGACTAATGAGCTAAACCTGCAACGTGCCTTTCCTCTCAACTGCTAGGTATAAAGTTGTGGATTCAGAGCCAAGGATGAGCCAAGTATAGTGGTGGGAGGCCACACAGATGAATGAAGACATGAAAGCTGCACATTGGTGTCAGCGATCTGCTGAGTTGCAGGATTAATTACCTCCTTCAAAAGGTTTAGTTCTGAGCCCCAGCCAGGACAAGGGGCCTTTTCCTTTGAAGATTTCCATAGGCAGGTAGTTGGGGGGCATATTATAAAAGTGTTTTATCATTTATTAATCTGGTACTGAGCTTTTGGCTCTGGCAATTGTATTATACATTACTGGATTCAACTTACTAATAGTTGCTTGTGATTTCTGTGCCTATGTCTATGAGAAAAATGCCCTTCAAAAATTTATTTTTTTCCTGAAACTTCTTTCTTTCTTTTTTTTGTCAGTCATGGGGCTTGAACTCAGGACCTAGACTGTTGTCCTTCAGCGTTTTTGGTCAAGGCTAGTGCTTTACCACTTTGAGCCATGGCTCCACTTACAGTTTTCTGGTGGTTAGCTGGAGCTAAGAGTCTTATGGACTTTCCTGCCTTGGCTGGCTTTGAACTGCTACCCTTAAGTTTCAGTCTCCTGAGTAGGTAGGATTATAGGTATGTGCCACCAGCACCTGGCTTTCATTTTAATTTTTTTGTGCCAGAGTCAGGGCTTGAACTCAGGGTTTGTTCACTGACCCTGAGCTTTTTTACTCAGGCTGACACTCAACTACTTGAGCCAGGCTACAAAATCATAATAATTTCTCCTTCCTCATTTCAATTATTTTTGGATACTAGTTATATGTTTTATTTGTAATCTTTTTGCAGGATAATTTGGAAATCTTTTTTTTTTTTTTTTTTTTTTTACTTTTTTTTGGTTGTTGGTCGTGGAGCCTGAACTCTGGGCCTGAGCACTGTCTCTGAGCTCTTCATCTCAAGGATGCCACTCTATCCCTTCAGCCACAGTGCCAATTCCAGTTTTCTGCTGGCTAATTGGAGATAAAAGTGTTATGGGCCAGGCGAGGTGTCTCATGCCTGTAATCCTAGCTACTCAGGAGGCTGAGATCTGAGGATCAAGATTCAAAGCCAGCCCGAGTACAAAAGGACCTGAGACTCTTATCTCCAATTAAGCTTTAGAAAATGGGAAGTGGGGCTTGGCTCAAGGCTGGGCTGTAGATCAAGAGCTCAGTGACCACCCAGGCACAGGGTTAGGGTGGCTCAAGGCTGGGTTGTAGCTCAAGAGCTCAGTGACCACCCAGGCACAGGGTGAGGGTGGCAGCCTTGAGCTGAAGAGCTCAGTGACAGCGCCCAGACCAAGTTCAAGTCCCATGAGCCACCAAAAAAACTAAAGCCATATAATGAGTGATTGTTGTCCTTAACGTACTATATTATCTCTCATCTCTTTTACTGTCCCTTGGTTATCTCATATTGTTACAATATTTCACCTTGTTATCTGATATATTTTATATATGCTTAATTGGTTATTTGAAATAGGAGAGGAAATCAAGTTGTGCGGGGAGGGGAAGGAGGGAAATGGGGACCATGACATGAGAAAGGATATCAATATTTGTGAAGTAATGTACCTTCTATCTGGTGAATATAATGTAACCCTTCTATTAATTACAATAAAAATATATGAAAAAAAGAGTCTCACAGACTTTTATGCCTGGGCTGGCTTTGAACCTTAATACTCAGATCTTAGACTCCTGAGTATCTAGGATTACAGATGTGAGCAACTGGCACCAGCTACTTTAGAAATCTTAACATGTATATATAATTAGAAATCTAAATCTGAATTTTTACCCTCTCAAAAATCATTCTTAGTCCATGACTTCTTTTAAATCCAATCACCTGATCCTCATCTATATCCCAAATTTGATGAATTCTTTCTTTTTTTGGTCAGTTGTGGGACCTGAACCTGTGCTATCCTTGAGCTCTTCTCAAGTCTACCACCCTCCTCTTTGAGCCACAGTGCCACTTCCAGTTTTCTGGTGGTTAATTGGAAATAAGAGCCTCATGGACTTTAGATATGGTATATCTGTCTGAGTTTCATTTGTATTTATTAAGATTAACAAGCTTTCTTGTTATTTTTAATTAATGATGGAACATTATTTTGTATTTTGAATCTGATAATTCTGTTTGCTGACTACTTAGAATACCTTTTGTGGTCTTCTACCTCTTATCCTTGGTGACTGGTTTTGATTATGAAAGATCTCAGAACTTCTTGGGACTTTATACACAGACACTGTTATCTTTAGGATATGAAATTCCCCTCCAATCCTCTCACATATTGTAGGCTTATTTCCTAATGAAGCTGGTCTCTGGGACATAGCACTGAGTATACTCCCTATCCCCAATCCCATCTCCTCCTCTGCTTTCCAGTCACCACAGGGTGAGTGGCAACCTGTCTTGCATGTTCCTGCTGCCATGATAGTATGTCTCACAAGCCATTGCAATGGGCTCAGCCAGCCATGGACTAAAACCAATGGTTCTATGATCCAAAATATATTTCTTCCTTTAAGCTGGTTTTCTCAGGTGTTTTATCATAGTGACAGAAAACTGCCTAACACAGGCATTATTTGAGACATGAGTTGAGCATACATTCCCCTACAGATAATTTGTTTGCTTCTGACAGGTGATTGAGGGAAAAAATATCAATCTATGGTACATTCCTATTAAATTTCTATCTTGGGGATTTTAAGGCCACATAAGAAATATGAATTTAAGACATCCATTCCCTGTCAGAGTGAGCTAGAAGGTGGAGATTCTCTTAGGAGACATTCTAATCTCATTTACTTCTCTGCTGAAGATATCTGCAGAGCCCTGAAAATCCCCTATGAACATTGTTCTCTTCATTTCCCTCCTCCTTCTCACCATGATTTTTCTTTACTTTGGGAATCAGGCTTTTTGTGGGAATCTGGGCTGGTCTTCTTCACTATTTAGATTAAGATTCAAGTTATTGAAGATTCAAGAAAAATGAGCACATGCTCTTATGTTAAAAGTGGGCCTCGCATTGCTGCTCTGTGTTCTGTGTTCCTGCTGTCTACAACTTCACTTTGTTTATATATTCCTGCCAGCTCAGCTTTGCTTCAACCTTATGAAATATATCTCATCCAGTAGAAAACCAAGGGTTTTCTGTATCTCTCTAAAAAGCCATATTGTCAAGAAGAGAAGACTCGTGGCCCTCTCTTCACATTGATTTTGGTAGACTCATTTCTTTGTACTCTCATCAATCTCTTTTGCAAATCCCCTCAGTGTTTTTCTTCCTGTTTCCATACTTTACCCATCTTTAGGCCTAGAAGTAGCCTATGTAAGTCGCTGCTCATGAAGCACACAAGGTTGTTTTGGTGCATCATTCCAGGCCCCTTTGAAATGAGCTCAGAATAAGTTTACTCTTCACACCTAGAGACATATCCTTTGTGCTCTACTCACTATCAAGTCTTTCTGTATCCAATGTCTCCTGCTCTTTCAGACACTCTGGGTAGCTGCACATCTACTCTCATGAGTGCACATAGGATTGTTTTCAAGTTTGGCCCTTCCATCCTTCTTTGTCTCCTTCTTAGCTTCTTATGGAGGATCTCATGGTTCTCCATCTTGCTATTACTTTGCTCTTTGCAGCTCCCTTAATATTTCCTTTTAAAAGATGCTCTCATTCCTGTTGTTCATGTCATCTACACTGGCACTGTGAGGGTTGTCTGCAAACCAAATAATTCCCAATGATGACAGCCAAAGCAATTCTTTGTTATGAACTTTTAACCAATGTAGTTGATCAATCAGTTGCTAAATGTTCGTCGGGTCTTTTCTATCTGCTAGATCTTGTTTTAAATACTGTATAACACTATCTTATTTAATCCCCTCAGTCAGTTCTCCCCAACAGAGGTAAGCTTTAATATGTCTATTTTTTAGATGACAATGATGAAGCATTATATTTTCTTGTTATTGCTTATTCTTTTGCCATATACTTACATTTTCTTGGCAATGAAAAGTATAGATGGATTTTGGTTAGACAGGCTTATTAAGGATCCCATATTTTACAGTATGCCACATGACCTCCAAGTAGATAAAAGCAGTAGTTACATGCCACGGTGTGCACACTTAGTCATGTTTGCTCTCATCTTTACACTGTTCATAGACTCACTTCCATATGATTTTATTTGTTTACTTATATTATTGTACTATTATTATTTATTTTTTGCTAGCTCTAGGGTGTTAACTCAGGGCCTTGGTGCTATCCCTCAGCTTCTTTGTGCTCAAGGCTAGTTGAGCCACAGGGACATTTCCATATTTATCTATTCATTTATCTTCATTGTAAGGGTGATATACAAAGAGGCTACACTTCCCTAAGTCAGATAATGAGTATATTTCTTTTTGAGCAGTGTTACTTTTTTCTTTATTTTCTCCTAGTTTTTATCTCCTGGCTGGCCAAATAGTTCATTTTCAACATAGTGTCTAGTGATTATCACTATCGCATTAGTTCACACCACTTTCCTTCTACTTCCCCAAACAGATAAATTTACATGCAGGACAAAAGACACATAAATAAAAATTAGTGACAAAGAAGAAAAAACCCAAAACAACAAAACAAAAAGTAAAATAACAAAAAAACCTATTGTTTCCATTTCTTGGAGTTCATTTCAATAATCATAATTTTATATGATTATATGCATATAACTATTGAGCCTTGGTGATCCGCTCCTAAAATTATCCCCTTTGGTCTCTCCCCTTTGTGACTGTTTAGAGTTCTGCATATTTTCTCATGTCCAAGTGTAATTTCTTGTCAGCTACTGTGCTTGTAGTTTTATAGGCATGTTCTAATTATTACAAAGGAGGGATATCATGTGACCTATGTTTCCTTGGGTCTGACTTAATATAAATTTTCCCAACTCTTTCCATTTCCTTATAAGTGGTACAGTATCATGATTTCTGATATAAGCATGAGATCTCATTTTGTGTGTGTGTGTGTGTGTGTGTGTGTGTGCGTGTGTGTGTGTGTCTGTCTGTGTATATCAAATTATTTTGATCCATTCATCCATAGAGGGGCATTTGGTTTGATAGCATATCTTGGTTTTGGTAAACAATGTTGCAACAAGCATGGTTGTGCTGGTGGCTTCAGTGTGTCCTGGTTTGTGGTTATAATAAGTGTCCAGGAGTGAGGTTGCTGGGTCATAGGGGAAGCTCTGTGTTTAGTCTTTTGAGGAACCGCCTTACTGCCTTCTGGAGTGGTTGAACGAGTTCACATGCTTACTAACAGTGGGAATATAACAGTGTCCTCATCCCTGCCAGCATCTGTTTTGTTAGTCTTCATGACAATGGCCATTCTAACTGGGGTGGGTAGAATCTCAATGTAGTTTCGATTTGCATTTTTTATGGCCAGAGTTGTTGAACATTTCTTCATGTGTCTATTGGCCATTCTTATTTCCTCTTCTGAGAAGTCTCTCTTAATCTTTATCCTACTTATTAATTGGGTAGTTGTTTCTTTGAGGGTTTGTTTTTGGTAGGCTTAATTTTTTGAACTCTGACTATATTTTAGATATGAGGCCCTTGTCTGATACATAGCTGGTAAATATCTTGTCCCATTTTGTGGGCTATTTTCTTGCTATGTCATTTGCCATACAGAAATTCTTCAGTGTAATGCAATGCCATTTACCCAGTCTTTCTTTGATTTATTCTAATTTTAGATCATTACATAGGAAGTTTTGACTGGTGTAGAAGAGTATTTCTCTTATCCCTTTTTGTAATATTTGCTTTGAAGTCTTTCTTCCATTTGGAATTGATTCTGGTGCAGGGCGACGTATAAGGAGCTAGCTTCAGTTTTCTGCATGTGCATAGCCCATCAGCTGGCATCATTTCTTGAAGAGGCTGCCTTTCTTCCATCCTGTGCATTTGGCTCCCTCATCTCTGGGTCTCCTGTTCTATTTCATTGATCCTCACACCTAATCTTGTGCCAGTACCAAGCTATTTTTTTCAAATTACTTTGGCTTTTTAATAGAGTTTGAGTTTGATGCTAACATTCCTCCAGCGCTGTTTTCCCTTTTAAGGACTGGTTTGGCTGTTGGGTGTCTTCTGTTACTCTATATGAATTCTGGGATTGCTTCCTCTATATTATTGAAGAATGTTGTGGCGATGTTGATGGTTAACCAACAACTTCTAAAACCAGTGGTGTTGGTAGCTAGAAATACAGCTACAGTAAGGGAAGCTTTACACTTTTAGTATAAGCCCTTGGGTGTACATCAGACTTTATAGTGTCAGCTACATTGCTACTTAGGCCTGATTCAAAGATCACATGAATACTTTGAAATGTGATTTGGGCTAGAAACCTCCCCCTTTAATATAGCAAATTGAATAAACTCTTTGTGAAAATTATTTTTTTGATTCAGTTTAGAGAGCAGAATCCTGTTACAAACACCTCTGTGTACAACATACTTCCGATTTCCTATGAATGACACATAGTCAACTCATGTTGAATATGCTGGATTGGAATAGCAAGTATCAAAATTTTTACAACACAAATTTCTTTACCTTGCTTAGAAAAACCAAGACAGGGTACAGCCGACAAGGAAAGTAATAGCAATGTTGAACACAGACATGGGTATTTGAAGCCATTCCACATATACAGCCTCTGAGATTAGATGTACCAGCAATGGGAAAGTCTGTGATATTAAACGATTGAAGCTTGAATAGAGAAAATCAAGCCCAGTACATTTATGTTGCAGAAGGTGAAATGAAGTCCTGAAGAAAAGAAATTATTTTCAGGGTGGAAATATGGGCCTGGCATTGAGCCTCTAGTCTTGTAGAGACAAAACATAGCCCTTCCCAAGGACCATATGTCCTTGTGGTGGAGATCAAAAGATCATGGGCTAAGAAGTCCTCATGTTGTGACAAAACATCATGGCTCAAGGAAGCCCCATGTCTTCAGGTGATAGAATGAGACTTCGGAGATCAAATCTGAGCACAATTCAAGAATTTTCAAGGATACACGTCAACTTCTACACGACACCAATTCTAATCTAGTTGGGGGTTAAATATAGGCTTCTGATCAGCAACTTGTCAAATACATTTATTTTTAAATCCCTCTTTTCTTAAAAGCACATCTGCAGACTATTCTTAGACTATTCTACAGCCTCAGTGAGCTACCACTTTCTTTAATAACTGTAGGCAGGGGATGTTTTCATGGGTTAAATTTTGGTGGCTTAAACAGTGACATGAAAACTGCATCACCATGAAGTGAAGCACCTGGCTAATCTGTGTGAGTCAAAGACCTGGTCATTCATCATAATAAGAAAATGCTTCTGATTGAATCTATCATTTGACTCATTTAAAACCTGATCCATAAATAGTTTGTTCTAGACTAACACAGACAGAGAAGTAGGTCTTTATAGGCAGGGAAAAAGTGTGTTTGATAAATATTTGAGAAAAACAAAAACAGGTTGTATTGCAAAGTGCTTTGTGACCAGACACTCACTTGGGGAAGCTCAGTGGGCAAAAAAATTTCGCAGATCATTGTATTTCTTATCCTCTAGCAGAATGTTGGTGTTCCTTTGAGGATTACTGGAGAAGCTTTAGGAACATCTAATATGTCACTAAGCATACATTTTAATAGATTCAAGAGTTAGCAAGCCTGTTAGGTCTAGCAATAGGCAGAGCAAAAAAAAGAGATAAATTTTGTTATGTGTACACATTTTAATAAGTAATCATTTTAGAGAACAAGTATCTACATTAAAACTGATTTTTCTCTGGCAATAACTATTTAAAGAGCTAGACTCTTCATTCTCTGTCCCTTGCATTCTTTAGCAGACATCTATAAACATCCACTTTTTATCAGGCAAGTATTCTCCCTTCCCTACTTTTTCCTGTCTCCCATTCTCTCCATCACCACCCTCCATTCCAAAGGTTTCATTATTTCAGATTGTTTTTATCTTTTGGACAGATGACAGTGGCTTTTCCTCTGGGGTGAGAAAGATTCATAGAAATGTGAATTCTATCAGTAGACTCTTAAAAAGGGAAGCGATTCACTTAAATCAGTAGCCTTGAAAATGAGAGTATAAAAAGTAAATAAAGCCCAAGTTAATGACTTGCTATTCTTGCCTGTTCCTATATTAAGCATTGTTCAGTGGCAGTCATAATGAGGGGAAGCTAATGCCCTGGGTGAGGCCATCATTTATTGGCTCCTATATCCATTCATTACTTTAGGCCACCAGTGAACAAATTCCCTCCCCACTGAGTCGTAATTTCTAGGCAAAGCTTATTTGTTAGCTAGTATTTCAGAAATTACAAATGAATTGCATTTGCATTAAGATAGTTACCTCTTTTCTAAGGATATATTTTTGTCTCAATATTTTCAATGGAAGTAATACTTGGGCTGTGGGGGGGAAAAAGCACTGCAACTGGTTAGAAAACACCATACATACTTAAAAATTAAATCTGCAATTCAAATTTAGCTTAAAGATATTTTTAAAAGACTAAACAGAAGCACCGCTTCTCTTAGAGCCGGTCTTCTTCTCGTGGGCAGAACAGGACTGGGGGGACAAACATCCTGCTCCTTTGTGTTGCATCTCTCAGAGGCTTTGGTGGCCTAGAGGAAGCTCCACAGAGTGGGAGCAATCCCTGATTCTCCTTTTCTTGTTAGAGAGAAGGAAGATCCTAGAAAGAAAGCACTTTGCTTATCAGAGACAAGTGTGGATTTTTCTTGGGAAAGTTAGTAAATACAAGTTCTGGAAGCCGCCCTCTTCCCTGAGGTCACATCCTGGACTACCCCTCCCCTTCATCTTCCCATGGGACTGTCCTAGGTGCTGTCTGAGGTCATTTAGGCATCCAGTATGGCCACACTTCCCCTCATTTAGCCACACCTTCTCCCCGCTCCTTCCCTAGATGGGGCCAAGTGGCTGCATGCCCTTTCAGCCATGTATCTTCACCGTACATGGTGGGGCACAGATTGGAATAATAACCTTTTTCCTTCCTGCCTGAATACTGTATGGAGGTGTCTTTTCATCAGCCTAACTTAATTTAAACCTAACAGGTGTTATTATTATCCTCATTTTACAGGTGAAGAAACTGCCATACTAAAAGTAAACATTGTTGTCTAAATTCTTGGTGGATCTCAGATTTCAATTCATGTGAATGAATGCCTTCTACATCTACAAAGACAAATAACTTTCCTTGTGATCTCTGTGGGGCCATTAACCACATGAAATGAAACAACTTTTGGGTTGCAGTGAGTCTTCACTTGCCGCCATAGCGTAAACAGCACTTTAAGTCATTGCAAGAGCTCATTGCTACAATCCACAGTACTGTATGGACCAAGCAACCATTACTATACAGCTGTCATATGTACTTCACCAGAGCAGCTCCAAGAAATAAGTAATGAGATTGCCTTGAGTAGGAGATTAGGTTCTGCTGAAATATTGGAGGTGGTATATTGTAGAAAAAGCTGTAATTATACAGATGTGGCTTTTAGAATGACTTTAATTATTGTATGCAGTGCTCACACTCAAAATAGAGTGAGAATCTAAGAAGTTGAACATAAAATCTACTTATCAGATTTTTTTTGATAAATGCAATCAAAGAACTTTGAAACATAGGTACAGACATGTGTACTTCATACTCAAACATTGGGAACAAAACAAGGAATTCTGAAGCAGAAAATAGAACATATTCCTTAAATCTCTGCAGGCCTTATAAATTAATCTTTTGTTGTAGATATTCTTATTACTAAGTACTGGAGTTGAAGAGCATTTTGAACTGATCTCAAATGGCTTCTAACTTGAATTGAATTTCTGCTCAGCCTATATATGTAGTCTAATAATGTTTGGGAGATTAAAGGCTTTCTGTCCATTAAAATCACTAAATAGATTCTCTGTGTATAACACAAACAGAGGTACTTAGATGTTCCTTCTCTCCTCTCATGCTATTTTGATTTATGTTACAGAAAAGACTAAACTTTAATGTGAGCATATTCTAATTACTTCTCTTAATCAAGGTCCAGCCACTTCTACTACATGTAAATTAAAATTCTCTTTACAAATATTTTTAATTAAGCTTCTCATTTTGAGATAGTGATAGGTTCATATCCAGTTGCAAGAAATAATAAAGATTCTACACATCCCCTTTGCCCAGCTTTCCCAACCCTATGTTAACACTAATGGGAAGAAATGAGTTGAATCTTATCCTCCCTCCTCCAAATTCACGTTGAGATTCTAACATCCAGTGTCTCAGTATGGGACTATATTTGATGATAGAGTCTTAAAGATGTGATGTGGTCATTGGGCTAGGCCCTAATCTTATTCAGCTGGTACAGAGGGAAGGTCATAGAAAGACACAACACGAAGACAGCTATCTCCAAGCCAAGGAACCAGTCCTTAGAAGAAATTAGCTCTACCAGCATCTTGATCACAGGCTTCCAGCCTTCAGTGCTAAAAAATAAATCTGTTAAGTCACTCAGATTGTAACATTGTGATTCAATACATCTTTACTGTAAAACAGGAAACAATCAGGAGATACTGACATCAAGTCAATCAAGAGGCAGAATGTTTTTACACCCACAAGAATCACTCCTGTTGCCCACATCTACCTCCTCCTATATCATCCTTAACTTCTGGCAACCAGTAATCTCTTCATTTTTCCTTTGGTTGTACTAGGAACTGACCCCAGGTCATTGTACATGACCTAAGTTTTTCCTCTGAACTTCAAGTGGACTACACAAGAATGCATTCATATAAATGATTATTTGTGCACTATTACGGGAACAGGAGTATTATTCTCCTGATTAACTCACAGGTTGGTGGGGTTAATGAGCATCAACGATAAGATTGTGAGGACTTTACCCCATGTTTCCCACAATTATGGACTTGGAACACATCCTACCAAACATTTGTTGGATAAATATATAAATAACATGCCTAGGATGATATAACTATTATATAGATAGAGACTTTGGAAGAGAACACTTTTGTTCATGAACATTTGTCCTTGAAATAGCCTGTCATTTAGTTTGGAAGAATTCATTTTTCTAAAATTACACATGGACAGTTGCACAGAGCTAATCATAGGTAGGTGTGAAAAATAATCCTAACTATCATTTAAATTTTATAAGGAAATGGTGACAATGAATTCTCTTTATATAATACACTTGTTTGGAACCACAATTTCCATAATGCATTGTCTTGGATTACTAGAACAAAGTAAATTAACCTTGATATTCTTTTTCAACTCCCAACACATATATATTAGTGTTGATACATCCTTTTTATTTTTCAACTATTCTGTTAATAAATAATTTACTTTGAGCACACTGCTTCCTGTTATTGGTTATCCCTTATGTCCAGAGGGGGCATCATTTATTTAATCAGCAGTATTTTAAGATTACAGCTGAACATCAAATTCAAAAATGCTGTTATTATCTAAGTATATGTTTATGTGACTGTAAAATACAGTATTACAGTAATATAAAAGACTTTTACTAACAATTACTACCTTTTATGTGCAGCTCTGACCTAATTTGCTTTTATTACTTGTAATTCTGGTAAGTGATTTGCTGCAAGTAGCAACTGTAGGCACTGGTAGGAAATCATTATTCTACAGATGTTATTACATCATCTGTGAGTTTACAGAAAGTCAGTCAATATTTAAAAGTCGATCTATCTCTGTAATAGGAGGAATTTTTTCCCGTTGTCTATAAATACTAAGCCATTTGGACTAAAATGAAAACATATTAGCACACTTACAGCTAGTTTCATGATTCCTGGTTGCAAAAAAATGTGATTTGATTTCATGCTGATAGTTGAGTTGCTTCTAATTCAATTTACCCTAAACATCAGACCTATTTTAAAATGTGCAATTCATGTGCATGTTTTCTGATATTATCTGCTTGCTCATTCATTCCTTCGTTCATTTACTCATTCGTTTTGAACTGCTCTGTAATTTGTTATGTAGCACAAAAAAGATTAATATTTATTCTTCAGCGTGTTCAAGTTTAGCAAGAAGAAAGATAGAAAAGTAAAAGGTTAAAATATGTGTTAAGTTCTTCCATGGTATACACTAAATGTATAAACATAGGAGAATATAGACTAAGGGTGCGGAAATCAACATGAAGAGTGTGTGTGTGTGTGTGTGTGTGTGTGTGTGTGTGTGTGTGTGTGTGTGTGAAAAAGAAAGAGGGAGAGAAGAGAGGATGCCATGAGTTTTGGGCAAAGCTTCCAGGATAAGGACCTAGGTGAACAAAATTGAAGAAGAATTACATTAGCACTACAGAAGCAAAGTAAGGTCTGTGCAGTTGCCTATATCTAACTTTGAAAATGGCCAGTTCTTTTTAACTTACTAATAGGTTTCCCTTTCTGTGTTTGTCCTTACAAAACTCTACTTATTCAGTATTTATATCACTTTGGAAACAGCCCCAGTTGCTCATTTATTGTTTACCCAAGGAATTCAAAGCAGCTTGGTGTTGCTGAAGAATCCGAAAGGAAGTAACGTGGTGGGATCTGGTTGGAAGATGGAGTGGGAGTCAAAGCCTCTAGGGTGGATTGAGGGGAATAAAGAAAACCGTTAGTGGGCCTGTAAGTAATGGTTTTACCCAAGCACATTTAATTTACCTTGATCTGAGTGATATGGTCATGTAGGATGGTCCTGAAGAGGCTCTGGACAGTGAAAGCAGAGCATGAGCTGAGAGCTGGGAAGCCCAACCCAGAAAGTGGGAAGACAACTAGAACCACAACGATAGATGACACAGTTGGCAGGTCTCAGGCTTTGTGTGTGGTGAGAGGTGAGAGGAGAAAACCACTGGACCATCCAAGTTTTGGATGACTAAGATGTGAGTGATTAAGAGGATGCCATTAATAGATAAAGCTTATTTGGGAGTGGGATAGAGAAGAAGCTTTACTTTCAGTTATTCACATGCTGAACTGGAAGTGTCTCCAAAGATAGAGGTAAAGATGCTAAATCACCAGAAGCTGTGAAGGATCTGGACTGGAGGTCTCGGCTTACCTCTTTACCATCGGTCTCAGGAGAGCCATTAGAATCTGGAGAGTGAGAGGCTAGGAGAAAGTGAATAGGGAGATTCTAAGTATTCTCCAGGGTGAGCAGTCAACCTAAGCATTTGAATTCCAGATTGGGCACTGATGCTGGATTCCAGACTCTTTGAAGTCATGGAGGATCTAACCTTGAAATGAAAGCCAATTCCTTGGCTCCCCGTGTACCCTCAAGAACCAAGTAAGTAACACTGACTCACGACACTGCTTGGTGGTAAGACAAGTGATGGTCTTGCTCATATACGCTATTTGGAAGACAATTGTGGGCCTTCTGAGGAGGGGGGGAAACTGAAAAATGTGTTCTCATCTACAGAGGACAGCCACAGTGGCTGCATGTTATCACAGACTTGAGACTGGGATTGTCGATCTTCTCTTTTTCTTGAGCCTAGGTGAGAGCCCAGGGTAAGAGAAATACCCTGAGGTAATTTGAAGCAGATGCAAAATCAGACTAATTGCCAGTCAGTTGCACATCCTCATACAAATAGGATCTGTCAGCTCTGGGGAAGGTGTGGATGTGTGTTTAGTTCCTGCAAGGATGGATGATGGAGAGACCCTTAACAATATTAGCATATTTTGAAATATAAAGCACTTACTTTGTCAGTGAATATTAATTACTATGTAGTGAATAATAATGACCATCTAGGTGCAATGTACTGATCTAAACACTAGATCTAAAAACTTAGGCACATTCCCAGGCTCTTCAGAGTTTGTAGTCTATTTTAGAACTGGAGATGTTAAGCAAGAAATAGGATAAGGATTCTAAGATATTCTGATAGAAGGAGCACTTAATCTGAAG
Source organism: Megascapheus bottae (assembly GCF_031878675.1). Taxonomy (NCBI): domain Eukaryota; kingdom Metazoa; phylum Chordata; class Mammalia; order Rodentia; family Geomyidae; genus Megascapheus; species Megascapheus bottae. The sequence continues at coordinate 7,471,922 of NC_143517.1, read as the reverse complement.
GATAGCAAGTAATTACCCAAAGGAAGTGATATGAAAAATGCTACTGAAAACCAAGTAACATTGAGCCAGATGAGGAAAAGTACTATGAGCTTCAAGATAAGCAAATACAAAGACATATTGGTCTCACAGAACAGACCATAACTTTCAAAAGGTGCATTGCTGTTGATCCAATGGATTCTTAAACGATACACTGATGTAGACATTGCCTAGGGCTTAATGCTGTGTGTGTGTGTGTGTGTGTGTGTGTGTGTGTGTGTGTGTGTGTGTACACGTGTGTGCACACTGGTTCTAGGGCTTGAATTCAAGGCTTGGGGGCTGTCCCTCAGCTTATTCTCTCAAGGCTGATGGGCCACAGATTCATTTCTGGCTTTTTGGTGGTTAGATGGAGAGAAGAGTCTCACTGACTTTTCTTCCCAGGCTGGATTTGAGCCATGATTCTCTGATCTCAGTTTCCTGATTACAAGCTGGGAGTTGCTGGCACCCAAGCTTAATGCCACATTTTAGTGAGGATGTTACCTGTCAATTTCATAAGCTGCAAAGATATTTATGGCTGCACAGATGTTCCAGAGACAGGTAAACCTTCACCCACTTGTTCCTCTCTTGTGCCACCATCCTGTTGTCTTTAGATCTTGTTCCTTTTAATGTGATGAGTGGAATGCTGTCTTCACTGATTCCCTCACCTCTAGGTTGTTTTTTCCAACTGTAATTTCTTGTATGCTTTGCTGCAAAATTAAATGTCTGGAAGTACACTTTGATTCTATCATTTTTTGATTTGAACTTTTTTCCTGCTGTCCCCACAGTCTGGGATGTTTATAATGAACCAGTCAGTCTTGCAGTCATAGCCTCTCATTTGGTCCCAGCCTTCCTTCCCCAGAGGCTACCACACCACTCTGTTCCATACGAGTCAGTCGGACTTGCTGTTTTGCTTTCCAGCATCATTGACTTCTGCTTTAGAACACTCTTGAGATTCACTTGTATTTGCTTCTCCAACTGGGATACCTGGAAATATCTACTTCATGGATCAACATACTGTTGTTTGTAAGGATACCCTCTACCAATCTTCTCATGTTACCATTGCCCTTTCTCCTCCTTTAGTTTTCCCAGAGTTTACCATACATACAGTGCCATGCGAATACCTCTGCATTGCACTAGAGACAGAATCTAATGCACTGCAGATAAAGAAGGTGTGTTCCCCAGCCTTGTGACTTCCATATGATTTAGTACAGGATATTCACATGGTAGGTGACTGGTATTACTGAACCCTATCGGTTCTACTAATTTTTCATAATTTAGTGTAATATAAACTGAAAAGGCTTAGTTTTCTGCATTTGTATGTGGCATAGTCTCAATTCATGGAATTGCTATTTTTTCAAAATCTTCAGCACCTATAGGTGATAAGCGGTCTTGTTTTATTTTTTTTATTTGGAAGGTAATGAGACATTAACAAATGTATCAAGGTAGCATTTTCTTGATGTAAGCACAGGAAGATGAAAGGGGGAATAGCTCTCAGAGCTCCTGGGCTTTACAAGGGATATGGACTTCTGGAATTAAGAAATTTTTGTTCTTGAACTGCTTCCCTAGTGGCTCACTCTTCCTTCTGAAGAAATTTAAGGAGGAAGTCCAATGTAAATAGTACAACTGAAACCTGTACTTTTGTACTGTGAAAAAATGTCTGTACTGTAACCAAGTGAGAGAGGGAACTGCAATTTAGCCTTTGTAAGTGGCCAAGTCCCCGATGAAAACCCTCACATTCAGCCTGAACTATTAAGTGTCTAGCCTTATAGTGTGTTACATAACTACTATTACCTAATTTCTAAGATCTGTTGGTACATTCAGACCTATTGCCTGCTAGCTTGTCCCTAAGGAGGAAGACAGCCAGACAGAGAGAAAGAGAAAGAAAGAAGAGAGAGACAGTGACAGAGACAGAGAAAAGTGATAGGCATTGAAAGTCAGAAAAATAGAAACAATGAAAGACAAGAGAGAAACAGTGAGAGAGGAGACCCAGAGAAAGATTGGGGAAAGAGAGAGAAAATAGGCAGGGAAAGCAGAAATAAAGACTAAGATAGAGAGACAGATCGACAAGGACACTGAAAGATGAATATAGTCTAGATATTTCCTCTCAGTTTTAGAATTTCTTGTTGTGGATTAAGCTTCAGTGAGGGATGGTCAGTACTCTTAGTAGTTACAAGCTACCACTACAGCTCATTGGTTAGATCTGAAATTTCTTTTTTTTCTTCTTCTTTTTAATGGACTGCTTCCAGCAAGTAAGCTATATGGCAAGGCAGGGAGATCTCTGTACTTTAAAAATGTTTTCACTTCATGTAGCTTTATCATTAATTGCTTTGTGACCCTTGGCAATTGCTTAAACTACAGAGGTTTGATTACCTAATCTCTAAACAAAGTTACTGTGTGAATTAAATAGAATAACATATGGGAAAACACTTGTAAACATCAAAATACTCCACTGAAATAAAGTGTTAGTGTTATTAGAAGAAGAAAGTGAAGCAATGGTTTGAATTCAATTCTGTTCTAAAGCTTGAATTTGAAGTCTGACAGACTATTTACTTGTTATGTTTGGGAAACATTCTATAAATAGGCCATGGCAACACAGAGCTTGCTAGGTTGTTCTGAAGACATATTCACAAGTGCTTTACAAATTTTCATGTTATTGATCACATTTAGTAATTATGCCAAAGAGAATGGCTAGCAATCTTTCCAATCTATGAAAATAATGAAAATTCAAATAGAAAATAGAGCTTTAGTTATACAATTTGACAACATTAGCCAGAGCCACTTGTTGCTGTTTTTTCAGACCTGGCTAGATATGACTTTCTAGACATGACATGGCTTCCTTTTATACCTATTCTTTAACAATTCAGAGAAGCTGAGTTAGTTTACTGTTTATTTTTTAGAGGAAAAGATTTAAAATAATCTATTAGACAACATAAACAGCAAATATAAAACAAAAACTCAAACCATAGCAAAATAAAATGAAGCCAAATCAAACCAAACAAGATAAAAGTATATATTTGTGTATTTGCCATAGTTCTTGACTAAAGATAGTAGGGTTTTCATTAAGGTTATTGGAGTGATATTTATTTCTAAAATCAAGTGGCATGAGTTTTATTGTAGCTTTATAGGGGTTTTCTGTTAATATTGCCTTATTTTAAGTGCTGGATATAGGAGGAACAAATTGGAAGAACAAGTTAACAAAAAATGAACATAATTTTAAAAATTCTCTACTTCACTATATAGTTCTTAAGTATCTTGAGAAAAAAGTCAGAAATCTAGTCAATCCAAACAAAAAATCTTCCTTGAAGCTTTAGGTGGTGAAGAGAACAGTTAGCGATGGTTGGGCGCAACAATCTGGACATGGCTAAAGAATGAGTAAATCTATTATTAATTTTCAGGACTCTAAATACGTCCCAGGAGATCACTTATTGATTCATTTATCTACTTAAGTATGTACCATTCTGGTTAAAAGCCTCAGAGAGCTAGTCCAATTACATCATACATTAAAAATATATGAATTCAGTAGTTACAAAACCCTAAAGTAAAAGTTGTTAGAACCAGAATTGGATTCTGGAGTCTAGAACCAATAGTTGAAAGCTAAGTACAATACATTAGGAGGCCAAGGAGGCCATGTAAGGTCCCTGAGCTTTGTTATTCAGTGACCTGTTCTTGATTTTCATATGTATTAATTGACCCTGAATCATATGCCAGCCATCTCTCTGCCTACATGCAATGACCCACAATCCTGCCTGTCTGAGTTAAGAAAGTTAATCAATGCCTCTGAAAATAAAAATAGGTATACATTTGATAGAAATGAGAAAAGAAGGACATAGAAAATTGAGAGGGAAGTACAGTCAGGAAGGGCTGAAGAAGAAAGGATATATTTTTTGATGGTACCCACATTGAACTCATGGAGTCACACTTGCTAGGCAGGTGCTTTACTGCTCAGCCACACTGCCAGCCCTATAAAGGTAGCCAATGCTTGAAAAATATGTGTGGGGAGCCTTCCAACAGGGAGAATAGCCACTGTCTTTCCACCTGCTGCAGACAGGTTTACATTTTCTGAGGTGGAAGAGGTGACAACTGAGGTTTGGGTGTGGCAGTGCATACTTGTAGTTCCAGCTACTCAGGACATGAAGGTAGGAGGATGAAATCTGAGATCAGCACCATATGAAGCCCTGATTGAAAAACAAACTAAAAGGACTGAGGTTTGGCTTATGAGAACTTATCTAGCCAAGTGTGAGGTACTGAGTTCAAACTCCAGTACTGCACTTAAAAAGAAAGAAAGAAAGAAAAGACAAGAAGAAAGAATAAGAAAAGATATACCAGTCATCGATAGCTCATACCTGTAATCACAGCTACTCAGGAGGCTGAGACCTAGGATATCCAGGTTCAAAGCCAGCAGAGCAGAAAAGTCTATGAGACTCTTCAATTAACTAGTAAAGTGCCAGACTGGAGATATGGCTCAAATAGTCAAGCAATAGTAATGAGCAGGAAAGCCAATTGGAGTGTGAATCTCTGGGTTCAAGCCTTGGTGTCAATATGCACACACACACACACACACACACACACACACACACACACACGTGCCATTGGAGAAGCTATAAGAATTCCATTTAAACAGGGTTAGACAACACTCAAGCTGCAGCCAAAACCCAGCCTAGCGCAGTTGCTGGTTCAGGATGAAGGCAAAAGAAAGGAAAAAGGCTGTTAACTTAGGGCTCTATTTTCTAAGCTAAACCCAGTGGACTTTGCTGTGGGAAAAGATGCGAGTGTGAAAAATATAGTGTCATAAGAAGAGAGCAGAAAGGCTTTTAGCTCATACAACTGGAAGAATGCCTCACCATTCCCAGACATGGGAGAATGTGAAAATGAACAGATCTGGGAAGATCTCCCTGGAGGTCACATAGCTTGGAAAGGCTGTTGCCGACGATTCCTAGGTGAATTTCAATGTTCTCATGGTTTAGTTGTCTACAAATTAGGAAGTAAACAATAATGCATACTGTGAATTTTTTGGAATTAGTGACTTTGGGGAGGAGTCTAATAGTTTGCAAATATAGTAAATGTCCCTAGATTTTCTGTAGCAACAATTTGTCGTGTACACACACACACACACACACACACACACACACACACACACAATTTTTCCAGAAATTTCACATAGAACACATATGAGGAGCTAAAAGTGATTTTTGAAAGTAAGGGTTGATCTAAGGGACTGTTTCCTTCTGCCTTTCTCTCTCTCTCTCTCTCTCTCTCTCTCTCTCTCTCTCTCTCTCTCTCTCTCTCTCTCTCTCTCTCTCTCTCTCTCTCTCACACACACACACACACACACACACACACACTTAAAGTAACTAGAGTTTGAACACAGGTCCTTGTATTTGTTGGCAGGTGCTATTTCACCTGAGCCATGTCCTCAGACCTTTTTGCTATAGTTACTTCTCAGGCTGGGTCTCACACTTTTGCTCAGACCAGCCTGGACTGTAACCATCTTGTCCATGCTTTCTGCATATCTGGATTTCTATATACACACTACCACTCCTGGTTTGTTGGTTGAGATGGGGTTTTGCTATTTTCTCCCAATATCCATGAGATCCTTCCTTGAGTGGTGGATTACAGGTTTTGCACCTAAAGGATGTATTTATTTTCTTAAATTTTGAATCTCTTGCAAATTTAAAGACTTTTTTTTTGCCAGTCCTTGGGCTTGAACTCAGGGGCTTGGGCACTGTCCTTGAGCTTTCTCAAGGCTAGTGTTCTACCACTTGAGCCACAGTACCACTTCTGATCTTTTTCTGTGTATGTGGTACCAAGGAATCGAACCCAGGTCTTCATGTGTGCAAAGCAAACACTCTACCACTAGGCCACACTCCTGGCCCCTGACTTTATTTTGCCAGTCCTGGGTTTGAGCTCAGGGCCTGAGTACTGTCCTTGGACCTTCTCAAGGCTAGAGCTCTACCATTTGAACCTCAGCACCACTTCCAGCTTTTTTCTATGTATGTGGTACCAAGGAATCGAACCAGGGCTTTCGTGTATGCTAGGCAAGCACTCTACCACTAGGCCAAACTCCCAGCCCCCCTTGACTTTTTTCTTATAAATCTATTTTTTGTAACTGATTAATACATATTTCTTTCCAGCCTCTCACAATATCTAGGCCTGGCCCTCCCAGCCCAAGTGTAGAACTCTGCCTCTCCAAACTTCAAAGGGCAATCAGAAACTCTGAAGGAAAATACTTTACTGCCTTGCTACCTGATCTGCATAATCTCACATGTAATCAGGACATGGAAAGGCGGTACATATTGTTGTCTGGCAGCTCTTTGTCAAGCTGTCTTTAAGAGTTCAGCTTTTTCCTTTGCATGATCACAGACTATTGTTAGCAATGCAAGATGTACTCTGCCTGTTTTGACAGGACTAAATGTTCTGAGCAAGAAACAAGGAGGAAAGACATGTACAGCTACCTAGCACACCTCGAACTCTGTCCTGGAGGGCTTAAATACAACACTATCTTCTAGCATCTACTCAGCCATACCCTGAGAATAGCACGTTTCCTTAATACAGGCAGAAAGCAGAGCAATACTCACCCAGCATTATTTTAGCTTTTTTTTTTCAATTCGAGTATATTTGGGAAATTGTATGAAAAACTCCAGGCCCAAGTGTGGATATTATGGGAATAAAAGGAAGATGTAAAATATTTGCAATTGGTGGTCTCTAAAATAGATCTCAAGAAAGCCCATTCCCTGATTTGCATGCTCTGGTATAATACTCTTACCTTGGATGCACTTGGGACTTGACACCAAGAATACAGTGATATGTGATTCTGTATTTGAAAAAATCTTGTGAAGCTAGCCATAAGCCTATAGCCTGAGTGACACAGGAGGCTAGGGTCACAGGTAGATATTTGTGGAACTCTACCTCCAAAATAATCAGAAAAAAAAACCAGCCTACAGGTAATGCAAGCTAAGCCAACACAAGCTCTGGGACCTTGTTTGTTTTTACAAACAAACAAAAAACCCCAGAAATGTCCTGTTACGTCCATCTTGGAGTCTCTTCCTTATATATCTTGCCATGGAGGAAGCTAGCTGCCAGGTCATGTGATTCTTGTAGAGACAGCAGCCATTCACCTCTGCACCTTAACAGAAACTCCTGTTGCGGACCAAGATGACAGCTGATGTCTAGGATATAGTCTAGCCATTCTGGCAAGAAGCCTTGAGACACAGACAAAGCTCAGCCATGCCCAGAATATCACACAGTGGAAACCTTGAGCACCTAAATATTCTGAAATGATTTTTTTCATATATTTTTTATTGTAATTAATAGAAGGGTTACATGATATTTGCCAGACAGATAGTGCATTAATTCCCATACATTGATACCCTTTCACATATCTTGGTCCCCATTTTCCCCCCACCTCCACCCCTCATCTTGTTTTCCCCCGTTCCCTAGCCAATTTCACATAACCAAATACAAATACATCCGATATATCAGGTAAGAAAGTGAGATATTGTAACAATATGAGATAACCAAGGGAGAGCAAAAGAGATGAGAGATAACATAGTACCTTAAGAACAACAATCACTCATTATATGGCTTATGTTTCTATATCCTAGAGATCCTTTCATTTAGCATCCTACTATATGGCCTTTTGTATCAAGGTTTTGCTCTATTGCAAATCTCTGCTAGGAGAGCCCAAGGTTTCTACTGATTATGACAAATGAGGGAAACCACTGAGCCTAAGTTCCTTTGAGTCTGGCTTACATCACTTAATATGATTTTTTCTAAGCTTTTCCATTTCCTAACAAATGGGGCAATGTCATTCTTTCTGACAGTAGCATAGAATTCCATTGTGTATAAATACCACATCTTGTTGATCCATTCATCAACTGAGGGACATCTAGGTTGGTTCCATATCTTTGCTATGGTAAATAGTGCTGCAATGAACATTGTTGTGCTGGTGGATTTAGTATGTCCTTGTTTCTGGATAATTGGATAAATGCCAAGTAGTGGAATTGCTGGGTCATAGGGGAGCTCTATGTTTAGTCTTTTGAGGAACTGCTATACTGCTTTCCATAGTGGTAGAACGAGTTTGCACTCCCACCAACAGTGTAGTAGTGATCCCTCCTGGCCACATCCCCTCCAGCATCTGTTGTTATTAGTTTTCCTGATCCTGGCCATTCTAACTGGAGTGAGGTGGAATCTTAGAGTTGTTTTGATTTGCATTTCTTTTATGGCCAGAGATGTCAAGCATTTCTTCATGTGTCTATAGGCCATTTTTGTTTCTCCTTCAGAGAAGACTCTCTTTAAGTCTTTGGCCCATCTTTTAATGGGATGGTTGTTACTTTGGAGATTAGTTTTGGAGTGATTCAATTTTTTGAGTTGTTGATATATTTTAGATATGAGGCCTTTGTCCATTGTATGGTTGGTGAAGATCTTCTCCCACTCTGTAGGCTTCCTAACTAATTTACTAGCTATGTCCTTTGCCATACAAAAGCTCTGCAGTTAAATGCAGTCCCACTTATCCAGCCTTTCTCTGATTTGTTGTGATTCTTGGTCCTTATTAAGAAAGTTTCGACCTGTGCCAAGGAGGCCTAGTGTATCTCCTATTCCTTCTTGTAAAGTTTTCAGTGTGTCAGCTTTTACCTCCAGGTCTTTGATCCATTTGGAGTTAATTCTAGTGCAAGTGACAAAGAAGGATCCAACTTTAGTTTTCTGTATGTGCTTAACCAGTTCTGCCAGCACCACTTGTTGAAGAGGCTGTCTTTCTTCCATTCTATATTTTTGGCTCCCTTGTCAAAGATTAGGTGGCCATAGGTCTGTGGTTTAATATCTGGGTCTTCAGTTCTATTCCATTGGTCTTCAGGCCTGTTCTTGTGCCAGTACCAAGCTGTTTTGATAATTATAGCTCTGTAATAGAGTCTAAAGTTTGGTATTGAAATCCCTCCTGCGCTGGTCTTTCTGCTAAGAAGTGTTTTGGCTATATGGGGTCTTTTATTATTCTATATGAAATTTTGGATTGCCTCTTCTATTTCTTTAAAGAATGACATTGGGATATTGATGGGTATTGCATTGAATTTGTAGATAGCCCTTGGCAAGATTGTCATTTTCTTCTTTCCCGCTTTTCACCCCCTCCCAAGTTGTAGAATACATTTTGCATATATTGTCTTGTGAATGACATTGTTACAGTGTTTCATCCTCATTATTTCTTTATAATGTAGAACATTTATAACATGTGCTCATCAATCAAAGCATACTCTCTATTTTAGTAACAAGAGGACATGATTTGTATAAACATAAACAATCTTTTGAGTCTATTGGAAATAACGTTATATCCATATGAAATGAGCACTACTGCTAATTCCTAGCCAAGCAATATTTTTACTTGAAAGTGTGCTCTTATCATGTCCCCATCTTGTCAGTGTTACCTCTCAGTGTAAAACTGGTACAGGAAGGAGAGATAGGTCAGAATTGAGATCTGTAAACCTGAGATACGCTGGCATTGCTTATATAGAAACCACAATCTTCTGCTTCATTGAAAGAAATCAGACTGAGGTGGTCTTGCTGTTATTTTCACTGTTTGTTTCTTTGGATAGAGTCTGCCTAAGTTGAAGTTGTAATCCTGCTGTCTGTAACCCTAAAATGCCAAGATTATGCGTATGTCCTACTATGCCTGGTCAGGTTGAGTTTTTAAAAATATAACTTGATGGTTAATATTAAGGTGTTATACAAAGGGATCACCATTTCCTAAGTCCGGTGATGAGTACAATTCTTTCAGGCAATGTTACCCCTTCCTTCCCTTTCACCTGTTTTCCGCTGCCTGTCCTCACTCATAAGGCACATAGTTCATTTTCTGCACACCGAGTTTTGAAAGTCTTAAATAGAACCAAGATTTTCATAAGAACTTATTTATAATAAAGAACATTTGAAACACAATATTTTGGGCTAGGTCTGTAGCTCTGTATTCAATCATTTTCCTCTAACGTGCAAGGCATTGAATTTGATCCCTAGCAAAACACACACACACACACACACACACACACACACACACACACACACACACAGAGAAGTTGCTCTATTGATGACATCACAAAAAGTAACAAGAGAGAGAAAATGTAAGTAAAGTAAAGACTGTTAAAGAAAAGCACAGGAAAGGGCCGGGAGTTTGGCCTAGTGGTACAGTGTTTGCCTAGTATGTACAAAGACCTAGGTTGGATTCCTCGGTACCACATACATATAAAACAGCTGGAAATGGTGCTATGGCTCAAATGGTAAAGCTCTAGCCTTGAGAAAGACCAAGGACAGTGCTTAGGCTGTGAGTTCAAGCCCCAGGACTGGCAAAAAAAAAAAGAAAAGAAAAGCATAGAAAAGTGAAAATCAGTTTTTGCCATAGGATTAATAACTGATTTCTTTGTCTTTATTTTTGCCTCACCAAAAAAGGGAAACTATCAGTTAAACATTGTCACATATATGTAGAGAGATATAGATACAGATATAATTCTGGAGCAAGTCTGGCTACCTGACCACACTGGAGATGTCAATAAGATTATCCAGGATAGATCGGGCTGTATTTGGCTTCTCTTCCCACCATCACATAGGTTATGCTGTCAATGACATTGTCATCTGATTCAGATATGGGGATAAGTTCTGCCAGGGACTTTAATTATTTTCTCATCAAAGCCACATTGAACAGCTTCGGAAATTTCATCTTTGCATCCTAGGACACCTTAAAGGACAAACGATTGTCTACTCTCTGCTGTTCATCAGCAGTGGCAGGAAATCATTTGGTTCAACCCACTTGATTCTTGTTCTTCGGGGGCCTGCACTCTCCAGTGAGAGGGAGAAGAGGGGTCTCTGCTGACATGCTCTGTCTGTCCACCTGGGGGCTTCTTGCTTCTGTCTACCCAGTGGCTTCTTCCTGAGCCCCTGAGCCAAGATTCTCTAATCCATATCAGGCTGACTCGTGAGAACTCATTCAGTATCTCTTCATTTCAGTTGTTTTATGTATCTTTGGATAAAGGGGTTATGTATATTTTGATAACCATTCCTTTCATTTAAAAATTATTCCTTTTAAGTAGTTGTACATAGGAATTGCCATTCAGTGAAGTTTATGAATAAACTGCGTCTTGATCAATGTCAGCACCTTTATCATTCTTCCACATCCCTCCTTACCCTACCCCTTCCCTCACTTTTCCTACTTTTGTAGGCTATGCTTTGAACGTTATGACTGCAATCTCCTTCCTTCTTCGCTTTCCTATTTATAGGATACCAATTTTGTAGCTGAATAGAACTTTAGAAATGAGGTGGTTTTCTACTTCTACCTAATTGTGTAGGGAGATGAATGGCCATTTCTCTAACTGATCAATGAATGCCCGAGCTTCATAGAGAGGTGACTAGGAGATCAGTGAACAACTCATCTGACACACTAATATACTCCTTCCCACCCCTTTCCTTCCCTCCCATCCCCTCCCTTCCCCTTTCATTTCCTTTCCATCGTCCCCCCCCCCCTTTGTTGTGCCACTAGGGCTTAAACTCACAGTGGAGGCACTGTGCACTATCCTTAAGCTTCGCCTCTCAAGGCTGGCACTCTACCATTTGAATCACACCACCATTTTTGTTTCTGTGGGTTTTGTTTTTGGTTTTGTTTTTGTTGGCTCATTGGAAACAGCAGTGTCATGGACTTTCTTGACCCAGCTGGCTTCTAACCCTTCTCCTCAGATCTCAGCCTCCTTAATAGCTAGGATTGCATGTGTAAATCACTGGTACCTGGCTTCCTGTTTATTTTTTTGTTAAATCAACATATCTTAAACTATAAATCTACAATGGATGGTAAAAAACAAATAATTATACCTGGACGTGATTGACCAACAGTCTAAAATTCACCAGTATAAGCAAAGGAGGATATTCTTAGGAGAAGTTGGCAAGGACTATATACATAAGATCATACAAAATGATGTTTATCAAATCAAACTTCAAGAAATGGAAGAGGTTTTTTTTTATTACTTGACTCATGCAATCTCTCTGTACATCATCTTTACAGAAAAATGTTAAAAAATACACTAATTATACAAGATGATTTCATTGTTACACACGCATTCAGTGTACCTTTTCTACCTTACCTACCCATTACTCATTCTTACTCCTTTAAAAAACCATCTTAGTAGGTTTCATTTTTATATTTTCATACACATGAACCAGCAAATTGCTTGGACCTTATTCATTTAAATTTATCCTTTGCTCTTTGAGAAGTTTCATATAGGCCTTAGTCCCATAGAGTCAAGGGGTTGAGGGTATCAGGTTTTCACCTGCATTACCCATTTTTTTCATCAAAGATTTCCTTACTGAGATTAAGCAACTACATATATTACACAGTCTTGTGATGTAGTTATACTAAGGTAAAGTCACAAACACATTTTAATTTTCACAATAATAAGCATCCTCATTCTAACCTACAAAACTTATAGGTGATGAAAAATATGGTGTCAGTGTAAGATAGGTGAATGGTCAACAGGTAAAAAAAAATATGAAAACATCCTAAGATAGCACCATTCTCAGCTTCTCTTCATGTGACCCTGAAGTCCTTGAATTACATTTAATTTTTTTTGCCAGCCCTGGGCCTTGAACTCAGGGCCTGGGCACTGTCCTTGGGAATTCTCAAGGCTAGAGCTCTACCCCTTTAGCAACACCACCATTTCTGGCTTTTTTTCTATGTATGTGATACTGAGGAATGGAACCTGGGTCTTCATGCATGCTAGGCAAGCACTCTATCACGGGCCCCTTGAATTACATTCTTGGAAGAATTTAATTTGGAAACTGAAAGCTTGCCTATTCTTCTGGGTGCAGCACTGAGGAATAATAAGAAAGCCAATATATTAAAATAGCTTCAATTACTACTGAGCATGTACTGTGGGCCAGGCTCTTTTCTGAGCACTTTAGATATATTGTGATATTCAATAGTTGCAGAGAATTTTATGAGAAAGGGAAGTGAAAATGATTAGGTTCCTTGTCCAAGAATTCAAAACGATAGGGAAATGGAGCCCTAGGAGAAGGCAGTTCACTGGAGGTGGGATCTTGTGGCAGGAAGTTTGGTCACTGGAGGTGGGACCTAGTGGCAGGAAGTTAGGTCACTGGAGGTTAGCCCTTGAAGAAGGTATTGGATCCCTGGCCTCTTCTCCCTCTCTTTGTTTCCCAGCCTCTATGAGGTGAGTCTTTCCTTAGCTCCTGCTGTGATGTTTTGCCTCATCACAGATCCCAAAGCAATAGGACCAAATGACAATAGATAGATTCTTTGAAATCATCAACCTAAATAAACCTTTCCTACTTATTAAGTATCTCAGGTATTTCCTCTCTGTGATAGAAAACTTACTGCCCAGTTGGCAAACTCAGGTCTGAATCCCAGACCTATAAGAAGACTGTCCCATTCCCTTCACTATCCTCCAAGCCTGGAAAAAACAGAACATGCAGCCTTCTTGGTGATGGCATTCAAGAAACTTCTAGGGAATTCAAGTACTTAATATTTGGTACAACACAAAGCTGAATATTCATGATTCACTAATATTCAACAATGTGGAAGCAAGAGGCAAAGAAAGCTGGTTTTAACCCAAGGTCTATGATGGAGTATCAGGCATTTCACAGGCAGAGAACAGAGAAGGATGCAAAAATCTAGAGGGAGCAAGGCCAGCTCAGAAAGGTCGGGGTATGGTGTAATGTGGTATGGTGTACTGTCCACAAATCATATGCCTGTAGAGATTTAGATCAGGAAAACAACCTGGAATATACTGTACATAAAACTGATGAATAAGTAGCAACTTTAAATTTTGAGTGCTATGAGCTATCTGCTTTGAGGAGGGAACTTTGACATCAAGAGTCAGATTCATGCAGGAGAAATGAAAACAAGGTAGCCAATCAGGGTAGAGGGCAAAAGTGTGCAGGGAAAAGTGGGGAGGGATGCAGGGGTGTTAGAGGCCTGAAGAAAGCTTACTTGTATAGAAGAGTAGCGTGACCCATGGTTACGAGAGAGGAAGGCCAAAGTTGAGGAGACTAGAAGGGCTTGGAGCAGAGAATTCTGACTCATATGCAGACTGTTTATGCATGTGGGGGGCACCTGCAGAACCCTTATGTAGAAATGTGCAGACATACCGAATGGGGCTCACAGCTCAGGAAGAGATGACATATAATATGAAGACATTCATTATAGATATGGTTGCAAAGTCAACATAATGGGTCAGTAGTTGAGAAGGGTATTGGAGCAACAATGAAAGATAAAGACCCAATTGTAGGCACCTTCTCTCAGGGAGCAGCTGTGAGGACTGGGGGGGGGTAGGAGTGGTTCTCGGAGGGTATTAAAATTCGATGTAAGGAAAGATGAGTCTGGAATCGAGAAGACAAAACTTTAATAAAAAACTATCTCCCAGCTCCATTGCAGCAAACTCTTTCTTAGGCAAATGACAGAGAAGAGGAATCAACCAGCTGTGGCAAATAGAAGGGAAGTGTTTCCCCATCATCTCCCAGTTCCAGTCAGAATGTGCAACACGATTTATTTCAAACAGATGAAGATGTATTTCAGTGGAGCCAGGAGCAGTCAATTAAAGAGAATAAAGACAGAAAAGCTACTACAGCAGAAGTATTTAAGTTTTGCTTCCTTCTACAGCTGTGCTTTCTCTGCATCTCAGCAATCAAAATCCCTTCACCCTCTGTTCTTTCTGACTACTGAAATTGAATAGAAGATATTTCTTTTTTCCAGATTTTTTAAAGACATCTTAAGGCTATACATATTTTTTAAGTTTTATTTTATTGTCAAGTAATGTATAGAGAGGTTACAGTTACATTCATAAGGTAATGAGAACATTATTTCTTGAACATTGTTACCCTTTCCCATGTTTTTCTCTCGCGTTCCCTCCCTGCACCCCCTCCCAAGTTGTATTGTTCATTTCCAACATATTGTCCTGTTACACTGGTTCACTCTTTGTCCTCTGTCTCATCATCTTGTTTTTCTCCTCCCTTTACTGATTCAGATTAACAAATAAATGTATAAAAAGTACACCAGGTACCAAAGTCAAATACAACAACAAGGGATAAACGATAAGGGGGTGGGTGGGGGTAAGTAACAACAACAGAAAAACAAGAGTAAAGAAATAACTTCATATAGGACATTAAAAACACAACCACATGGAGCTCGGTGTCTCACGCCTATAATCCTAACTACTCAGAAGGCTGAGAACTGAGGATCAAGCTTCAAGGCCATCCTGGTCACAAAAGGACCTGAGACTCTTATCTCCAATTAACCTCTAGAAAACAGGAAGTGGGGCTTGGCTCAAGGGTAGGGCGGTAGCCTTGACCTGAAGAGCTCAGGGACAGCACCCAGGCCAAGTTCAAGCCTCACAACCCACAAAATTAAATAAATAAACAAATAAATTCACAACAAGAATAAGTTTCCCTGTCTTGGAGACCATTTCGCTTAGCCTCATCCTAGATGGCCATATGTACGTAGCTTTTAAGTTATTGCACTCCTCTGCATTAAACTGCAGAGCTTCTGTATGTCAAAGGACATAGCTAGCAAGATAAATAGAAAATCCACAGAGTGGGAAATGATCTTCATTAGTCATACAATAGACAAGGGTCTCTGAAATATAACTGAAGCTCAAAAAAATTAAACCTCAAAAACAAATCTTCAAAGAAACAACCATCTTATGAAAAAGTATGCTAAAGACTTAGAGAGACATCTCTGAAGAGGAAATAAGAATGGCCAATAGACACACAAAGAAATGCTCAACATCTCTGGCCATAAAAGAAATGCAAATCTAAACAACTTCGAGATTCCACCTCACTCCAGTTAGAGAATGATCATCACCAGTTTAATAATAGATGCTGGCAGGGATGTGGCCAGAAGGGATCGCTACTACATTGTTGGTGTAGTGTAATCTTGTTCAACCCAGTATGGAAAGCAATGTGGTAGTTCCCCCAAAGACTAAACATAGATCTCCCCAATGACCCAGAAATTCCACTCCTTGGTATTTACCCAAATGTCCAGAAACAAGGACATACTAAAATCACTAGCACAACGATGTTCATTGCAGCAACTATTTACAGTAGTTAAGATACGGAACCAACCCAGATGCCCCTCAGTGGATGAATGGATCAAGAAGATACACTATACATATATAATGGAGTTCTATGCCTCCATCAGAAAGGATGACATTGCCTCATCATAAAGATACGGAAAGACTTGGAAAAAATCATATTAAATGAAGTAAGTCAGAACAAAAGGAAAATATTCTTTATGATATCCCTCATCTGAAACAAATTAGTATCTATCTTGAATTTTTCTAGTAGATTTTTATCATTTGCACTTAAAATTTTTCAAAAAAGACACCTTTTATTGACACATAACGGTTCACATTCATGGAGTATGGGGATTCCTCTCTATATATCCATTGTGAAACAGATATTTAGCAGATTTTTCACTTCATCCTTTTAGCATTCAAATTTTTCTAGTTGTTTAGAAATACCTGCTGCTATGTCAGCAGCCCTTGTTACCTTCCATTTTTCTACCATCTATGATGTACAAGCAGGGCAATGTTCTCTTGTTCAAATTCAAGCAAGCCTAAAGTGTCAATTCCCCTCTCTCCAGTTATGGATGAGCAAACCAAGGTTTAAAGTTTTGCTAAAATCAAGTATCACAGATTAGGTAGATTCAAGAACATTTGTTTCTCATGTTTCATTCACCCCTCCAGACAAGTTCCAGTCAAAATGTGTTGTTTTTCAGACTCAGAGACAACTAGAAAGTGCTGGGAAACCATCACCTTCTATTTCTTTCTACTGTTTGAAATTTGCTCTGGTTGAATGGTTTACCATAAATCCCAGGGTTAGAAATTTTAGGATATCACCTATAAAAGCCCAAAGCTTCTCACAGCCACATAAAATGGACTTGGATAGGAGAGATTTAAGAAATTCTAGTACACTACTGGAAAACCATGCCCAATGTCCTTCTTCCCTCCAGTCTTCCTTCTCTTCATTTTCTTTCCTTCCTTTTCTCCCTTTTCCCCCTGTATTCTTGGGGATTGAATTTATGACTTCATGCATACTCTACAACTTGAACCACCCCTCTAGTTCTTTTGGTTTATGGTCAGTTTGTTCTTTCAGAAGGTCGCACATTGATCTTGCTGGAGCTAGCCTCAAGTGAAGATCTTCCTTGCTTCACTTACTGAGTAGCTAAAATTAGAAGCATACATCATCACATGCAATGTCCAGGCTGCATTTCTGACATATTTTACACACAGCTTTCTATAGGTTTGTCCTCTGTTCCTTCAGGTTCTGTAACTGTATATTAGTTCCATTTCTGAGTTTCAGTTTCTGTATTGGTCCCATGTCTGGTTCCTAATTTATAACTGTGAAAATGAAGCTCAGAAGAATTAAGACATTTGTCCTAAGTCACAAAAAACCCCCACAAAAGATGGAGTTGGTATCTGAATTTTGTGGGTGCACTACGACATGAAGCTTTCTTGGCAAGATAGTAAGACAGATAAACTTCGGTTCTTGGACAAGGCAGGCCTGGATCTTTGTACAAGGTGAATGTATATATTTGTGAACGTGAGCTAAGGGATTTGAGAAGTTGGCAGGCCACTTTCTCCTGGAGCCCCATCTCCTCTATTCAATGAGTTGGTCTTAGCACCTACCTCACAGAGGTACTCCCTCTGAAGGATTCTCTGAAGCACTTCACTGAGTACAACTCCATACGGCAATGCTCATCAAGAGTGAGGACAATTATATTTTAGTAATTATTTCTGATACCAGATTGACAGCCTGGATATAATTAAGGAAGCAGGAACTTAAGATTCAGTAACTGGTATTGGATGGGGAAAAAAGTAGAACTTTCCCATTCATATCCTTGACTGTCTTCACTACTGTTTTAGTGAGACAAAATTCACCATTACTTTCATCCAAAGGCCAAAGGATTCAAAGGATTGGATGTCATATACCTAGAGGCTATGGCAAAACATCTTATCACTGTGGTCAAGTAATCAACTGAAATTAATTCTAACAATAAAGGCCAGTTGTATGTGGTATGAGAAGCACTTTGAACTGACAGCTTTTGCTGTCTTATTGTGTATGGGATTCAGATAGTAGACCAAAGGGAGGGGCTCACTCAGAAGCCAGCCAGCCAAGTAATCTTGAGCCTGAGTTCTGGCACACCAATTGTCTTTCAACAGAGGCGTTCTTCACATACCCCTGAAGGGTTAGCTGGGTCATGATTCAGTGAAACTAAGCCAAAGTCTGCTGGGACTAAGACTGTGCTAAGAATCCATTTTTTCCCCTCTGGCTTCCATGGAAAGTAACCTTATATCAAGACTAGTTTGGTAACTAAAGAAAAAGCGTATGTGTCCATCAATAATTAGATCCAATAATTAGATTCTTTACCAGCTAGTCAGAGCTGCTGAATTCTCCAAGTCGAACATTACAAACATAAAATCATGAGCTAACTATTCTCTCAACTTGTGGCTATGCAATGGACAGTGTCCTAGAACCAAAAAGCAAAGGCATGCTCGCATCTTTCAGACTTCCTCATCATAAATAAGGCAGAGGCTGTAGGTCTTCGAGAAGCAAACAACAGAAGCTGGCTAGCTAGACTAACCCATCAACCCTGTCATGGAAGTGCCTTCCTGAAGCACATCTGGGTACAGGTAGAGGCTCTGCTGTCGGCTGCTGTTAGCTTTCCGGGTCTTTTCCCCTCCTTTCTCAGTGAGCCTGTCAAGGCTGCCATGTCTAATTTATTGCTACATATGTCCAAACTGACCATTATAGTCCTGACAGCTTGATTTTGAAAGTGGATTGGAGCTTTCTCCTCTGGTCCAGCAAGTGTTAAGAGAAGGATAGTCCTGGGAGCTCAGGCTAACTGTTCCTCATTCTCAGCAAGCAAACACTTTAAATGAAATGTCTAAATCATCTGATCTATTAAGTCATCAAATTCTTGCACAAATTGTACCAGACACTTTTTTTGTTCGTTGTGGAGAGACAGGAATTTTGCAAAGATGTCAAACTATATAAAGTCGCAGCATAACACACATCAAAGACATAATCTGAGCTTGTCGCTTTGTGAGGCATGGGTTGCTGTGAATCTATCCAGTGAATGAAATGGAATCCAAACACCATTTGTACCTCTGCAGGTGAATGCCTCTGTCCCTGGATATCTATGTTCGCTTCTCACCTATAAAGCAGCCAGAAAAACAGGCAAGTCAGGAGCTGCATATATATATATATATATATATATACATATATACATATATACATATGTAGCTTTGGCCAAATCCTTACTCTTGAAGACTGGAGAGTTTGGGAGGAGCAGGTTCCAACCTGTGAACTGTTGTGTATGGATAATAGAAATTTAAAATAAGATGGCTGGATTAGGAAGAAAAAGGAACACAAAGATGTTTCTGCATCTAATGTGGAAAAGGAAGTTGTTCATTTGTTCTTCAGACTGAAGACTCTAGGAGAAATGATTCCACTTTGAGGCACAAATAGGGTCAAACACACATGGTTACTCAGTAAGGTTCCTGTCCTTAAGACAATAAGAATTCTTTTTTTATTTTTGTGCCAATTCTGATGCTGTCCCCTTAGCTATTTTGCTTAATGCTACTACTCTACTACTTGAGCCACAGCTTCAGTTTTCACTTTTTGGTGATTACTTGGAGAGAAGCGTCTCACAGACTTTCCTGGCTTTGAACTGCAATCCTCAGATTTTAGCCTCCTGAGTATCTTTGATTATGGGAGTGACCCAGTGGTGTCCAGCAAGAATTCTTTCTATAAATTTAGTGATTCTATGTGTCATGTGGTCATATATTCATCTCATTATATAATTGATTTACTTTTTCTATCTATACATCTATATATCATTTCACTTTCCTGAGGTCAAAAGATACTAACAGGGTCCAGGAGTTTGGCCTAGTGGTAGAGTGCTTGCCTAGCATGCATGAAGACCTGGATTCAATTTCTTAGTACCACATACATAGGAAAAAAAAAAAAGCTTGAAGTGGTGCTGTGGCTCAAGTGGCAGAGATCTAACCTTGAGAAAGCCCAAGGATAGTGCTCAGAACCTGAGTTCAAGCCCCAGGACTGGCAAAAAAACCAATCAATCAAACAAAAAATAATGATACCAACATAAATTCTTCATATATATGTTAAAAGGAATAAGTTGTATACTAGAAAACAGAGCCTAAGATAATAACAAACACGGGGGGTGGGGAGAGGGTAATGGGACCAAGACATGTGGAAGGGTATCAATGTATGTGAATTAATGCACCTTCTATCTGGCAAATATCATGTTACCCTTTTATTAAATACAATAAAAATAAATAAATGAAAAAAGATAATAACAAACACATATGGATATGCATATACCCCTTTATGTATTTGTGTATATGTATATATACATGTATTTGTGTATGGATGGATGTATTTGTGCACACTTATTCAGAAGCTTCTTCTTGGCCCTATTTCTGTCATTCCCTTTCTCTAAGGCTGGTCGAGATCATAAAGGTGTCCCAGAAGGATAAGAAATAAAGGACCAATGTTAGGGTGAAGATGGAAGGGTGCCTGCTAGCTGAGAGGTAGAAATTATGTAGGTTTCTGCAATGGAAGATGTCCTGGACCCTGCAGTGAGTACTATAAAGGTTTTTATTTGGGAGTTTTAAAGTAGATTCCTGCCTTGCTTATAGTGGATGCTCAATCCAGCTTCAACTGATTAATATGGCAATGAGACTAATGAACTACAACCTTTTAATTGCTCAATTGTTGGCTATATAGAGATGGCTGACTGCCAAAGGCTAATGCTTATCTGCAGTCAGACAACATTTTTCCAGTGTAAGCCTATCTTTTTATTTGTTTTTCACTGACAGTTGCCTAAAAGGCATACTTGGAACAAGTTATTTCTAATTTACTTAGCGTACTTAAATAATAGATCCTTCCCACACAAGTAGCCTAACTATAAAGTGAGAAAAAAAAGATAGTTGGGAAAACTATTTAAAAATACAAATAATCAATTGGTAAGATATTATTTTTGATGCTAACGGCAAAATTTGTGAAGTTAATGGGAACAGCAATTTATATATGAGATACTTAGAAGTCTGTAATGTTGGAAGCAGATACAATGCAGAAGTTTAACTCCTGACAGTGTTAAAACAAATACCAATACCCCCACTATAGAAATGGTGTAGGGTAGTTTCTGTAAGAACATCATGGTGGCTAGGGTTTTGTGACAACTGGCAACCAAAAACCTAGATATGATGCCTCCTGGACTAGGGTAGAGCCTGGGAGGTGTTCTGTTTTTCCTACTATGTCTTAGAAGCTTGTTGGTCCCTAGATCTGGCCTCTTGCCCATTTGATGAACTTCTGAGTGTTCTCATCTCAGTCAGTCCAGCTCCAGATCACAAGTCCCATGCCAGACTCTGTCTGCCTCTCTTTGCCAAAGACTCAGTTTGTTGCAGGTGTCACTGATTCCGCGGAGTCCCCCAAACCATAAAGGTAGAAAATGTTGACTGTTACTCCACCACAGATGAAGAAGATCTGCAGGAGCACAGGGAACCTCGGAAACATCACTAAGGATTATAGAAAACGCTCTGGTCCTTTCCAACACGTGTTATAGAAAGTAAAATGGATTGTGTGTCAAAAATAGAAAAGAAATCTGAAATGCTCAAAAATTCAATAAAATGTTTGAGTTCTAACATGCCAATACAAATGGAAAGCTCTATTTTGGAAAACAATGTGTCTGAAAATAATACCTATGCAATGCGGATGAATTTTGTGTTTCGACTTGGCTCTCATTCTCAAGAGGTCTTACGATGTACATGCAAATATGCATTCCAACACTTGAAAAAGTACAAATCAGCCACATTCTCAGTTCCAAGTATTTTGGATTCAACCAGTATCATTAAGTCATTTTTTCACTTTCCTCATGACTTATGCATTCTATAGTTTCAGATGCTACAAGATGCTATTGCAATGGACTGAATACAGAAGAAACTATGAGAAATTTATATTACTGATGAGATTGGAAAAATTGTATAAATGTAAAATGTCTTTTTCATTCAGCATTTTTTTCTTTTAAAAATCAAGTTATCACCAGGTGTCAATGGATTACTGTCTATAATCCTAACTCTCAGGAGGTTGAGATCTGAGGATCGCTGTTCAAAGCCAGCTAGGGCAGGAAAGTCCATGAGATTCTTATCTCCACTGGAAAACCAGAAGTAGAGCTGTAGCTCCACTTGGTAGAGTGCTAGCTCTGACCATAAAGCACTCAGAGAGAGCACCCAGGCACACAGTTCAGGGTCCCTGTCCACCCACTCCTCAAAAGAGTAATTTTTCACAAAAAAAATCTATTGGTTTTCATGTAATACTAGTTTTTGTTCTTAATTTAAGTAACTTAATGAATGCATAGATTTTCTTAATTTTTAATTTCACACAATACCCACACTCACACATACGACCTTTATTAACCAATACAACCAAACCAACAGAATTCTATACACACAAAAAAATGTTCTGGCCTGGGACACATGCCCACACACAGACACACACACAGACACAGACACACACACACACAGACACACACACACACACACACACACACACACACACACACACACACACTTCTGATCTGTCCCAGTGGGAAAAATGTGGTCTCTAGAGTGTGAATCCTGATATATCCCCTTAACCCCAAGGACTTTGCCAAATAGTACTTCAGTGTTCTCATCTTGGGAATGTGGATAGTATTAGTTCCAGGGAGATTCTACAGGTTCCATGAGGTAGGAAGGTGAGAGAGTGTGCAGACACTTGGAGGGGGTGGGGCAACTGTGGATAGAGCTGCTGCGGTGTGTTACCATCTCTCAGTTAATGTAGCAACTGGCTGGAGAGGTGAGTGGCTTATCAGCCCCTTCATCCCTAGCTAGGTTACAAGGAGGCCGCTTTTGTTGAACATCAGACATCTCACTCATTCATGCCCGTTTGGTCCTCTTCCTATCCGTCCTCTCCTGCAGCAGTGGGAGGATTATAATGCTCTGGGATGCCAGATGGTAAGAACAGAAAATTTCACTCACGAAGGGCGCTGTCCTCAGACAGCCACAATAATTCTTC
Organism: Megascapheus bottae; assembly: GCF_031878675.1. NCBI lineage: Eukaryota > Metazoa > Chordata > Mammalia > Rodentia > Geomyidae > Megascapheus > Megascapheus bottae. Next base: position 7,448,798 of record NC_143517.1, on the reverse strand, counting down.
CAGCACAGCCAGGATGTCTTTTCAGTTTACAGGTAGAACAAGCACAGGAGACACAGAACCCAGTAGACTGATGTCTACAACACCAGAGAGGAATTCAGCATGCCAGCGCACACTTCTGTATACCTTCATTTGATGCCAGATTCAAATTGGATATGGCTTCATCAAAGATACTTGGAGCAGGAATTTCACAGTTTATAGCATTTTGGAATTTGGATACACATGTAACAATATCCTGGGATGGTACCCAATGTAACCTTGAAGTCCATTTGTTTCTTACATACTTTATAGCCTAAAGGTTATTGAACACATTATTTTCAGTGTACCTGTGTTTTTATTGTGTTTGACAAGAAGTTGGGTGTGGAATTTTCTACTCGTGACGTCGTGTTGGAGCTCAAAAAGTTATGTACTCCAAGGACTTCAGATTCCTGTGGAAAGATGAGCAGCTGTGTACCTGCCTGTCAGACACTAGACATGCATGAGTTTATATATAACTCACTTGTTTCTCATACTGTGTCTGCCTTTATGACCATGGTCTCAGCTATCTCTGGACACTACCATATGGGCACAGTGGTCTTCAGTGGCCATCTTGTAGAGTCTCAGGCCAGTTCATCTTCAAGACAGGGATGTTTATGATGACAGTGATGATCAAGTAAATCAAAGCAAAGTCATGCAATTATGACCAGGTCTACAGCAATCAGACTTGCTCACCCAGCATGATGAACTGAGACTCTTTCCCTTCACTGTTTAAATGGAAGCCTCTTGGGATGTGGATGAAACCTGTGGATTCCAAAGTACGAGGAGAGTAAAACTTGGCTTCCATTTTCATGGTGTCTCAGCCTCCTCAACCTCCTGGACATGTTTTTCCCACTCAATTTGTCCTGCACCCCATCCAAAGACTGATGTGCCTTGTGGTTTCCATATCATTGAAGCATTTTTCTTAGTGTGGCCTTCTTAAAGTCTATCTCAGACACAAGGTATCAGGCTGATCAGGTGGGGAAACTAAACAAAAATCCAAAGATGGTTGTCAGTTCCATTGGAATTTAACAATTATTGGGCAAAGAGCATAACATAGTTTCATATTATGACTTTGATTCAGAGGAAGTGTGAGGGCAAAATTTCTGAGCTTTCTGAAGGGAGTCCTATTTAATTATTTCCATCGAAGACTCCTGAGAAGTATGTAGCTAATGAACAGGACTAAGAAAGAATTAATGGTTTATGGAACACAGTGGTTTCCAGCTTAGTGATGGACAATGGAATCTAAAACATGGATTGGAGGATGGGGAGAACGTGGTGAAGAAGATTTCAGGACACATTTCTTAAAGCAAGAGAGACATGTTTAGGCAGATCATGCCTATGGTACGGGAAATAAGGTGGCCAGTGGACATGTCATAAGAATCTAAGAAGTAACCATCAGACACATACTAGGGAATTTCAGATCTGGCAGTGTCCACTGCAGCTTCTGTTGATATTCTCAGAGTGTAAAGCCTATCATCCGAAAAGCTGACTGACTTAGATACCAGCTGTATTTTATGAAATAATATTTTTTCTCCTTTAGCATTTCCAGGGTATCTGAACCAGGTTGAGAAAAACAAAGGCTTAGATGATGACCTTTTGGTCTTAGTATGGGTAATATACTTACTTGTCTCTCTCTTTGCTCCTTTTATGAAAAGGACTTAAACATCACCAAACTTTCATATCTACTGGAACCAATTCCCCAAAGACACTGGAGAATGACAATACCTACCATGCTGAAATTGTAGGAGGAAAATCTGAGCAACATATGACACAGAAAATCATTAATGCTCTCCTCCTAGTGCCTGGGTGAGTTAGTCTATCCAGGTGTTTATGACTAAGTGATCTTGTACTTTGGATCTTCACAGCCTACCTCTGTGTGTGTGTGTGTGTGTGTGTGTGTGTGTTTGTGTGTGTGTGTGTGTGTGTGTGTGTGTGTCCCTGGTTCTTGTGCTCGAACTCAAGGCCTGGGTATTGTCCATGAGCTTTCTTTTGCTCAAGGCTAGCCCTCTACCACTTGAGACACAGCACTCCTTCCTGCCTTTTCTGTGATATATATATATATATATATATATATATATATTCCTGTCTGAGCCTTTATTCTATGGTCATTAGTGTATTTCTACACATTTTGTGAGTGGAGATGTGAATATGATGAATTCTAACTGACAGGCAGAAATAGCAGGAGAGATTTAATAAAATCTAGGTTAAAACTACCCAAATAATAAGTGGTCTAAAGACTTAAAAAGAGACTTCTAAGAAGAAGTACGAATGGCCAATAGACACAGGAAGAAATGTTCAACAGCTCTAGCTATAAATGCAAATCAAAACAATGTTGAGATTCTACTTCACCCCAGTTAGAATAGCATTATAAAGAAAACTAGCAATAACAGATGCTGGTAGGAATTTGGCTAAAAGGAAACACTACTATCAAAGGAGCATATTCTTTAGGAGAGGATTACAAAGGTCCAATAACTACGTACATATCATCAAAAAAATAATGTTTATTGAAATGAATTCCAAGAAATGAAATGGTATTTTTAAATTAATTTGTCAAGGTGATGTAAAGAGGAGTTACAGTTACATACAGAAGGTAATGAGTACATTTCTTGTCAAACATTGTTACCTTCTTCCTCATTTTTCTCCCACTTTCCCTTCCTCCCAAGTTTCTTTTCCCCCAAGTTGTACAGTTCATTTCCAACATTTTGCCATGGGAATATCGCTGTTATATTGGTTCACCCTTTGTCCTTTGTCTCGCCATTTTGTTTTCCCCTTCCCTTTCCCAAATCATATGTATATATATATATATATTTATATATATGACACAAAATATATATATATATATATATGACACAGGGTACCAAAATCAAACATTGACAACAGAAAATAAGCCAAAGGAATAAGAAAAGAAAGAAAAAAGAAACAACTTCGTAGTGTGTTTAAAACAATAATAACTCATATACATGCACCTTCTATCTGGGAAATATCATGTAACCCCTTTTACTAATTACAATAAAAAATACTGAAAAAAAATAAAACAATAATAACCAAGAAAAACCTCATGTTTCCCATATCTTGGATTTCATTTTGATTAGCATCTTCTTATATGGTCATATGTACATAGCTATTAAGCTAAAGTGATCCTCTGTTTGGACTATCCTAGACATATTAATTATTACAATTGAGGGAACCATGGAAACTATGTTTCTTTGGTTCTGGATCACTTCACTTAATATGATTGCTTAAAAGTCTTTCTATTTCCTAACAAATGCGGTGATGTCATTCTTTCACATATAAGTATAGAATTCTATTGTTTCTTTTTCTTCTTTTTTGTTTGCTGTTTTTGTTCTCTGTACCTTTTGTCTTATATGTAAGTTTATCTGTTTTGGGCAGAGTAAGGGTGGAACCCAGAAATGATGGGACAAAGGATGACCAAATGCAGCAATGATACTAACAAGACACTATGTTGTGTAGTCAGGAGGGAAAAACCGAGAAAAAGCAATGGAAGGGATGACACTGTTCAAAAAGAAATATACTCATTACCTGACTTCTGTAACTGTAACCCCTCTGTACATTACTTGCACAATACAGTAAAAAGGGTTTAAAAAAATCAAGACTACAGAGACTATTCTCCTCAAACAGTGAACATGTAACCTATGAGCCGTCACTGGGAAGGAGGTGCCTCACAAACTTATTGTTTGTTCCAGAAAGAGTGGCTATAAATGCCAGCTGTACTTGAGACTGAATTATAACGCTTTGCTTCAGTTCTTTCTACATCCTTCCATGACAGACATTCATTTTCTGTACACGTGAAAAAGAATGGGAAAATTCCAAGCATGGACACTGTGAAATGTTCTGCTATGTAGTCTGCTCAGAATAAATTTTGGGGAAATTCAAAGCTCTTGGCAGGAAGTCAATGCCAGTGTTCTAGTGGCACTCAGAATAAATCTCTTCCCTGTAGGTTAACCTAGAGTACCAGACAGTAACTACTTCCAGATCATCTTCACTGGTGATATACAGAGGAATGAGAAAGTCATTGCTTTTGACTACTAAAACATTGCTGTGATGAATAATAAAATTTTGAATTAATTGACAATATTTTGTTTTAGCAACCTTAGGAATTCTGTGGAAAATTTCAAATCTGCAGAGGCCCCAATACAAAAAAAAATCATTATTTTCAGATAATAACATTTGAAGACAAGATAAATCTTAAAGATTCTCCAGAGAAACAGTCACTTTGGCTGCCTTGTAATTAATTTGCACACATTTGTGACTTGGCTGTAAAATGTTAAATTTTAATAGCTTCAATCTTCCTATCAAGGGCTTTTTCATTCCGTCTCTGTTTCATTCACTGATTTCTAGTTTTTATTTCCTCTTAAAGATTATGGAGCCAATGCTTGACTTTTATTCAGTGTCTTCATTTTAAAGATGAGGACTGGAGAGGTGAAGGAATGAATTACCTAAAACTACAGAATCCAGTAATGCCCAAACAAAGATAAACTTATATACTAGACAAAAGGTACAGAAATGAGAAACACGTGCCCAATAGCTATGTGCACATAAAATGCTGCTTAGCAAATTGAACTCTGGGAAATGGAAGTAAGAGGTTTTTTTTTTATTGTACTGTTTGTGGTTCTTTTCGTTATTTTTTCTTTCCTTTTCTTTTCTTTGTTATTTTCCTCCCTTACAACACTTTTTTCTTAATTTTTTGAACTCTTCTAATCAAAAACAACTCTAGATGGGTTTAAAAATAGCATAGTTTGGGGAGCTGTTCAGTGATGAGGGGACTGGTGAAGTCATGGGCAGATATGGAGTTAGGGATACATTTGGGGGAACCAATTTTTACTCTAAGTGGCCCCTTTGGAAAGCAAGGAAGCTTCGTGAAAAGGGAGAGGAAAGTTCTTGCCTTTCCATTCAGTCAAGGTACCCAGAGACCTACATGGGTTATTACAGGACGTGTGTGTGTGTGTGTGTGTGTGTGTGTGTGTGTGTGTGTGTATGTGTGTGTGCGTGTGTGTGTAACTATTTTCTATTATCACATGATTTGAAAAATACATTGTGGGATAGAGTTGGCTTGCTTTGGGGTAGCGCTGTAGCTCATATATAAGGTGTGCAAGATCACCGCCATGAATCTTGATGAGAGCCCCTCAAAGTGGTTCTGGTTTTCAGGCTTTCAGGGATTCACAGCAGCAAAGCTCCTTCCTTGTGGCCATTACTCCTTGGAAACCATTAGTGTCTATATCATTTAAATTATATACAGAAGAGTGTCTGAGGACTTCTGGCTATTTTTTTTGCCAGTTCTGGGGCTTGAACTCAGGGCTTGGGCACTGTCCTTTGACATTCTCAAGGCTAGAGCTCTACTGCTGGAGTCACAGCACTACTTCTGGCTTTTTCTGTGTATGTGGTAATGAGGAATTGAACCTAGGTCTTTGTTTTTTGTTTGTTTGTTTGTTTTTATTGTAATTAGTAAAAGGGTTACATGATATTTGCCAGATAGAAGGTGCATTAATTCACATACATTGATACCCTTTCACATGTCTTGGTACCCATTACCCTCCCCCCCACACCCCCCACCCATCTTGGTTTTCCCCCCTTCCCTATCAAATTTCAAATAACCAAATACAAATAAATTCAATATATCAGATAACAAAGTGAGATACTGTAACAATATGAGATAACCAAGGGACAGCAAAGGAGATGAGAGACAACATAGTACATTAAGGACAACAATCATTCGGTATATGGCTTTTGTTTCAATATCCTGGAGGTCCTTTCAATTAGCTTCATACTATATGGCCTTATGTATCAAGATTTTGCTCTATTGCAGATCTCTACTAGTAGAGCCCAAGGTTTCTACTGATTATGACAAATGAGGAAAACCACTGAGCCTATGTTCCTTTGAGTCTGGCTTACTTCACTTAATATGATTTTTCCAATTCTTTCCATTTCCTTACAAATGGGGGAGATGTCCTTCTTTCTGACAGCAGCACAGAATTCCATTGTGTACAAATGCCACATCTTGTTGATCCACTCATCAACTGAGGGACATCTAGGTTGGTTCCATATCTTTGCTATGAACCTAGGTCTTTGTACATGCTAGGCAAGCACTCTACCACTAGGCCAAACTCCCAGCCCAGACATCTAGCTTTTTAAGGACTTAAAGTTAATTGGGAAACTATTGATTAGAAGTCCAGTAAGAAAATAAAGTCATTGTGACAAGTGGAATGCACTTGACATGCACACTGGGCTTGAGCATTGCACATACGCTGTGTGTTTGTGCATTCACATGCATGTATTGTGTGTGCACAGTGATGGGGCAGTGGTGGTAAAAAGGAGCTAGTACAGGGGACAAGGAGTTTCCTTTCTTAAATGACACAGCCCGCCTGATGGCAAAGTCACTGAAGACCTACAGCACATTGATTACTTTACCACTTGGCCACTTGTTGCCAAAGAAGATTCCACGCTCCAACGTAACCTAGTCCAGACAGAGGCTTGTTTGACCATAGACATTCTGTACAAAGGATATGACATGGCAGCTGAATACCTTAGAGGGGCTTTAGATAGCTCTGCATTTTCTGAAATTATTGTCATAAGAGAAAGTTTAAGGAAAATTCACATTATTTACACATATGTGGTACCCAGTGCAGAAGTAAATGTCTACACAGTGCATCTCTTAAACATTTTCCTTTGAACTGGAGAGAATATTTAAGACAGAAGTTAATTTTGTTCTGAGTTAGACTATTGTCTTACTTTTTGATTTATATGTGCAGTCACAGATGTAATAATTGTGGAAATAAAAACAAGAAATTGCAGAGAAAATAAAAAGACAGACTAAACATTAACCTGCATTTATTTTACCATATATTGCTTTTGGGGGGTGGTAAATAAACTTCATTGCTTTAGAAATGAAAGGGTAAGGTTGATTATTGTCAAATGTTAGTATAGATTGATACTTCTGAGGGGGACAAAGTAAGCCTTCAGTTAAGCTATTTCAAGCTATTTATCATGCTAACAAAAAGCTGACTGTTATTCTAAAGCCAATATTCAGGAGTGAGGAATTAAAGAAAATAAAAGGTAGAGCTGTTGGCCCTTAAGGACAATGATTTAAAAAAAAAAGATCAAAGCTTTCCTTAGGTTCCTTTATGCATTTGGTTATTTTTGAGGCAGGGTCTCACTTTTTGCTTAGGTCATCCTGGGCTTATACTTATACTTTCCTATGTCTCTGGAGATGAGAGTCATGCATCTGTGGGCCCAGGCATTGTGCTTATTCTGTAACTAAGGTAATAGGAGCTTACCTCTTGCCCAGTTATTGGCTAAGAACTTTTACACTTGGGCTGTCTTAGAATAGCAATCTACCTCCTAGGTAGGTAGGATTGCAGGTTTGAATGACCATACTCAGCCAGCAAATTGGTTTTTGTTTTGTTTTGTTTTTTGAGGGACAGGTACTCTATTTCTTGAGCCTTGCTTTCAGCCCCTCTTCTGTGTTATTCTTATTCTCTCCTGTCTCTAAAGGACTTCAGTGACAATTGCTCTTTTCTTCAGCCAACACCTGCCCTCAAATACCCTATCCCAAATTTACCTTGAATTTCCCACACCATGGATTTCATTCTTTGCCATAGAGTCATTCTTTGCCCTTTGTGTCAATAAATTGTCTATAGGACATTTTCTTAACCCCAATGATAAACCAGTGAGAACAGTTCCTTACTTTGCTGCTGTAATCTTTCCTGGTCAACACAGATACATGCATTTTAAGAGGTCTTGAGTCCTGGAATGGTTGATTGGAATAAACATTGTCAAACATTGTCAGTAATATGTTAGGCACAGAGGGAAACAGTTTTAGAAAGGATGTGATATGGACTATTTGTGTCTTCTCTTTCTCTTGACATTCATATGTTAAAATCCTAACATAGTCCTGAGTGTGAAGAGGGTATTCGGGGGTAACTATTTTGGGCAGATGATGGGAGTAGAGGATGAAGATAATTAGTATATGTCTAGGATTTTCCTAGCAGAAGATCACAATAGCTCAACAGCTATGCACATATTACTGTATTGGATGATGCTAGGCGAAATGAACTCAAGGATATAGCAAAAAGAAGGTTTTCTTTATGGTTGTTACTTGTAATGTATTATTGGAAGTTATTTCTTTTGTTTCCCTCCCCCTTTATGGTTTATGCCCTGTTGTTACTGTTTGTGACTTTGGTACCATATATATATATATATATATATATATATATATATTTGAATTGGGAAAGGAAAGGGGAACACAAGATGATGAGACGGGGGTGAACCAATGTAACAGTGATATTCACAAGACAATACATTGGAAATGAATTTTACAACTTGGTGGGGAGGGAAAGAAAGTAGGAGCAAAACATGGGAGGGGGTAACAATGTTTGAGAAGAAATGTACTCCCTACCTTATGTATGTAACTGTAACCCCTCTATACATCACCCTAACAATAAAATTAAAATTAAAGATGGGCTTAGAAGGCTTATAAGAAGAGACAGAAGGGAATTTGTGGCCTCTTTACTCTCTTCTTTTTGAGGACAGAAAAAGAAGGTGCCACTTGTAAGCCAGGAAGTGGGTTTTCTTGCCAGACATGGAAACTGAGCTTGGACCTCCCACACTTTCATACTGTGAGAAATCAACATGGGCTGTCTAAACCTCATGGTCTATGATAACATATTATGGCATCCTACATTGCCCAAAATTTGCCTCAGCTTTCTCTCCTGTTCCTTATCTCATCCTTCCTGGGTGACTACATCTCTTTCTGTTTCTCCTATAAAGGTAGACAGGATGGAAAGATCTACTCAACATTCCCCAATTTGGTCTTGACTTCATCTCTTACTTCTCTTACCCATGCCACACAAGAAGCTGAGTGACCAGCAGAAGAGAAGCCAGGCTGCTGTCCTCTTAACACCCTTACCAGTCTCCATCTTGTGCTGGTCCTCAGGAAAGCCTGTGACTGTGCTCCCTGTCTCTCTAAGCAGGCTTCTATCAGATGACATGCTGGCTCACACCGGTTCTCTTCACACTTATGGTTTGTCAGGATGATGCCTGCATTTTCTTCTTCAGCTTGGACTACCTTCTCCTTTATTCTCGGTGTTCTTGCCTCCAAGAAAAGCCAGCCAGAGCCCTTCTTTATCGAAAAGAACTCAGCTCCAGTACGCATGTCCTACTCTTCCCAGCAGTGGTCATGGGAAGGAGTGTTTGCCCATTACTTTGGTTCAAGGATATGCTCCAGTGATTTCTAGCTCTCCTTTCCATACCCTCAGACTGAGGCAAAATAGGCTCAGGCATAGAGGAAATTACATTACTAGTAACAAATATCAAAAGAGCCTCACTTGGAAATGAAATCCAACACATGAGTTGAGTAAAAAGTCCCTTTTGTTTTGCTGGTCCTAGGGTTGGACCTCAGGGACTGGGTACTGTCTCTGAGCCTCTTTGTGTGCAAGACTAGCACTCTACTACTTGAGCCACAGTACCATTTCTGCCTTTTTCTAATTAGATTATTGGAGATAAGTGGCTCGTGGACTTTTCCCCCCAGCCCGACTCTGAACCATAGTCCTCAGATCTCAGCCTTCTGAGTAGCTAGAATTATAGGCATGAGTCACCAGTGCCTGGCTAAAACAATCAACTTTAAAGGTTCAAAAAAAGAAGATATAAGAGAAGCTGTCAGCACCTGAGTTCTCCTTTGAAATAGTAAAAAGATGAAAAATCTTTATGAATGAGTAGGGACAGAGATGAAGAGCATATATGAAAATAGAAAGACCAACTTACCTGTTTTCCCTGTTTTAGGTAAGCTTAAATACACTGCCTATTTTAGATTAATTAACAGATCCCATTTCATTCACCTAAGACCAATGTCTAAGGATTAGGGGTTGCTAGACAATGAGACCCTGCATATTCCTACAGCTAAACAAACAAACAAATAAACCAAATGCATAACAACTGTCATTCTGAGTCTTTCATGTCTACTTCCTGTGTAGGGAGCAGAGAATCTCTCTCTCTCTCTCTCTTTCTCTCTCTCTCTCTCTCTCTCTCTCTCTCTCTTCTCTCTCTCTCTCTCTCTCTCTCTCCCTCTTTCTCTCTCTCTCCCTCTCTCTCCCTCTCTCTCTCTCTCTCTCTCTCTCTCTCTCTCTTTCTCTCTCTCTCTCTCTTCCTCTCTCCCTCTCCCTCTCCCTCTCTCCCTCTCTCTCTCCCTCCCTCTCTCTCTCTCTCCCTCTCAATCTCTCTCTCTCTCTCTCTCTCTCTTTCTCTCTCTCTCTCCCTCTCAATCTCTCTCTCTCTCTTTCCCTCTCAATCTCTCTCTCTCTCTCCCTCTCAATCTCTCTCTTTCTATTCGTCAGGAGAAATAGAAAAATGTTTGCTAAAATGTTCATCTTATAAGATTCTCCTTTTATTTATTGATAGATTTTCTTTGTGAGACACCCTGAAATGCTTTGCATGAATAGATCTCAAGGGCCCAGGAAGCTAAGGGAAGCCCTCACCCATCTTATGGTAACAAAATTACTCCATAAAACAGTTCTCTCCGGTGGAGACATTGTATAAAATTGCTTTGATTTCTACAGGAGGACTCATTATACAAGCATTCATTTTCCCAGATGCTATCATTAAATCACTCCACAGAAAAATCTCCACAATTGAGTAAGCACTTATACAATTATCTCCCTCAGTCATATCTCCCTGATTAACTCTAGCATCTATTAAGATGGTATGTCTTGGTCAGCCTTGTTGATTTTTATATGGCAATTCAATGCAAAGTGATTATAACTGAAGGGGCACAAGGAGTCTTACTGAAGTTGATGGCAGTGGGCAACTCCACCTCACTCACAAACAAGCAAAACAGCTATCTGCACATTGAGAGCAGACAACAGAAGCAGAGAAAACCCAGGAAGATCACTAGTGACATCACAGATGCTCCTAGAGAGAACAATGTAAAGAACCAAAGGCGAGGGCATGCTGGGAGAAAGCTGTTGAAACTTGGCTGTCTTTTTTTCATATATTTTTATTGTAATTAATAGAAGGGTTACATCATATTCATCAGATAGAAGGTACATTACTTCACAAATATTGATACTCTTTCTCATGTCCTGTTCCCCATTTCCCTTCTCCCCTCCCCCACCCAACTTGATTTCCCCCCTTCCCTCTTCTATTTCAAACAACCAATTAAGCATATGTAAAATATATCAGATAACAAGGTGAAATATTGTAACAATATGAGATAACCAAGGGACAGTAAAAGAGATGAGAGATAACATAGTACATCAAGGACAACAATCACTCATTATATGGCTTTTATTTCTTTATCCTGGAGTCCTTACATTTAGCGTCATACTATATGGCCTTATGTATCTAGATTTTGTTCTATTGTGAATCTCTGCTAGGAGAGCCCAGAAACTTGGCTGTGTCTTTAAAGTAACTCTTTATGACTATGCTCTGAAAATTAAACAAGAAGTGAAAGTCATTAGGTTATGACATGAAAATTTCTGTCCCTAATGTCTAAATAGACAGTTCTTTATTCTGTGAATTCTTTATTCTGTGAATCAGTGAATGGTGTATGGTTAAACTATATCTTATTGAACATTATAAAACAAGTCCATTTTCATGCTGATTGACTTTAATTAATTTTTTTGTGTCAGTATGGGGACTTGAATTTAGGGCTTGGATAGTCTCCCTTAGCCGTTTTGCTAAAGGCTAGCTAGAGCTCTGCCACTTGAGCTCCTATACATTCAGATTCTAGCTAGTTAATTGGAGATGAGTGTCTCATGGACTTTCTTAGCCAGTCTGGCCTCAAACTGGGATTCTCAGATCTCAGCCTCCTGATTACTGAGGATTAACAGGCATGAGCCACTGGTTCCTGGTTTGAGTTTTTTATCTTTTTTTCATATATTTTTTATTGTAATTAATAGAAGGGTTACATGATATTTGTCAGATAGATGGTGCATTAATTCCCATACATTGATACCCTTTCACATGTCTTGGTACCCATTTTCCCCTGCACCCCCACCCCTCATCTTGTTTTCCCCTGTTCCCTATCCAATTTCAAATAACCAAATACAAATATATCCGATATATCAGGTAACAAAGTGAGATACTGTAACAATATGAGATAACCAAGGGACAGCAAAAGAGATGAGAGATAACATAGTACCTTAAGAACAACAATCATTCATTATATGGCTTTTGTTTCTATATCCTAGAGATCCTTTCATTTAGCATCCTACTATATGGCCTTTTGTATCACGGTTTTGCTCTATTGCAAATCTCTGCTAGGAGAGCCCAAGGTTTCTACTGATTATGACAAATGAGGGAAACCATTGAGCCTGTGTTCCTTTGAGTCTGGCTTATTTCACTTAATATGATCTTTTCTAAGTCTTTCCATTTCCTAACAAATGGGGCAATGTCATTCTTTCTGACAGCAGCATAGAATTCCATTGTGTACAAATACCACATCTTGTTGATCCACTCATCAACTGAGGGGCATCTAGGTTGGTTCCATATCTTTGCTATGGTAAATAGTGCTGCAATGAACATCATTGTGCTGGTGGATTTAGTATGTCTTTGTTTCTGGATAATTGGGTAAATGCCAAGTAGTGGAATTGCTGGGTCATAGGGGAGCTCTATGTTTAGTCTTTTGAGGAACTGCCGTAGTGCTTTCCATAGTGGTTGGACGAGTTTGCACTCCCACCAACAGTGTAGTAGTGATCCCTCCTGGCCACATCCCCTCCAGCATCTGTTGTTATTAATTTTCTTGATCCTGGCCATTCTAACTGGAGTGAGGTGGAATCTTAGAGTTGTTTTGATTTGCATTTCTTTTATGACCAGAGATGTTGAGCATTTCTTCATGTGTCTATAGGCCATTTTTGTTTCTTCTTCAGAGAAGACTCTCTTCTTTTAGATTTGTGAGCAGAATTTTTTTCTTCTGATGTCAACATTCCTCACAGAGCAATGTGCTCCTATGAAAAGTCTGAAAGACCCTTTCTCAACTTAGAGCTAAGTGATCATACTGGCTAATGTGGGAGTCCATGTTGGTCAAAAAGGTCTGCAACAGCCCTTCTCAATAATAGATTGCTTACAATGTTGCATATCTCTCTATTGCTAGCTACAATGGGAAATATAAAATAGACAGATTCAAGTTCACTTACCAAGTCAGGAAGCAATGCCCTATCTTAAAAGTAACTAGTGCAAAACAGAATTGGAGCCATGGTTTAGCACCTGCTAAAGAACTAAGAGGCTCTGAATTGAAAATCCAGAAAATCTAGGGCCACCAAAAAATAAAAAGTAGAAAGAGGCTCTTCATTTCCTTCTCTTACATTTATTTCTTACATATGTTCTATGATACTAAATAAATTTTTCATTGTCAGGATCTGCTTCCTTCCTAAATTCTCACAGATGCTAAAATGCCAGTGTTCTGGAATTCTGGTTGATCATCAATCTACCTGAGCAGAGGACTTAGGCAGGATCACAAGTACCATCTTAAGTGTTTGAAAAACAAGAAAAATTCTAATATTTGTTGATCTTGAAAAAGGAAGTACCATATTTTACAGAAAATACTTTAAGATGGCTCAAATCATTTTTTCTTTCTTTTTTTTTGCCAGTCGTGGGGCTTGAACTAAGGGCCTGGACCCTATCCTTGAGCTTTCTCAAGGCTAGCATTCTACCACTTGAGCCACAGCGCCACTTCAGGCTTTTTCTGTGTATGTGATTCCAAAGAATCGAACCCAAGACTTTGTGCATACTTAGCAAGCACTATATCCTAGTCCAGACTTGAGGCCCAGTTGAATGTTTATTTTTTATTTTTTATTTTTTGCCAGTCCTGGGACTTGAACTCAGGCCTGGGCACTGTCCCTGGGCTTTCTCAAGGCTAGTGCTCTACCACTTGAATCACAGTACCACTCCCCGCTTTTTCTGTGTATGTGGTATGGAAAAATAAAATGCACAGCTTTGTGCATGCTAGGCAACTACTCTACCACTGGGCGAGGCTCTCAGTTCCCCAGTTCAATCATTTTAAAATGAATATTTATATTTCCACTTCAACTTCTATGCTTAGAGTATTCAACTGAAACAAGTAATTGTTTTGCATCCTTTTAATCTTGCCTTCTTGCCAGATACAGTTCTCTTATAATTTTTAAATATTATGGAAAGCAAAGCAGGTCTAAATTGCTCTAAAGTTTTTGTGTGCCTACAACAAGACACATTCTTAACATTTAAATAGGAGGGGTTTCAAATAAAGCCATAGAGAAACTAGCACAATCAACTTCTATATATTCATCACAAAGTTTAATCCTATTTTGTTGCAATTGCTTTATCTTTGTCCCTTCCTTTCTTCCATTCATTCAATTATTTTTCACTGAGAAGTATTTTCCAGTCATATGACATTTCCTTCTTATATACTTCAGTGGAAAAAGAAGACCCACGCATCTTTTACTGTTCTCACACTGGAATTTTCCACATTGTTGATGTGATTATATTCTCATTCTTTTCTGTTGCGGAGATAGGAATATGCCCTTTGTAGTGATTATTTTAAGACACACAATATCTTATTGCCTCATTGTTCTTGATGCTAAGGACAGTCTCATAACAGCATTAGTTTTCCATCTATTTTTCACCAAGGGTCTTCATCAATTCAATAATCCTTGCTGATATTTCTAATTCCATTATTCTTTCTATATTATGGGCTAAAATTATATTCTTATTAAGAATTTTTCCCTCTTCTGCAGTGTTTGATCATGTTTGACATATATTTCTTATAGGAAAGATGAGATTCATGCTTAGTGTATTTTTTTTTTGGCCAGTCCTGGGGCTTGAATTCAGGGCCAGACCATTGTTCTTGGGCTTTCTCAAATCTAACACTACTTCTGGCTTTTTCTGTGTATGGGGTACTGAGGAACTGAACCCAGGGCTTTGAGCATGCTAGGCAGACACTCTACCACTAGGCCACACTCCCAGCCCACTTAATGTATTTTTAATTGCTTACGTTGAAAGTAAGAACATGACATCTTATTTATTTCCAAAATGTTTAGTAAGGTTTGTTCTCCTTAGGGTATTTTTCAGATCATTGAATTATATTTCAAACTTTTAATTTTCTATATAGTTAATGGGTTTCAATCAATGCAATGATTACTCTTTTAATTCAAAGGATTTCATCTTTGGCCAATGAAATCCTCTTCATACTGACATTAGTTTTATTTTTATAGAATCTTTGAGTCCTTCATAGTTTCTTCTGTTCCTGGGACAATGTATCAAGTTCACATCATAGTTTAGGGCTTCCAGCCAGGGTCTCTTTTTGGTGGGAATGATAAACGATAAACAGACTTGACAAGCAGGACTGAACGTCTGCAGCAGTTGAGGCATTTATTCTATTTCTTTTAGTGTGTGTGTGTGTCTGTGTGTGTGTGTTACACACATATTCATAGTGAGCACAACTAATGTATAAAACCCAAACTGAAGACCACAAGACTATTTTGGGGGGGTGCTAATGGGGTGTGAACTCTGGGCCTGGGCACTATATCCCTGAGCTCCTCAGCTCTAGGCTAATGCTCTGCCCTTGAGTCAAGCCCCACTTCCCATTTTCTAGAGGTTAATTGGAGATAAGAGTCTCAGAAGGGTGGGGGGAGGGAAATGGGGACCAAGACATGTGAAATGGTATCAATGTATGTGAATGAATGCACCTTCTATCTGGCAAATATCATGTAACCCTTCTATTAATTACAATAAAAATATATGAAAAAAAGAGTCTCAGGTCCTTTTGTGCCTGGGATGGTTTTGAACTTTGATCCTCAGATCTCAGCCTCCTGAGTAGCTAGGGGTGAGCCACCGTGTCGGGCAGACCACAAGACTAATTCATTCTATACTTATAGCTTGTTTTCAATAATCTTGTTCCTAATAATATTAATGTAATTTTTTATTTTTGTCACTCTACCTTCTCAGTTAGGCCAGCTTCAATGTGATCAATACTAATATCACAGATACAGATCTGACTACTGAGGATTAATACTTCTTTGCCTATCCATTTTTACTTAGAACATGTCCCAATAAGTTATTCTAGCCAAAATACTGGTTTCAAATATTTAAAATAAAGCTTTTCTTAGCTTTTCACTAACGTCACCTACCGATGTACTTAACTTTTAAGTATATTTATATTTTATTCACTTTTATGGATTGGAAATGAAAGATACGTATTTCTAACATCAAATCTATATAAGGTCAGTTTCCCACTGTTTTCCATTTCCATTTCTGTTTGCCCTTTTTGTATTTCCTTTTGCAAAAATAAATGTGTGGAGCTGAGGATGTGGCTTACTGATAAGAGTGCTTGCCTAGAGTACATGAGACCCTGACTTCCATTCCTCGGTATCACACAAGAAGAAAAATCCAGAAATGGAACTGTGGCTCAAAAGAAGCTCAGGGACAGTGCCCAGACCCTGAGTTCAAGTCCCAGGACTGGCAAAAAAAAAGTATAGATGTCTGTATGAGTGTGTGTGTGTGTGTGTGTGTGTGTGTGAGTGCATGTGCAATTTCTTTCTTACAATACATACTATACTCACTTTTTATTTTCATATAGTTTCTAACATTATAGTGTGGGAAACTGTGCCAATTAGAACACAGATTTACTTTTGTTCTTTCCATTTTTAAAGTTATAATGTGCTTCACTGAGTCACTGTATCATAATGTATTTAACTAGTTACTTATTGGTGGACATTTGACATGATTTGACTTTCTGTTGTTATGAATAATATTAAAATACAATCTTGTGAAAACATGACTCAGTCCTTTTCAGGACTTCCCTCAGAGTAGATACAAACATGCTGGCCTGCCAGGCCAAGGATGTTGGGGGAAAAGCATCCTTGGGGGTTCTTCGTGCTCCCTATTAACAAGCATGGCTGCTTTAGCCACTCCATGAGCTCCCCAGTAGAGAGTATGGTAACACTTCATCTGGAGGGTGTCACTGCAACTGAAAAGAAATTTTGACTCAGGGTAATTCTGATTTTGTTTCTCTAATTGTAAGGGAGGATAAAAAAAAACAGGTTCTCATATTCTACATGCCAGATACATAGTGTTAAAACTTGGATTTATTTTGGAGGGGTAGACTCAAATACTTTATTCATAGTATCATGAATACCACAGGAGTTCAGGAAATATGTTGAATAAATAAATCAGTGGTTAGTTTGTCCACTTGTAAAATGACTAAAACATTAGATTTTCCCCATATATTATTATTATAATTAATAGAAGGGTTACATTATATTCACCAGATAGAAGGTGCATTACTTCACAAACACTGACACCCTTTCTCATGACATGGTCCCCATTTCCTTCCTCATACCCCGCCCCTCATCTTGTTTTCCCCCTTCCCTATCCTATTTCAAATAACCAAATAAACATGTATCCAATACATCAGATAACAATGTAAAATACTGTAACAATATGAGATAACCAAGGGACCTCAAAAGAGATGAGAGATAACATAGTACATTATGGATAACAATCATTCATTATATGGCTTTTGTTTCTATATCCTTGAGGTCCTTTCATTTAGTGTCATCCTATGTGGCCTTATGTATCTAGGTTTTGTTCTATTGTAAATCTCTGCTAGGAGAGCCCAGGGTTTCTACTGATTATGACAAATGAGGGAAACCATTGAGCCTGTGTTCCTTTGAGTCTGGCTTACTTCACTTAATATGATCTTTTCTAAGTCTTTCCATTTCCTAACAAATGGGGCAATGTCATTCTTTCTGACAGCAGCATAGAATTCCATTGTGTACAAATACCACATCTTGTTGATCCACTCATCAACTGAGGGGCATCTAGGTTGGTTCCATATCTTTGCTATGGTAAATAGTGCTGCAATGAACATCATTGTGCTGGTGGATTTAGTATGTCTTTGTTTCTGGATGATTGGGTAAATGCCAAGTAGTGGAATTGCTGGGTCATAGGGGAGCTCTATGTTTAGTCTTTTGAGGAACTGCTATACTGCTTTCTATAGTGGTTGAATGAGTTTGCACTCCCACCAACAGTGTAGTAGTGATCCCTCCTGGCCACATCCCCTCCAGCATCTGTTATTATTCGTTTTCCTGATCCTGGCCATTCTAACTGGAGTGAGGTGGAATCTTAGAGTTGTTTTGATTTGCATTTCTTTTATGGCCAGAGATGTCAAGCATTTCTTCATGTGTCTATAGGCCATTCCCAGATATTAACCCATAGACCTATGGCCACCTAATCTTTGATAAGGGAGCCAAAAAAATAGAATGGAAGAAAGACAGCCTCTTCAACCAGTGGTGCTGGCAGAACTGGTTAAGCACATGCAGAAAACTAAAGTTGGATCCTTCTTTGTCACCCTGCACTAGAATTAACTCCAAATGGATCAAAGACCTGGAGGTAAAAGCTGACACACTGAAAACTTTACAGGAAGGAATAGGAGATACACTAGGCCTCCTTGGCACAGGTCAAAATTTTTGTAATACGGACCAAGAAACACAACAAATCAGAGAAAGGCTGGATAAGTGGGACTGCATTAAACTGCAGAGCTTCTCTATGGCAAAGGACATAGCTGGCACATTAACTAGAAAGCCTGCAGAGTGGGAGAAGATCTTCACTGACTATACAACAGACAAAGACCTCATATCTAAAATATATCAACAGCTCCAAAAATTGAATCACTCCAAATCTAATCTCCAAAGAAACAACCATCCCATTAAAAGATGGGCCAAAGTCTTCTCTGAAGAAGAAATAATTAGATTTTTTTAAGTGAAACATTTAATCACTGTATCACCTGCTGTTTGGAATTCATTTCTCTTTTTTTCTTTTTGCCAGTTCTGGGGCTTGAATTAAGGGCCTGAGCACTGTTCTTGGGCTTTCTCAAGGCTAGAGTTCTACCACTTGAATCACAGCACCATTTCCGGCTTTTTTTCTATGTATGTGGTACCGAGGAATCTTCATGTATGCTAGGCAAGCATTCTACCACTAGGCCACACTGGCCCCTGAGATTCATTTCAAGTTTTGATTTTTCTGGTCTTGGGGCTTGAACCCTGGTCATCTAAGCTTTTGTGCTTAAGACTAGCATTCCACCACTTGAGCCAAAGCTCCAGTTTTAGCTTTTGGTTGTTCTTTGGAGGCAAGACTTGCACAGAATTGCCTGCCCAGGGTGGCTCTGAACTGTGACCATAAAATCTCAGCATCCTGAGTAGCTAGGATACAGATATGCACCATCATCACCAGCACTGGCTTCATTTGTTTGTGAACAACTTAGTAGCAGATAAAAACCAAGATGAAAATGATCTTCAAATTCCTTATTCCCCTGTCATTACATTTGAGAGCTTCTGTAGCTATAGCTTAATTTCCTGGTGTACCCAGCAACAGAAAGTGGACAGATTCATTCTGTGAGACAAGCATCCACATCCACTTCTGGGTAGCTCAGGGCTAGATGCTGGTGGTGAAGGTCAAGGAGAAAAATGGTGAAACTGTGCTGTGCGCAGCAATGTATCAGGTCCAACATGGACCTTACTCAGACCAGAGTGCTATCTGAGATTTAATGAAGCCAGATTCTCGCCCCGTCACCCCATTCTAAACTAACTTAAACTAAATTTAAACATGGGTCTTCTCTCAGAGGGAGGAAGTTACCAAGTCAATTTTATACCATCAGGATCTCTTAATGCGGTCAACAGAAAATCAATGAACACAACCCATAATGTAGTCCAGGAAGCAAAACTGCAGCAGCATTTAGTTCATAAAATTTCCTTGACAATCTTCTAATGCAACTGCAATTCACACAAAACAAAGATTGCAATTTCTTTTGGATATTATTATTTGTTCGTCTTTTTATTGCTAATCATAACTTTTCAATTGAAATGGGCAAGTCAGAGCATTACTTAATGTCTTCACTTTTTCAGCTCAGTTCTCCCAAGCATTACTAGCAAAAAGCCTAAGGTCAAGAAGTTAACTAGACAAAGTGGCTTCCTTGTTTTTAAATCTGTCTTAGCCTGAAGCCTGCACATGTTTACAAATGACTTGTTACATTATCTCTTGGCCTTAGGGGAAACCTTCCTGAGCATTGAAAGGACTACAGTCCAGTTTCTTTCCCTTAGCAGTTTTGACCAGGGCAAAGGGTCTTTTCAGAGACTTCTGCACCCTTTGTACATAACCATTATGACACAGAAATCTGCTCTTGCCACCGACATTGACCCTGGGCCTTGGGTCAGAGGAAAGGATTGATGCTGGAGGTGTGAGTTTCAGGAATCGGAGGACATGGATACCTTCTTAGGGAATCAGGAAAGGTAGTAACTAAGCAGGTGAAAGCCTGTTGCCAGGGGCTTGAGATAAACTTACAACTTCACTTTATTTCAACACACAGTTAATAAGCATTGGGACTAGAAGAACCTGGCAGACCAAAGACACTCAACAAGTATTTGTTAAATGAGTAAATGATTTGAAACTCTGGAGTGGACTCCACAGGATATAAAGCTATCCCTGACTTTATTTTTCTCTTGTAGATGATATAATTATATTCTTTACTACTTGCCAGCAGATTTATTTCATATTAAAATGCATTTCTTCCAATACATTTTTGATAGAGTTCAGGAGGCAAATAGACCCTATTAACCATGGAATAGTCTTCATTGCATCTCTCTATCTTAGGAGTGAGTGTGTGTATGTAGTAGTAGTGATCTTGAGTGCTTGTGTGTGTGTATGCGTGTGTGCGTGTGTGCGTGTGTGTGCGTGTGTGTGTGTGTGTGTGTGTGTGTGGTATTGGCCTTGAACTCGGGGCTTGGTTTTTCTGTTCAAGGCTGGCATTCTACCACTTGAGTCATACCTCTACTTCTGGCTTTTTGCTGGTTAATTGAAGATAAGAGTCTCTTAGATTTGTCTTCCTGGCTGACTGAGATCTGATCTTCAGATCCTCTGATCCTCAGATCCCAGTCTCCCGAGCAGCTAGAACTCATAGGCATGTGCGACTAACATCCAGCAGCTTTTAATTTTAAAGGGTTAGTTTTATAACAATTTGAGATCTGCTGAATATTGTATGAAATTGTTCAATGGCATCTCCTTTGTATAAGTAACTTAAAGATAATAAAAAGATAGGAAAAGTATTATGTTAATTCTGAGTAACTTACAGGAAACAAAGTGGCATAGCAGCTTGCAAGAGATGGTTTTTCCATCCCTGTGGAGTATATTTGTTTGCTAGGATGGTGATAAGTAAGTATAAGAGCTTTGATCCCATCAATGAGTGCTCCAATTCATAACAGTTGCTATCTCCTATCACCATGGCTTTGGACACTAAAATTTCAACACAGGGATTTTGAGAGGGAATGTCCATCCAAACCATAGTCAGTTCACAGGAAAATAAGAGGACAGAGTTTTTGAGTCTTATCTTAAGAACTTTTCATTCTAGGATTACATGCATTCAGGCACTTAATTGCAATCGATTGATTTCCATTGAGGATCTAGTCACTAAGATTTCTACAATGGGTTGAATTGTGATATCCAAAACTTTGTATGTTCAATCCTAGCACTGAGGACGTTTGAATGTTATCTTATTAGGAAACAGCGCTACTGCAGATGCACTAAATTAAGATGAGGTCATTAGGATGGGTTTAATCTGACACAATGAGCTTCATCTAAAATAAAAGGAAAGGACTGTGAGTGTA
The DNA here is from genome assembly GCF_031878675.1 of Megascapheus bottae. Lineage (NCBI taxonomy): Eukaryota > Metazoa > Chordata > Mammalia > Rodentia > Geomyidae > Megascapheus > Megascapheus bottae. The sequence continues at coordinate 7,427,142 of NC_143517.1, read as the reverse complement.
GCCTCGTGGTTAAGTATGTGCCTGGCATGCACGAAACCCTGGGTTCTATTACTCTGTACCACATACACAGAAAAAGCCAGAAGTGGTGCTATGGCTTAAGTGGTAGAGAAAGCTCAACAGTGCCCAAGCTCTGAGCTCAAGCCCTAGGACTGGCTAAAGAAATGAATAAGTAAAAGAAAGGGAGAATTTGGACGTAGACAATGGCCACATGGAAAAACATTGAAGTATCGCTGCTACAGTGAAAAATCTACCAGAAGTTGGAAAAAAGTAAGAACGGATCCTTCTTGAGTTCCTCTGGAAAGAAGTGACAGGGTCCTGCCAGTACTTTCATTTCAGACTTCTAATGAGGTGATAAATTTCTGTTGTAAAAACTACCTAGTCTATGAGGTTCTGATATAGTAGCCTGAAAGATCCATGATGTACATACATATGCCAGTAGGGAAATATAGTAGTTAAAAAAATTACTCACAAAGGGGCTGGGAGTTTGGCCTAGTGGTAGAGTGCTTGCCTAGCATGCACGAAGACCAGGGTTCAATTCCTCGGTACCATATACATAGAAAAAAGTCAGAAGTGGTGCTGTGGCTCAAGTGGTAGAGCTCTAGCCTTAAGAAAACCCAAGGACAGTGCTCATGCCCAGAACCCAAGCCCAGGATAGGTGAAGAAAATTACTCACAAAAAATTCCAAATTTACACTAGTTCAGCATTGATATGCACTAGACCCTTTGTTGGAAATGAATAATACTATTTTTGCGGGGGTGGGGTCTGGGAAAGGAAAAGTCTTGGAGAAAATGAGGGAGAGACATTATTCAAAATGAAATGTACTCAGTACCTGATTTATGTAATTATAACCCCTCTATCCTTTAAAAATTTTAAAGATGCAAGAAAAATTAATTCCAAATTTATATGTTGAATTGAAATCCCTTTGTATAACTACTTAAAGATAATAATAAATAGTAATAGTAAACTTTATTCAATTCAAAGCCTTTGAAAATACAAAAGGTTGGATGTAGTGACACACCTCTAGTTCCAGCAGTAGAGAAACTGAAATAGAAGAATCACAAGTTCAAGGCTAGTTACATAGTGGAGAACTACCATTCCATCCTATTGTGTACTTCTCTTTATTACAATGCCACATGATAAATACTAAGTGGAAATATTTTCCAAATTTACAGTTTGGCCATAATGGACAGGACTTTATCATCATAGTGATTTATCATTGACTTAAAAATTAGGAATGTGGAAATAAAGATTGTACAAGACACCAGTCTGCCCCAGCCTTTATTTGAATGGATGACTTTCTGCATTGATGCTTTCCAGACTATGAGATGAAGTTTTTATAAAAAGGCTTTAATTGATGTTTTCTGTGGTATGCTAATTAACTACTGGAGACAGCATCCACAGTGAAAGGTCAGGACTAGCATTCCCTTTCCTAGGACTTTTGGTCTTGTCTGTATGTGTATAAACACCATGATTTGAGAGTGCCCTGAGCTGGCTGGGGGGAAGTGCTGGCATGAGACAATGCATTCCCCTATTCCCTGAAGGAGTCTTTGAGGATTAGAATATTACTGAATCCAGGGCAGGGAGTTTGGCCTAGTGGTTAAAGTGCTTGCCTAGCATGCGCGAAGACCCGGGTTCGATTCCTTGGTACCACATACATACAAAAAAGCTGGAGGTGGTGCTGAGGCTCAAGTGGTAGAGCTCTAGCCTTGAGAAAGTCCAAGGACGGTGCTCAGGCCCTGAGCTCAAGCCCAGGACTGGCAAAAAAAAATATTACTGAATCCAGAATGGTAAACATTTCAGCTCACATTCATGATTATTTATTCTTCCTCAGGTCTAACAATGAAGAATTTTAATGTCTTGTTATTTTGTTGGATATGAGTATATTCAATTTCAGCTGTCCTCAGAATTATTTTCAACATGATTTGGATAAAATTATTTTAAGAGAATTGGCCTTTAAACTATACAAATGAAACATGTAAGTAATCAATAGAAAAATGAAGGCATTACTCAGAATTTGGATACATAAAATGTATTTTGTTTTGCTCACATTCAATGCCAATTCTTTCTGTTTGGGTTTCTTTCTGTTTGTCTAAATGATTCTCTCTCTTTGTTCTCTCTAATGAGTTAAGTATAATATATATATATATATGTATGTATGTTATGCACTTTCTAGATGGTTAGACTCTAAAGATGTATTGACATTTTAAACATATATAGAAAATGCCCACATCAAAGTTAAAATGGCTGCTTTCTTCAAAGCAATGCTCTTGAAAGGCTGTTCTATGTCCTTGTGTGATACCACTTTATTTAATATTCTAATCTTCTCTGGAATCTCAAAGCATTTATTGACTGTATTGAAGTTACAAAGACAGAAAACTTGATTTATTTTTTAAATTAATTAAATTTTTGAGACAGGTTTCTCTCTCTCTCTCTCTCTCTCTCTCGCTCTCTCTTTCTCTCTCTCTCCTTTCTCTCTCTCTCTCTCCTTTCTCTCTTTTGGTAGGTCGTGGGGCTTGAACTCTGGGCCTGGGAGCTGTCCCTGAGCTCTTCGGCTCAAGGCTATCCCTCTACTCCTTGAGTCATGGTGCCACTTCTGGTTTTCTGGTGACTCACTGGAGACAAGAGTTTCACGGACTTTCATGCTTGAGTAAGGAGTGGTAAGAGTAAGCTTAATGGCAAGAGGAAAGTGTCAGAGTGAGACTCGGGGAATATTGAAAATCCGTAGAGGCTGGGATATTGAGACCTGCCACTTCCGGCTTTTTTCTATATATGTGGTACCAAGGAATTGAACCCAGATCTTCGTGCATGGTAGGCAAACACTCTACCACTAGCCCAAACTCCCAGCCCCTTGGGGGACTTTTTAAAAATCATAATTATTCTAAACATTGAAAAATTTAGAAAGGATATTCTTTAATTGTTTTAAAGTCATCCAAGAAATGTTCAGGAATGATGAAGAAGAAGAGGAAATATAATCATAAAATCAAATGTAAATCCTATGAAATTAAGAAAACTCAGGAAAGAGATGGCAATTGAGGGATGAGAATGATGGAAGTGGAGACCCTGATAAGGATACAACTGTTTTCATAAACTGTTTTGTTAAATGGCAAAAAATAAAAATGAATACTTAATGGTCAGTTTGGAAATTCTCAGTGAGAACTCCCTGGCACATTTATAGCTATAAGAATATTTCAGAGAAGTCAACCACTGGTGGCTCACTCCTGTAATCCTAGCTACTTAGGAGGCTGGGATCTGAGGATTGTGGTTCAAAGCCAGTCCTGGTAGAAAAGTCCCAGTGAGACTCTTTTTCATATATTTTTATTGTAATTAATAGAAGGGTTACATTATATTCACCAGATAGAAGGTGCATTACTTCACATACATTGATACCCTTTCTCATGTCTTGGTCCCCATTTCCCTTCCCCCACCCCCACCCCTCACCTTGTTTTCCCCCCTTCCCTATCTAATTTCAAATAACCAAATATGCATATGTACAATCTCCATTTAACCAGCCGAAAACTAGAAGTGGCACTGTGGCTCAACATGGTAGAGCAAAGGACAATACCCAGAGTTCAAGCCCCATGACAGAAAGAGAGAGAGAGAGAGAGAGAGAGAGAGAGAGAGAGAGAGAGAGAGAGAGAGAGAGAGAGAGAGAGAGAGAGAGAGAGAGAGGAGAGAGAGAGAGAGAGAGAGGGAGAGAGAGAGAGAGATTTTTTGACAGCCAATATTTATTCTTTATACCCAGGTCCTTATTCAACAATTTGTAGGTATATGTCTTCTGGGCAGTTTGCAGCCTGGTTTTATAGGGATCTTTGTCCTGCAGTCAGAATACAGTAGTTTTGGGGCTGGGAGTTTGGCCTGGTGGTAAACTGCTTGCCTAGCATGCATGAGGATTTGAGTTCAATTCTTCAGTGCCACATACATAGAAAAAGCCACAAGTGGTGCTGTGGCTTAAGTGGTAGAGCTCTAGCCTTGAGAAAGCTCAAGGACAGTGTTAGAGTGGTAAGGACTGAGTTCAAGCCCCAGGACAGGCAAAAAAAAAAAAAGAAAGAAAGAAAAAAGAAAAAAAAGAGTGCATTTATTTCCTCCAGGCTTTCCAAAGGATAGTTCCATGAAAAACAAAGGAAAAAGCACAGAGCTCACACCTGGAACTGCCATGTCTCACCCTACATTTTAGCTACATCCCTTCCTCCACCCTGTCCTCCCCAGTGAAAAAATCTCTCAATGGTAAATATAAGAAAACTGTTTTTAGAACATTTTTTTTGTTCTGGTCCTACAACCATGATCTGGCTAGTTGCTTATGGTCACTAATATTATGTAAAATAAACAACAACCTTAAAGTCCTATTGTTTTTCCCAGTGAATCTTTACCTTATCCCCAGGAAGTAAAGAAGTATTTTCCTAAATGGTTTTGTTCATGCCTATTTTTGCCCAAAAGGCCTGACCATAGCATGTTTGTTCAGTTAGCCCTCATTTGCTCTCATGAATCTTCCAGGCAGATGAAAATGATTTGTTCTTCCTGAAGCATGTTCTATGCTTTGACAAGCGCTATTCCTTCCTCTTCAAAAATCCTTTTCTCCAATCAGTATTATGTGTCCTATACTCACATTCTGCATGTCCCCAGATGATGTGCTAAAACCACAGACCATCTTCAAGAGACATGTGGTCTGGGCTGCAGATTCTCACTTGATGCCTTCCTTCTCCTTATTAATCCTACACTGAGAAGTAAACTGAGATGTGAGGAGTTTGAGTAAGTGGTTTACACAGGGCTGTGGGTACCGGTCATCTGCCTGGAGTCTGATTATCTGAATTCAAACCCTTGTTTGATCCGTCTTTATCCTGTAATGTTGGCCAATGTTTTTCTGCATTCCTTTTTCCTTAGTAACTTTGGGATTATGAAGCGCCTGCTCAAATTTCTCTTCAGATTCATAGACATAAAATGAGATAATAATAAACTCTCAAGGCCACTGGAAATGTTAAATAAAATCAGTAGGGCAATAATTACAACATTGCCTTAATTATTTAGAAAATAGGAATACTTTTATAAATTTTAGTTAATATGTATTATGTTTGAAATTTAAACTATATTTGTCTTTTACTGTCCATTGGATTAATTTGTGTATTTACGGACATATTCTAGTCATTGCAAATGAGGGAAACCATGTAGTCTATCTTTCTTTGGGTCTGGCTTACTTTGCTTAATATAATTTTCCCAAGACTTTCCATTTGTTTATGAATGCCCTTCTTTCTGACAGGACAGAATTCCATTGTGTATATATACCATATTTTCTTCATTCAAATAACTATACTTGGACATGACTAATTAAACAGCACTCTAAGTATTCACACAGTGAGAACCAAGGGTAGTCTTAGGACAGGATCACAATGGCTCAATAGTTATGTGCATATGACTATATAAAATTATTCTTATTGAAATGATCTTCCATAAACGGAAACTCGAGGTTTCTTTCTATTGTATTGTCTTCAGTTATTTCTTATTCTTTTTTTTCTTTCCTTTTCCTTTGGTTTATTCCATGTTGTCACTGTTTCTGATTTCAGTACCCTTTGTCTTATATCTATGTTTGTTTGATTTAGTGAAGGGAGGAAGAATCACAGAGCTAGTGGGACAAAGGGAGAACAAATTCAACATACTCACTGCATATAATGTTGGAAATGAACTTTTTAGTTGGGGGGCTGGGTAAGGAGCTTAAGTGGGAGAAAGTGAGGGAGGGGGTAACACTGTTCAAAAAGAAATATACTCAGTATCTGACTTATGTTACTAATCCCTTTGTATATCACATGTCCAATAAATTTAATAAATTTCAATTAAAAAATTCTAAATTATAGTTCTAATTCTTCTAAAGTAGAAAATTGTTTAGATTAAAAATTGGCAAACCCAAACCAAAAGTCCTCTCTACCAAACACTGAACTCTCTAATCAGAGCCTCCAGGTTTCCTTAATGTTAATAAAGTATCTTAGTCTCCTTGTCTCTTGATTGGACACTGAGTTCCTGTTAGCTTTCATTGTGTGTACCAAGGATTGAATATTATGCCAATGTCTTAGAGATGTATAAAAAATTCTCCAGGTCTGATTTTAATTAGGTAAAAGTTTGGGTAAATATATGTTCAGCTGATTTTATTCTGAAAGTTTGCTCATTCATATACAGCATTTATTTAGTATTTGTGCTAGTCTCTGCATGTATGTACACATATCCAGCTCTCTGTACGATCCAGCTTATCCACAGGAATAGTTTGGGAGTAAATGAGACTACATACCTATAATCCCGAGTAGTAAAGAAGAGAGGCTATTAAAAAAAAATAACAAAACCCAATTACTGTGGCCACATGAAAGAAACTGAAGGACATTGTGTGAAATGAAGTAAATTCGGAACAGGAAGAGCAGTACCACAGGTCTCACTCCCAGGCAGAAGGCCAGAAGGAGCTCAGAGGTAAAGATGAGCTGCACAGTGGTCACCAGAGGCTAAGAAAGGAAGACAGGAAGGAAGGCACAGAAAGAGTAGATACTGGCTACTAAAATTCAGTCAGAAAGAGAAAAGTCCAATGCTGTCCAGCAAAGCAGGGTGACTTTCATGACATATTGCGTATTTTGTGAAGAGAGAATTATTCAAAGATCCACAACACAAGGAAACTATATTTAAGGATATAGAAGAACTAATTACACTGCTTTGATCATTATATATACATAGAATTACACACCATGTCTATAAATAGGTACACTTTTTATATGTTCATTAAAATAAGAAATCTTAAAAACATATTCTAGTAAATGAATGAAACATCTTTCTGAATTTGATTAAGACTTAATATTAGTAATTTTTCACCTTTATAATGTGTTGACAATGGAATCAATATGTAATTGATTCTTTGGTTATGGAAGCAGATTCGAAACTTTGACCTAATATTTTCCCTTTCTCTTTCCTTTAGTGACTCTTGAGATGCTCTGGGCAATGTTAAGAATCACTTGGTTACCTTTATTGCTAAAAACTTATAAAAACAAACCCTCTCAGCATATCACTCTTCAGTAACCCAGTATCATCTTTGATTCTGCTTCTCCAAATGCACTAGCTAGCATTTTATTCTCTGGAATGCATTCAGAACTGCTTTGAAAGGAGGTTATATGAAAGTAAATGCTCTCATTTTGTGTAATAGTGTCATGTTCAAAGTGATCTTGTTCCAGATCAGTGACTTCTTCCATTCATTACCTCATATTCCTATTGGTACAGAATTAAATACAAGTCAATGCTTGAGTTCTTCCACTAAAATATCAAACCTCAGCAGCAGACAAATAATTACTGCCTTTCCTAGCACTTTAGGAAGAGACAAGTTGACAAAGCTATCTCCAGTAATAATATTAGAACGATTTAAAGAGTAACTCTTTCCTTTAATTACAGCATTTACAATTTCCATGCTGTTTAACCTTTTTTTGTTTAGACATTTCCTAATAGAAAAAAGACATAACTGAAAGACAAAGCCCAGAGTCTCTTTCTGCCCTAGATTTGCCCTTTGCCCTTTGTTCTGGTGTTTCATCTTCTGAATTTTAGCACCTTATTTGGAGAAGAATAAGAAACACACAGTCTACATATGCCAATAGAAAAAAATGTGAAGTAGGCAGGAGTGCTTAATAGAAATTATGTCAGATATTTACTTCAATTAATTTGAAAACCCATTATTCACAGAAAAAGCCATATTTAGAAACTAAGATTCCTTTTTATTGACTTCAAATGATTCTTCTTTGCCTTGGAAGCTGTATATTATTGCTCAGTTAAGAGAGAAGGAAAAAAAATGTACTGGTCCTGGGGCTTGAACTCAGGGCTTAGACTGTCCCTGAGCCTCTCTGTGTTCAAGACTTCAGCAGTACCAGTTAAACAACAGCACCACTTCTGGCTTTTCTGAGTAGTTTATTAAAGATAAGAGTCTTGTTGACTTTCTTGCCTGGGATGGCTTTGAACCATGATCCTTAGATCTTAGTCTCCTGAGTAGCTAGGACTAAAGGCATGACTAATTGGTGCCTGACTAAGAAAATAATTTGAAAAGCAACAATAGAATCTGACATCTAAAAACATACATTTAAAATAATTGTCTTGTTTCTTCTTGAAATGCAAATAGTAACCTACTTTGTATCATGGCTGATACTTTTAGATTTTTAATATGCGAGTGTCTTTGACTACATATGTCAAGTCTCTTGTATCAAATGGTCAGCACATCAATATTTATTTTTAGATGTGAAATGATTTTACAAAGTAATTGTTACCTTGACATTACAGCCACTGAGAAAGATGAACAAGCGTTAAATACTTCATAGACTGAAATAAACATGTTTTATTTTATTTGGAGTCTTAGATCACTAAATATTCCAGTTTGATTCTTCTATCTAGTATCTCCATCACTTCTTCAATAGTGGCTGAGAGTCTAGTGTGTGATCTAGTGGCAAGCACTAAGCACAGACACATAAGTCAAGTCTGCAGGAGCGACTCATCAGACTTAGCAGACCTGGAATCTCCTGATGACTTCGTAGGTAGCATTTAGCTGTCTGCATGCATGCACATTTAAATCCTTTGTAGTATTCCATGACAGATTACTGGATAGTTCTATGAGTAAATGGTGGCAAAGATCAATATGGATGGTACACGTAAACTGCTTTGGTAAGTTGTATAACCTAATCTTAAGATAATGAAGGGAAGTGGTGGGTTGGGAGGAGTGAGTGAGAATCTTGAAAGGGATGATGCTGATCAAGAAACAGTGGACTTATAAACTTTGTTGTTGAATGGTAACTCCTTTGTAAAGCTATTTAAATATCATAAAATATGTTTTAAAAAATTAAAAAGTGCTTTAATAAAAAATAACTAGGAGATGGGCCGGGAGATTGGCCTAGCATGCACGAAGACCCAGGTTAGATTCCTCGGTACCACATACATAGAAAAAAGCCAGAAGTGATGCTGTGGCTAAGTGGCAGAGTACTAGATTTGAGAAAAAAGCCCAAGGACAGTGCTCAGGCCATGGGTTCAAGTCCCAGGACTGGCAAAAAAAAATAAAATAACCAGGAGGAACCTTGATAGCACAGTAGGTATCACATCTGTCTCATACAAAATAACTAGGGTGAATAAAATAAAAAATATAGCCATAGAAAGCCCAATTAAATGCTATGTTTCTCTTGCTAACTGGATGTTTATATAAATCAAAGGATGTTTCAGAGTTCAAACTTCATTTTCTGGGAGAGATTTTTAAGTTTTCATTAGACATTTAGAGTCAGCATCTCTTCTTGATAATTTGCTTACAAGTCTGGATTATAAGATTTGCTGTAACATGCTGTTACAGACTTTTTTTTTTTGGTAAATTTGTGTTGTTAAACCCTTTGCAAAGGTATTGGTATGATGAAAACATCAAATTTACTTTCAAATCATCCTATGACATTCGTCCTTTAGATTTTGTTTCCCAAGACCTAGGAGGAATTAGGTGCTTAGTTCTGTTCCTCGCCATTCACATCGATTCTCATATGCTTATCTCTAAAGGAATCTGGGACTTACTGGAAATGTGCGCTGCTATCCATGCCCTCAGTCAAGCTCTCATTAGAACTAATGGAACACTACAGCACAGAGAGGGAGAGGGAATTTTAAGGCTGGGGACTTTCCATTAAAGTATATTAGTTGTAAAGTAAAAGGAAGACAGATAATGGTTTTTGAGTAGATATGTTAGGTGCCAGCCCTTGCACTCAGTGCCTTAGATGTGTCTCAGGCATGTCCCGAACATAGCTCCCCCATTTCAGAGAAAGTCAATGAAACCCCAAGAAGTTGAGAAGTTTGCCCGATGCCAGGCTTGAGGGCATGCTTTGGGAGCTACACCTGTTAGCTGTGCTCCAGACCCGAAGGAGCAACAAAAATGTATCCTGACATCCAGGAACTAAGGTAGGAATGCAGTTGCTTTCTATCGGTTGTGACTGAACACATGAATCCAAATCTTGTGTATCCTAAGCCCTGGTAGTTGCAGTCCCAGAATTCCTTTGCAATGATGACACCTCCCATCTTTGTGCACAGAAACTAAATAATGACCAACAACCAGCACAGGTCTGGCTTCTGCCCTCCCCTCCCTGCAGAAATTGTGTCAATACTGGTTTCATGAATGAAGAAAGAAGCTATTTTTGGCATCTCAATGGAAACTCAAAGGAAGCAGTTCCTTGAAGTATTTATTTCCGAATGGTTTGTTGATTAGCTCAGTCCCACAAACGGTTATTTTCTGGTATTTTTTAGGGGGTGGAATATGAATATGCATTCATGCACATTTGATGAGCATGAAGTAATTATGTGCTTCTTGAGTTCATTATATTGCTGTTTTACATGCAGGGAAGGTGATAAGATGGGATGACAGGGAAAGAGACGTCAGGAAGGATGGAAACAAAATCTCTGACTTAAGTGCTTTCTCTGACTCGCCAATCTCATGCTTTAAAAAAAATCTCACAGTTCTCTTCAACAAACAGTGTGAATCCCTATACATGTGGGGTTTCCCTTGGGATTCTAGAATAACTCACACTTCCTCTAGAACTGGAGTGAATGAGTAGATGGCTACTCTAGGGGATTTTGTTTGTTTTAAATGATGAAAGGACTTTCCCAACATGATTAATTTCGCACTGTTCTATTCCATTTGCTAGCCATAGATTTGGATAGGTTTCATGTTAGGAGGAAAAGGGACTAGTAAACTTTCATTTGGTGTTTGAACTGGGTTTCAGCAAGGTGAGTGACATGTACCAAATCATGTAGTTAGTTAAGACAGTCAAGACTCAAATCTGGTGTCTAAGGTTCATTGATCTGCAATCCTCCTCTTTTTAAATCAATTTTACTGCAGTGACTGAGGGAAATGTCTGTATGGAGTTCTTAGGAAAATAATAAAATACCCTTTAACTTAAGAAGCTGAATATTCCCGCTGTCTCTGAAGCCATCTCCTTTCTCCACCTCAGTCCCCATGGGCAACTACTTTCCTGAATCTCATATTTAATCACGCCCTTGTTTTTCTTTAAAGCAAGCTACTGCTCTTGATTTGCAATATTTCTTTTATTATGAGAGCCAAATGCACAGATGTTCCCTGAAGCACAATGGGTATTTTATAGCTCTAATATAAGATCAGAATTCTAAAGCCATAAAAGTAGCCAATTAGACTTTCAGATCAATCTTGCACTTATACCCTATTAGTTACCCACCAATTCTCTTTGGTTCTGAGATGACTCGGCTTATTGTGACCATTAAGAAATTGCTTTTTAGCATTTCCACATTCTTTCATAATGTAAATTTATAAGAATAATGAGCTCCTTTGGGGAGAAGTCTTGTTTCTCTAAATGCATGGCGTTACTTCCTGTCTTATACACTTTAAATTACTATTGTTTCAAAACTGGAAAACAACCACAAAACCCTTTCCAGACATTAACACAGCTCAGAGGGACAAACAAAAACATTTGTACTCAGCCATTGTCAGTTTTAATTTCTATTCCCCAATGAAGACAAAAATCTGATTGGTACCATGGCAACGCATCTCCTCCACTATCGAATAGGTATTACTTGGCACACAAATTATCTTCATAAGTGTTAGGAGAGGTGTGATCTTCTCTGGGAACTCACTAAATTAAAAAAAAATGGCTGGAGAAAATCTAATTAGTGTTTCCAGAAGTGCCTTTCTGGGATCAGATAATATCAGATTACTGCTTCATATTTTCTTCCATCCATGTCCAGCAGGCCTAAAAACAGCATGTAAATGTCTCAACCCAGTGGCAGGTCAGATGATTGGTAAATACCTCAGTCCAATGCCAGGACACACGGGACCACGCAACTCACAATTCTCCAGGGGTTCTATGATTTGCATTTCATATTATTTCATATTGCAGAAGCGTTTATTGTTTCCTTTCCTTCTTTTATTTCTTTTAGTTTCCTTCATTCCCTTTCTTTTACCTTTGCTCTCTTCTCCTCCTCTCTCGAGGAATCAGCAATGATTTATGCATTACTCCTTGCCTGAGTGTATTTGATAGTTTAGCTTTGGCTGTGAAGTGGGTGGCTATTTTGGCTTATGAACGGTGTCTTCGTCATAGAGTTGAATACAAAAAGCTGAGTATTCTCCCTGTAAGAAGGAGGAAGAGAATTTCCTTGATATCTGCCATATACCAGATAAAATATGGGACTTTGGCTCCCCACATGTTTTCTTCCCTACGAAATACAGCTTTATTCTCCTACTGGAAACAGAGAGGTAGAGGATTGTGCCACAAAGAAAAGATAATAAACAGTGGAACCAATATTCCCCACAAGGTCTGACTCTGAACTTCCTTTCCATTATACACCTGGGGGAGGCGGCCTGCATTTCCTCTTTCATTCTCCAGAGGGCTCCATAGAGCCCGGAAATGAGTACATCATCATCAAGTATTATAACTCTGTTTGATTTCCTAACTTTAAAAATAAAATAAAAAATACTACTATCTTTAAGAAGTTGTACAAAGGAACTGCCATTCAACAATGCAGTTTATGAATCCAAGATATCTTAATCAATGTCACCCTTCCAACACTGATTGTTACGTTGCTTGAAATGTAGGGTGTACTCTTAACCTAGGTATATGTCCAGTGGAAAGAAATGGAATCATTTATTCATAACTTTTTTTTAAACTGGGTTCAGCCTAGAGTACTTCTAAAATCACAAATACATGGCCATCAGTTTTAGGAATTCTATAAGTTTCCAGGACTGTAAATACTTTTTCATATGTCATGTAAATACTGATGTGCTGGCGAAAAAGAAATTGGCTTCTATCAATGGAGGAGAAATGATGTGTTAAGAATCTTTCAAGGAAATACACAGCTTTTCTTCTTTTCCCCTTATTAATTAATATGTATTACTTCAAAACTAACAAAGCTGAAGGTACTTCATGCTAAGAATATAGGTCAGCAGACAAGTGCCATTTGCTGGGAGATTTCTGAGGTCTCCAAATCCTGTGGAAAAATCTGGGTTGAAAGGACAAGTTTACAAGAAATGCAGTTGTTGGCCCTGGAGGGTGTGAGTGACCCAAGACCAGATGGAGAACTCTCAGGGAGGGCTGGTTAGTAGTTAACCTCAAGGTTAGGCAAAAGGAGTCTAAATTGGTCTACATGCATTTAAGGGAGAAACAAAATGTAAGTTAAGAATTGTTTTCTTGAGAATTTAAAAATGCGCTGAGCGCGCTTACTTACTACAAGACTGCAAAGACGAGAGTACAGATGGGCCCAGTACCCTTTATGAAGTAGAGAACTTTTAGAATCTTCTTTTTCTGAGGGTAAGGAGTTTGGATTTTTCCCTTATTTAAAAATTCAGCTAATGTACACACAAATGTAAAATTTCTCATCTTAAGTAGTATAATTATACCATTTCATAGTGCTAAGTGCAGTCACAATTCTGGGCAACTAACATCACTATAAACTTCCAGAATTCTCCATCTTGCAAAAACTGAAATACTATACCCATTATATAACTCTCTATTTCTCCTCCTCTCTCAAGGCCCTACAAATCTTTACTGTAGTCTCTGTTTCTCCGAACATGACTATTCTTAAGTAACTGGTACATGTCCCTCTCATCTCCTAATTTTCAAATCTAACCAATTTATGATTCTCATCCTGTTTCCTCATGTCTATTTCCTTTGAATTAGAACATGGCTGCTTCATTACCATGTTCTTCTGATATGATCAACTATACATTCTTCTCTTCCTCCCTCCCTCCCTTCCACTCTCCCCTCCCTCCCTCCCACTCTCCCCCCTTCTTCTCTCCCCTCCCTCCCTCCTTTCCTTCCTCTTCATCTGCTCTTCTTTATTAAATATCAATAAATATTTATTTGTTAAGAAATAGATAAAAAGTTCATTAGCTCTTCTACTCCAGAGCCACCAATAGTGGTGTTCTTGGCCTTTCCTTTTTCCATGAGCTCTCCCTCTCTCTCTTGTATTTTTACTACCTTACCTCAAACTAGAGTGCATATTAAGACTTTCTCATCATCCTCAGGTAGAACTAATGAATTCTTTATTTGGTTGTTCACTATCTCCTGGATGTATATATTATTTGGGCTCAGACTTTCCGACAAGCTAAGACGCCTGACAAATTGCATTTAAAATCAAAGTCTTTCTGGGGCTAGAGCTTGGCTCAATAGTAGGGTGCTTGTCTCTGGGTTCAACCCCTAGTACTACAAAGAAAAAAATAATCAAATTCTCAAATATTATCTTGTTTCTTTCTATTGAGAACCTGAGTAACGCTCTCTCTGGAACTCCCCTTTCGGATCAAGGGAAGATATGCAATTGTCTTAAATATCCTCCCTGATTTCCATCAAATGACAAGAAATAATTATCAGAAAATAGGAGCCTTAAGGGCTCCACATCTACTTTCATTCTATTCACCTGAAAACATCTCTGAGGTCAGCTCAGAGCTATGACTTCATCACCACAATATACCTTTCCTCCTTTGTGTTTCCTATTTGATCTCTTCCATCTTCACCTCTTTTCAGGATAGGACATATACCTTCCTGCTCAGTCTCAAGTCTATTCCTATTGTAGCTCTGAATTTCTTAAGCCTTAAGCTTCAGGAAACGTGACCTCTGTTCTGTCATTTTTCTTTGTTAAAATTTTGTGTCCTTTCTTCCACTGATCGGTGCCCTGTCAGTCTATTTGCAAAAGTATTCAACACATGATCGGAAATATTACTTTTTACCCCTTCACTCTCAGGACAGTATTTTCCACTATCTATTCCCCAAACACTCTCCACTTTTAGACTTGAACACACTAGGGTAAATGGTCTTTTTCATCTTTGTTTTTGTATTATCCAGCTCAGAGCCTGTTATGGATAGGTGCCCAATAAATGTATATTGAGTAAATGAAGTTAATAACCAGTAAAGGTTTCCTTCCCATTCTAATTAAGGCATTGTATGTAGCTTATTTTGGTGAGATGTGGGCTGGATCTTAAGAACAAAGAGTGGTCTCTAGAATCTTGACCTTCAAGGATTCAGTTTGAGCCATTCTCTTCCTGGCTATGTAGCACATTAGCACCCAGTCTTTGCAGGACTCACTCTTTGGCCTCGACTGCTAAGTATATCTGCCCCCAAGCAGCTCTCCCTTGCAATGCACTTGCTCTGTAGGATCCCATTCTTCCACTTCCATGACACTCTCTGGCCCCCACCAATTTGAAATATGTATCTTCTCTATATTGTCAAAACACTTAGAATATCCATCTTACTCACAATGACTTTTATGTCTGTGGAACAGTATTTTGTATTTATACATTTAGTGATCTATACCCAAATACTTGGTTAAAATGTTTTTCGATATACATCATAGGAGCTATGTTTTATCTATGCATATTATAAAAACTGAGTTTCAACTTCACGTTTGAGTTCACAAAACAATCTAGAAGTGCCAGCCTTTGGGATCTCTTGGAACCTCTTGCTGTATATTGGATCTGGAATGTGCCCTAGAGAGCCATGTAATCATTTTGATTCCAGTATGGCATTATTGAGAATAATGTAAGTAATGGAAATGTTCAGAGATGGAGGCTAGTGGAAGATATGTTGGCTTGCCTGGGAAAGATGAAAGCAACTTCTTTGTCTTTCACTTCTGGTGGTCATGAGGTGAGTGGGCTGCCTTGACCATGTGGTTCTGTAACTAATGGATTGTCCTGACGCAGGTTTCAGAATGAGTTACCCATAGACCATGGACTGAAATCTCCAACACAATCAGACACAGTAAATATGTCTTATTTTATGTTCCTCGTCTCAAATATTTTAAGTACAGGAAAGTTCCTGATCCACCTCCACTCTGGAAGCTCATAATTTCTGATCTTGCATTAGCGAAACTCGGTGCCCTATGCAATTGTCTCAGCTGATAATATTCTGGATGTTGAAAAAGTTTGGGAGTTTCCTTCATCTAATGGTCTCCAGCCTTTTGCTACAGATTTTTTCAGCCATGAATTTAGACTCACAATGAAAGTGCTGACAAAACCTGAGGCAGGCACCGCTCAGCAGGCCCTGCCTGAACTTCCGCAATCAGAGGCTCATTGTGGGCTTTGAAGAGTGAATCTCCAGTGATTTCATACTGACAAACGTTTACATGCCAAGTGGATCTGTGGCTTCAACCACCACTGCATCTGTCTTTGGCAGTATACAGAGTAAGCTCTGTCTCTGTATCTTTCACTCTGTCTCTCTCTCACACTTTTTCATATATATATATATACACATATATATGTATATATACACACTGCTACATATAATCAGTATGTCTTCCTCTTACTGTCTTTTAAAAATAATTTCTAGTATATAATCCTGATTTCTTATTCTTCTCTATTCCTGCTTAATCATCAAGCAAGTACTGGCTTACGTGCTTCAAGAATCATTCAAAGCTCAATCGAGCTCCAATCTACTGAATAAATGCAAGATACCTTTCTACCCAGAAATATACTTTTAAGAGTTTATGATGCAGAAACAATCATAAAGCTTCCCTCACCCACCTACCTACCAAATTGGATCCTATTATAATCAGAATTTGTCAATCATGTAGCTAAAGCATCACAGTAAAAAAAGAAAACCGGAAATAAAATAACAGCCATATGAAAAAATACTCTATCATGTGTCACTTTTAAATTTTTTTGCTAGGTTGACTTCACCTGTCTTCCAGTTTGTCCATGCTCAGCAAACATTTTGATTACCCCTCACAGCAGTTATTTTTAGCATTTGGAAATAATAATTACAACATGTTGATACTCAGTCAAAGCAGACATCATCTGGAGGTTTGAGCATTGGTTAAAGGTCAGGGAAATGGAAAATAAATATGATCAATCTGATTTCTTGAACGTGCAAAATATTAACACCCCTGCCATCTACAGGCACTGGACATTGGCAAGGAAAGCAACCCTGAGGAGGGACAGAGAGCACTGGTGATACAGTTCATGGCATTAGCCCTTATTGCTGCCTGTTTGGTTCAAAGAGGGCTGAAGTAGACACCGTTGACCTCATTGCCAGAGCGCAATCACTTAGCATCTAAACATACAATATGCTCACTTATATTTCAGAGGGAAGGATAGTGTGGAGTGAGAAGGAATGCTGAGTGGAAAAATACCAAGATTTGTGCTTGATTATTGGAGATAATTAAGTAGAACCTAAAAATAGGCCCCCCTATTTTATATTATGTTCAAAATGATTCAAATTCAAAGCAATTCACAGCTGTGCTGGGGGCTGATAAACCACAGAGTTGATTTCAAGCACTTGAATCAATGATAAACAGATGAAGTATCTTTCTGTTCTTCTAAGAATAACTTGGGGTGGTACCATGATAACTCAGAGACTGGTCTGGAAGGGTCGATACTGCCCATTCCCTCATAGCAATATTTTCCTGCCAATACTTTTTTTTTGCCAGTCCTGGGCTTGAGCTCAGGGCTTGAGCACTGTCCTTGGACTCTCTTAAGGCTAGAGCTCTACCACTTGAGCCTCAGCACCACTTCCAGCTTTTTTCTATGTATGTGGTACCAAGGAATCAAACCCGGGTCTTCGTGCATGCTAGGCAAGCACTTTAACCACTAGGCCAAACTCTCGGCCTCACTTCTCTTATTCTTTGCCATACTATTCACCATAGCCAAGGGACAGAAACAGCTCAGATGCCTCTCAATGGATATGAATGGATCAAGAAAATATGATATAACATAACCCAGGATATGATAAGGACACCTGCACAGCCATGTTCATCACTGAACTATTCACAATAGCCAAGTGATGGAAACAACCCAGATGCCCCACTACAGACAAATGGATGCAAAAAATGTGGTACATATGTACAATGGAATTCGACATAGACCATAGACAAGTTAAAATAATGGCATTTGCTGGGAAGTGGATGAATCTAGAGCAAATTATATTGAATGAGATAAGCCAAGACCAAAGGAACAAAAGGCACATGGTATCCTTAATATGTGGCTATTAGATCCAAAGAGTACAAGAGCGATGACCTTGGGTACCCAAGGTTATGGACATGGCCTTGGAAATAGAAACTTAACTATATATCCATAAACATCTATGATGGGATATGTACTCCAGAAACATGATGATATATAGATCAATATGTATCGATAGCATACAAACTCTCAGCTTAATTTAAAATTTGGTCTTAAATTTATGGGCCAGTTATTATATAGAGAGATTCCATTGTTAAATACTTGTTTGTTAAACTTGAAATATGATGTAAAAAACAATGTTAATAAAATTTTTAGTAAAAAACATGGTATATATATGTATATATATATATATATATATATATACAAAATAGAATTTTATTTACACATTAGAAAGACCATTATACCATTTGCAAAAAAAAAGTCTGGACATGGAAAAATTATGTTCAGTGAAGTAAGTCAGGCCCTGAGAGACAAGGTACACATCTCTCTCCTATGTAGAAACTAGAACTCATTTTTAAATGTGTAAGTCAAGTTATATAGAATTGTATGCAAGTATACAGAAAAGTGTTAACTGAAGCATGGGATCTGCAGGGGAGAATTCCAAAGGTAAATTTCCTTAGAAGCACGAACTCATAGTCCAAAAAATAAATACCAGGAAACTGGCACTTGAAAGATATTGGAGGTGGTCAATGGAAGAGGGTTAAACAAATACGGAGAGGAAATATGGGGAGAATGAAGCTGTACTATTCAATGCATATCCTATGAAATGACGAGGATTCGGGGAGGGATTGGCTTGGGAGGGATTGGGAAGAATGATGAATAGGGTGACACAATCAGGATGCACTGTGCTGCTAGACTGATTTGTTGAATAGTAGCACTTTTGTGCAACGAAAAGTTAAGAATATAAGATAATAATAAAAAAGCTAATTCTTCCTACATTGCCTTGGTGCCAATAGATTATACACAGGCAAAAGGGACCCAGAATTGAAGTCCACTAGAGTAATGTAGGTGGGTTGTGGTTTGGGTGTTACTAACAATGGTTCTGAAGGGTGTGATATGGGATGCGCTTCAGAGGTGGAAGAGATGGCACATGGCTGTGGATGGGTGGACTACGGAGGGAATGTTGAAAGAGAAGAATCACTGCAAGAAGTGAAGAATCACTGTTAACATTATTTGAAGGAGCACAATTTAAGAAAACATGTTGCGATATAACTCACAACTGAAATTAAGGAAACCTATAGTGTGAGTTTGGGAGCTTGGTCTAGTGGTAGAGTGCACACTTAGCATGCATGAAGCCCTGGGTTTGATTCTTTGGTACCATATACACAGAAAAAGCCATAAACAGTGCCATGGCTCAAGTGGCAGAGTGCTAGCCTTGAGAAAAAAGTGTTCAAGGACAGTACACAGGCCCTGAATTCAAGTCTCAGGACAGGAAAAAAAAACAAAAAGAAAGAAAGGAAGAAAGAAAGAAAGAAAGAAAGAAAGAAAGAAAGAAAGAAAGAAGAGAAAAGAAAAGAAAAGAAAAGAAAACCCAGAATGTCAAATTTTGGAAAGAATCTGGAACAATCTGAGCAAATATACACATACATACTTGCATACATAAATGTAAGCATATGTATCCCATATGTTTACTATTAGAAAGATTTTTCAAGTATTAGGAATCAACCTAGTTTTATGCATAAGCATAGACATATGGAAATATAGATTCTTACCATCCCTTTTACCATTATCTCCTGAAGTTCATTGTGTGCCTATGAATCAGAACTTTGATTCTCCAGAAATATGTGCTCCCTTGCATTAAAAATGTCCATAGTAGAATTAGTCATCATATGCCCAAACTTAAAACAAGTACTCATAAACAGCCATTTGTAGGCTAAATAGGTTGAGGCTAGTTCTTAGAATAAGTTATAGAACAATGAACACAAGGAGTCACACATAAAAGCAATTATAGCTCAAATGAATCTGCTGAATGAATACATGCATACATACGCACACACATACAAACACACACACACACACACACACACACACACACACACACACACACACACACACACACTGATGTATGCTTTCATTTACAGCTGAAAATCTAGCAAAGCAATTCCACACTTAGAGTTGAGGGATCCTGATCAGGAGGCATAAGCTTTTGTTCATTCCCTGATCATTATCTTCTTCTCCTTCTCCCCACTCTCCCTCCTCCTCCTCCTTCTCCTCCTCTACCTCCTTCTTCTCCTCTTCCAACTCTTCTCTTTCTCAGTCTGTGTGTGTGTGTGTGTATATATGTATGAATGTGTGTGTGTATATGTGTGAGTGTGTGTGTGTGTGTGTGTGTTGGTCTGCTCTGGGGCTTGAATTCAGGGCCTTAGCGTGGTCCCTGAGTGGTTTTGCTCAAGGCTAGCCCTCTACCACTTCAGCCACAGCTCTACTTCTGGCTTTTTGCTGAGTCTCATGAACTTTCCTAACTGTGATCCCCAGATCTCAGCCTCCGGAGTAACTATGCCATGGCCATACAAAATCTTTCTGTTGTCCTGAGGCTTTAAGGCAAAAAGATTATTAGGTGTTACCCTACAGAGGTCCTATCCAATTTTCCCAATATTGTCAAAACTTTCCACTTAACAGTTTATCAGGTCCTACATTAATTAAACAAGCAATGCAATTCTGTTTACAATAAAGATACATGAAAGTAGTTCATGACCTCAGGTTGACTGTATTTTGTTTTGCCAGTCCTGAGGCTTGAACTCAGGGCCTGAGCACTGTCCTTGGGCTATCTCAAGGCTAGAGCTCTACCACTTGAACCATAATACCACTTCTGGCTTTTTCTGTGTGGTAAAGAGGAATCAAACCTGAGTCTCCATGCATGCTAGGCAAGCACTCTAACACTAGGCCAAACTCCAAGCCAATCAGGTTGACTCTTGAGTGTTCAGCTCAACCCAAGGACACAACTCTTCTGGCAGACTAAAGTAACTTGGTATGAATGTTCAATGTACTTGCTCAGAAAAAGTATTGAACAGAGGAAGTAATGTGACTAACAGCTGGCAAGCAATATTTCCTGAGTCCTATCATACTGT